>NC_092054.1:20372949-20732437 GCF_003086295.3 Arachis hypogaea
CAATGTCTGAAGGCCCTAATACAAGGGTATTAACTCCAGCAGACTCTATGTAGTACACGGATATCAGGAACCAAGTCATCCCCCTGGTACGTAGGCATCATTTCAAAGTGAACCACTGCTGGCGGCTCCTTGTGACACATGGCCTCAAACCATATGGGCGAAGCTTCATACGATGCCTCCCAACCTCCGAAAATTGACTCAACCGCCTTCTGCTTTGCTAACCAAGCTTTTCGATAGCTAATGGTGTAGTTAAACTTCGACTGGACTTCCGCAATGACTGATTTCACCTTCAAAGATGGGTCAACCTCTACCAACGGCTTAATTGCTTCTACAACTGTCTTGGAATCCAGCTTCGAATGGTCTTGAGAAATTGTCGACCTGGTACAAGTGTGAGTACCATTGTACCTCCTTATCTCCCAGCAGTACTTCTTCTGCATTTTCGTAACCCTGATAAGCCAATCACAACCTTTCCCATATTGTGTATATTTAGAATAGAATGTCGTCGGTTCCGACTCATAAATCCGATAGTCTACACCTCTATGGATGGTATAGTCTTTCATTGCCTTGATTACTTCCTCCCTTGAACTGAATTTCATCCCCACCGTAAATTCACCGTCGGCCACAACAGGAAGCTCTGCCACAATCACACCGCAAGATATATATATTTTCATAAATAATCATTATATATATATATATATTAACAATTAAAATTTCTCTATACATTATACGTAATAAATCAGTTTTTATGTATATAGTAATAAGTCATTTATCATATAAACAATTGATAAATACACTTTACCATGTATCATTATAATAGTCTTTACATTCACTATTCTATCTACATAGGAACTAGTAAATATAATTCACAATAAAGAACTATTAATTAATAAAGTAATCAAATGGTATGGTCACACGACATACCTGCATTCATATATTGCGGAAACTCCGGTGCATTCATCGCTTCCAAGTCCAACAACCGCATGAAAGAAGGCTCCTGAAACGACACCGAGTTTGCTAGTGAATTAGCAATCTCCGCCACATCTGCGTTCATGGTGCCATCAGCTCCATCTTCATCTTCACCTAGACCAACGATCTCATAGTTACTCTCAAAATCCTTCTCGCTATCACTATCATAATCTTCCAACTCAATATTTCGGTCCGCTTCAGATTGTTCGAACTCAATATACAACTCGATGCACGATATTCGGTGGCGATTCTCAATATACATTGAAAATATTTCTTGCATACTCTCTTCATCTGTCACGTATTTGGTCTGAAATGAACGAACCCACCAAACACAGGCAAAGGATACCTGTACAAAATACACGATATTCTTCTAGATCTTTCTGAATGTATCTTCTCACAAATCATACCTTTCAATTCATCCAATGACAACGTGAATGGAATAACAACATCTAATGGATTTTCACATACAAATTGAAATCCCTCATATGTTTCTAATAAAATCTGTCCATAACAATAAATTTTTAATACAACTCTATCATCCATAATACTATACTACTTTAAACACTCAGTCTCAATAAAATCTACTCTACAGAAATAAAGAAGGATGAAAGAAGAGGAAGAACATCACCTAAATCCAGAGACTCACGGACTGAAGAAGAAGAAGAAATGAGGGTTCTGGGTACAATCTTGGTTTATGTACGCATGACTCACTAAATCGGACGGTCTGACCGGGTGCTCAACATTCACAATTTTCCACGCATCAAAAATCACTGCCTCCGATTACATTGCATCTGATTTACCCAGCAACAAATCGGTGGATCCGATTAAGGTGCCACCGGATTAAATAATTTTTTTCAGCCACGAATCCCTGGGACCGATTTGTGTTCCATTGGATTCAAATAATTTCAGCCAACAACAAATCGGTCCATCCGATTACATGCAATGCACACCCACCCACAAGCAAATCGGACCGTCCAATTTGTTTTCCTTTCCTCAACAGTAAATCGGACGGTCCGATTTCATCCCCCACCAAACTCTAACATTACGCCTTCACAGCCTTGTAAATCACCCACAATCTCCATAACGCCGGGTTACTCACAATTGGAAATCATATCGAAAAAAAATAGCCTCAAGAATACGCATCCGATCAATATGTTTATTGTCGAGTTATTATAATATATTTTAATATGGTATAAGAGATATCATATCCTCCTTAAACTTTGTATCTTCTCCACATCTCATGCTCTTTGTTGAGAGCAAATTTTATACATAAGTCGATGAATTTATCCATTATTATTGTTGTAGTTTATCATTATCTTTTATTTCAATAATAATACTAATACCACCACAATCATTGTGCTCCTCATTCTCTCCCAAGTATAGAGAAACAAACAACATCTAAATTAGAAGCCAGATTCCGTGTCTATTGTCTCTCAAAGTTGAGTGAAGGACAAAGTTTTTTTTTTTCACCTTCGCACCTTTCTGCAATGATTTCATTGTCAAATTTTAATTTTAATTTATATTTATATTTATCGAATTTGATATTAAATTAATTTCATCATTATGATTCGTGTATCTATAATCCATAAATCATACTCTTTATTGTACATTTAGCAGTATCTAAATATCAAGTTTATTCTTGAGTTATTATGATAAATCCTAATAAAGTTAATACAAAATTAAAAATAAAAAAATAAAAATAAAACCAAAATGCTCTTTTAATAACTACATTCTTCGACTAGTTCAACTTAACAATTTATAATTCTTCTGAGCTAAATTTATAATTCTTTTACGAAAATCCTACATATTTGTGTGGAAGAATAGTAAGAAATAAATAATGTATACGGTAAGAGAAAGTATAGAAGAACAATATCCATACTTAATGTTAATAACATAAATAATAGGATAAAAAATTAATTTTAAATTAATTTTAAAATAAAAAATTTATTAAAAAAAGTACTACCCCAATTGACCTTAATTTCATTCTAAAAAACCTTCTTTTTCTCTCTCTAGCCGCACCCTTTCCTATCTCTCACTAGCCGTATGTTTACCTTCGCACCCAACTGCCGTGTAACACCGGCACCGCTACTTTATGTCGTCGGTCACCGTCCCGCAGCGTCCTCCGTCGCGCTGTATGGATTTCTCTTTGCGCGCACCCCACCCTCGTCGCGCCATCACAGCTTCTTCTCCCGCGCGCTGCAGCAACCACCGACCACGCAAGCAAAGCCGCATTCGTCCTCTTCTCCCATGCGTCGCGCCACGCTTTCCGGATGAAGACGCTGGTCCTCTTCTTCCATGCGTTCAGCTGCATTTGTGCTCTCCGGAAGCAATGCCACCGCCGACCACCGTCCAACAGCGCGACATCGTCCTTTCGCGCCACAATCACCATTGCAAACCGCTGCCATCACGGCTTCCTTCCCATCGCAGCAACCACCGACGTCGCAGCAACTTCTGCCTAGACGTGTACCTTGGCCGATCAACCGCATCTCCTCCTCCCCCCTCCCCAACGACTTGGTTTTTTTCTTCCTATCCTAGGGGTTTAGTTTAACATTTTTATTTTTTATTATGGGTTTTTTTTTTTTGAGTTAGTTGGATGTTTTTAATCATTATTTGTTTGAAAATTAAACTCTTATAGAGTTGGATTTTTTTTTAGGTAATTAGATGTTTTTTGGTGGATGTTTCTTTTGTTGCTTCTTCAGATGGCAGTGGCGGTGAGGTGCGTTGGTGATGGCACGACAGAAAAGAGAAAGTGAAGCAGCTATGATAAAAGGAAGAGAAAATAGAAGGTGAGAGGCTAGGATTATGGTGGGTAAATGGAGTGGGTTATTTTTTGTTTAGTGAATCTAAAATGTAACCCGTTGTTTATGTTTTTTGCACCCCTGTTGTGTTCTTAGTGGAATTCATCATGTAAATAGTAGTTATGTAAATAGTATGTTCCGAATCCTATAAAAAACTAACGGGGAGTGCTAGGTAAACAATGACTTTTTTGAACAACATGAACAACTACCAATCAAATAAAAACACACTACACTTCTAAATTACCCACCTAAATCTTAATATTAAAATAACAATCCGTACACCTAGTAAAATGAACATTCGATATATCTATTGTTCACATTATTTAGTATTTTCATTGTCTACCTATATTTTTCCAAAATTTTAATATCTAACTTAATTAAACATGCCTAATAATTAACATGAGGTGCCCTGGGAGTATGGGTCTCCATACAAGAGAGATCGTGAAAAATCACATTGGACGTTATTCTAAGTTTGACACTTTACTTGTAATGTTACTTAGAATAATTTGTAATATTAAGTAATCGTTTGTAGATTATTTCACGCAGATCACATAAACTTTTGAAATTTACTTCTTTACACGATGAATGCAAACTTGTACATAGAGAGATCTTGAGGTAAAATTGCTGGGTGAATTATAGGAACTTGTTGACAAAGTAGTGTTTTTAAAATTTATTGGTTATGCAAATTTATATATTCTCTCTTATATGCTTTGTTTTCCGTGAAATTGATGGGTGAATTATTATAGGAACTAGTAGACAAAGTAGTGTTTTCAAAATTTGTTAGTTATGAAAATTTATATATTCTCTCTTATGTTTTAGTTTCAGTTCACCCAAAGTTTATCTATATCATACGTTTGATAACAGATATACTGAAATCAAGGAACGGCAATTCTACTTAAAAAAAACATTTAAGGAATCATGATTATTACACATTTTGAAAATTATATATCAAGATAATATAATTAAATAAATTAATGAAATATTTGACTAGTCCAATAATTGGCTATATCTTTCAATTGGATGGTCTTGAACTAAAAAAGTTACATCTTTCAATTATCAATAATAAAACGCATAAAAATTATTTTATATAAAATTAATAGTTAAAAATTATTAAATAATAATTTAATTAAATATATTAAATTATTTAATAATTTTTAATTAATAATTTTATATAAAAATAATATTATCTATATTTTAAAATTTGAGTTGATTCCTTTAATTTTGATGGTTTAGATCGTAGTATTAATTATTTGTCTATGATAAAAATATCTTAATTTAGGTTTAATTAGGTTAAACTTAGAAGAAGTTTTAATTTATACTTAACTGAAATTTGTTTTAGTTTTATGAATTCATTCTAGACGTTGAATTTTGTTTTGTTTTAAATTTATACCTGAATGCAAATTTAAAAGATATCATACTAAAGAAAAAATATCTAATTAGTGAAGTAAAATTAGTATCACAGGTTAAGTAACAGTATTTCAAATAGAAGGAAAGAAAAACAGAAAGAGTGAATGAGAGAAGAAAAAGAAGAAGAGGATAAGGGACAACGGAGGGAGAGGGATCTTCTTCCCTTTTTCGGCAGCGATTTCAAAGAACAGGAACAATAACAGCGATGATTTCAGCAATAATGGAAGTAGAGGTGGAGAAACAGATCTCAGATCTCCCATTCTTTTTCTTTTCGGGAAACGTTCTCTCTCTCTCTCCCCCTCCTTGTCTTCCTTGCATTCTCTCTCTTTTTTTAGTCTCTCTTTCTAGTAACCTAACCAAAGGCAGATTCCCTCACCACTATTGTTCAACTCTCCATTTTTTCTCCTTCTTCTTTCTTCTTCTTTCTTCTTCTCTCCTCTCATTCCATCTCTTTTGTCTCTCTGTCTTAATTTCTTCTTTCTTTCTTTTAAAAAATATGAATATTATGTTGTTGTTGTTATTGAATTTAAAATATTAAGTTACAATCGATGATGTTTTTGTTGTTATTCTTGAATTTGAATATCGTATTGTTGTTAGTGATAGATGAAATGGATAGTTGTTTGAATTTAAATACTGTATGTATTATTGTTGTTGAATATTGTGTTCTTGAATTTGAATGCTAGTGTTTGATGAGAGTAAAAAAGGGGGGGGGGTGATGGTTGTAAAAGTGATGATAGTAGATGACGGGATTCGAGTCAAAATATAAATAAAGACATTTTTGTCTAAAAAAATTTAAAATGATGATTTTAATTCGAAGAAATGTAACGTTGAGGACCATTTTGAATAAAAGAAATATTAATAACGAATTTGATTTTGACCATGAACTTTAGCGACCAAAACAGTACCTATCCCTAAACATTACCTAGTATTCATAAAAGGTATTAACAACATATTGTTTGGACATGGATGGCATTTGAAAAATATATATGTAAGCATAATTACAGGGCAAAGTATTAAATTAGTCCCTTACATTTAGGCATAATTCTGTTTTGTTTTTTAATGTTTAAAGTGTCCTATTTGAATAAAAAAAATTTCATTTAGTTTTAATTTAGTCCCACCGTGAGGTCAAAATTAAATAATTAATGAAATATTCTACATGATAGCATTACAAGAACAAGGTTGATAATCTGGAGTATAAATACAAGTTCCAGAGGCACAAAATTAACTGTGGATACATCAATATATTTATTTATCATTCTCTTTACTTCTATAGAAAATATTTCATTTAAATTATAAAAAAATAATAAATAAATATATTGATACATCCACAGTTGATTTTGTATCTCTAGAACTTGTACTTATTATCCAAATTAGCAACCTTGTTCTCGTACTGCTGTTATGTAGGACATTTCGTTAATTGTTTAACTTTGACATCACAGTGGGACTACATTGAAATTAAATGAAACTTTTTTTTTTAATTCAAATAGGACACTTTAAACTTTAAACTTTAAAGACCAAAATAGAATTACGTACAAACATAGGGGACTAATTTAGTACTTTACCCCACAATTATATTATCTATATACCAAAAATAATTTACTAAATTAGTTATTTATATAAAATATATATTAAATATAAAATATATATTAAAAATAATTAAATAAAATATATAAATAAATTAATCATATTAAATATATGCTAAACTTAACTGCTAAAATTAATAATTAAAATAAAATATATATTAAAATATAAATACACAATAAAAATAATTAAACTACATATACTCATTTTAGTGACTAATTTTATAGTACAAATAATATTTTTTTAAATAAATACATTATAACTTTGATTTAGTATCTCGACATTGTTGTATCCAGCAATATGACATTTCATTAGCTCATTATAAAGGAAAAGTTTAGGGTCAACAATTTTTATATTTTGTGGCCAACACTTAACCATAAAAAAAAAAGTGAGTAATGTTTTATTGTTGGATGTAATTTCATACCATTAAAAAAACTATTAATGACCAATTAATAATTACAAAACATAAAAATTGATAGCCCCTAGCACTCCTCCATTATAAATACTGTTCTATCCCTCATTTCTGCTGTAAGCCTGTAACAAATTATATTATTCTCTCCGTAACACACCTCAATCTCTCTCTCCCTCTCTCTCTCTTTCTCTCTCACACACACACACATAGTCACATGGCCCAAGATAGCCATCAAGAGCCACCATGCCAGCAGCAGCACATAACAACCAGCACCAGCACCGTGGCGACCATGTGGCCATGGCAGCAGCACCGTGGAAGGGTTCGGCTACTCCTGCGGCGGCGGAAGATGAAGACGGTAAAGCTGGGAGGAGAGGGAAAGAAGACGTCGGCGAAGAGAAGAATGTTCCGCGGGCTTGTGAGGATCTTGAGGAGGATGAAGGTGAGGTGGCTGAAACTGCAGTACCTTCGCATGTTGAAGAGACTGAAGGAACATTACCGAAGCATCTTGAAGGATCTGGTTGAAGCTGGTGCCTCCGTTGAAACCTTTCAGCAGAGGCTTTTCATGGAAACTAGTTTCGCTATTCCTATTGGTGTCTCTTTATCTACCTATCCTTCTCATTTTGGATCCGATTGCCCAAGAACCATCTTCATGTAATGTAAATTTATTATTATTATTATTATTGTCTTAACTGATATATAGAAGAAGGAAATTAAATTAAACAAGTAATTATTCCTTCTTATGCTTCAATAGTTGAATTTGTACTTTCTTTATATGTATGATGTGCGTGGAAAATACTGTTGAGTGTTTAATTTTTTTGTGTGTAAATGAGTTTTGGGAAAAGCTTGCCTATTCCAATAATTTTTTCAATTAATATTCAGTAAATTTTGTCCCTTTTTCCCACTTCTTCCATCTCTTTTTAATTGATAGAAAAAAAAATTGTGTTTTAAGATTTTTTGTTAGCTGAAAAAGAAAATTAGTTCCGTAATTAGAAATGTGGTTTCAAATGATTTACAAACAATTCCAAATGGAACTACTATGGTAGTATGGTTCTAAATTTTTTGTAAGACGGCAGCGGTCGATAACTTATCCCACTTCAGTTTTGGACTACCTTACTCTCGCTGCTTATCTTTGGGCAATAGGCAACCATTATTCCCCTTTTATAGTTTTTAACCGGCTGATGTGATTCTTTTGGCAATTCTTTTGGGATGCAATTGGAATTTGATGTGTTTTGTCATATTTTTATATAAATAAGTTTTATTTTAATTTTTTAAACAATATGGTGTTAATTTTTGTTAACTTTTTCATGAAAAAGACATTTTTTTTTTCGGTACGTAGTAGATTATTTAGTTCCATATATTAAGAAACTGCTTTGTTTCAAATAGAAGTTAATTTTTCATATCTGCATAAAAAAAAGTAAAAAATATGTTAAATAACATAACATAACTTGAACATAACACTATGCTAAGCTAAGCCATTGACTCAAATTGTATGCAACAATTTGTGTATGACAACCAATTTGTGTGTGAGCCCTTTGTGCGCGCATCCTGTTCCATGCTATGATTCTCCTGATGATGACTACGTTTTCTTTAATTTTCCATATTTAATTATTTATTTTTTTTGAAAAAAATTGTTATCTGTTATTCAAAGTATAAAAAATAGGAAACATTTCAAGTGCACTGGGGAGTACCGGTGCACTAGTTGTTTTAACCGTTGATTTCAATTAATATATATTATATATATTTTTTATAATTCAGATCAATGGTTAAAACAATTGGAGCACCGGTACTCCTGGTGCACCTGAAATGTTTCCTAAAAAATAAATTTATAAATCACGATAATTCTTTATTTAACCAATCAAATCAACAAGAACTCTGCAAAGTTACATCTCCTTGTCCAGCACATCGATGGTTAAAGTTAAAGTATAAAGGGGGAATGGTGCCCAAAGATGAGCCGTGAGAGTAATGTTATCCATAAGAGGAGTTAAAAAACCAGTTTAATGTTAAACTAAACTAAACTGAAACTAACCTAAAATTATTTTAAATAATGCTGAAATTAAGTGTATAAGTATTTTTGGCCCTCAAGTCTGACTAAGAAGAAAACAAAAACGATGTTGAAATTGAAGTTGAGCTGACCTTAAAATTGAAGTTGAGTACGTGAATAACCTAGATTAGAAAATTAGCCTAAAGATATTTGGCTGACTTGGTTAAAAAATAATTTTTTTAATATTTCTATTTAAATAAACAAATTTTTTCAAGTGAAAAAATGAATTAAAATTATAAAAGTTTTTATAAACCAATTTATTAAAAAACTTTTATGGTTTAGATTGGTTTAAAACAAAATAAAATTAGTTTTTAATTTTAAGTTGAAAAAGTCTAAAGCGTCAATATTTTTATTAAATTCTGGTCAGTATTTAATAATAATAAAAAAATTAAGTAATTTTATACTATTAAATATAATTTCACATCATTAAAAATATTATTGATAGCTAATTAATGACTACAAATCACAAAATTTACTTATTCTCTAACACTCCTCTTTTGAGTTTAACACCAGTTTTCTCCAACCCCCCCTATGCCACCGTCAAGCCACCATCGCCGTCGATGCTGTCGCCAGCCAACCACCGCCAACTCCCTTCTACAGCTGTCACCATCTCTCGTCTCTCCAATTGCAGCTGTCGTCGTATCCTTCTTCGATTTGATTCTTTTCTTTGCTGCTGCTCACATTACGGTGGTCCAACCGCCAGACCTTCCTCGCCGATGCATTTGAGTTCGCCGTCAGCCGCTCTATGCCTGTGCGATTTACGGTTTCTCCTCTACTTCTTCTTCACCATTTCTACAATTTTTGAGTGTACAAGTGATTGTTCAAGTGTGTCAGTAAAAGAGGGAACATAACCAGATATCAAAAAGTAATAGTGGGAAACAAAAAGAATTTTATACCGTAGTGCGTATTATGAACACCGGAAATTGGACAAGACAAGGTGGCTCCGGCAAGGCAATGATGCACAAGCTTCCCCTGCTTAACTCTACTGGCCTACTGAGTTTATTGGATGCTGTCGCTTTCCAGCGTACATGGTTTTATATATTTAATTTCAACTCTTTTATCCCAATACATTTCAGTTTTTTTTTTAATTTATCTTTCTAAATTTTTGAAGATATTATTATCATTTAAGAATGTTATTTACTCATTTTAATATTACTAACCAGCATTATTCTTCTATTTTTTTTTTACAAAAATACTATTTGTACATTAAAATTAGTCACTAAAATCAACTACCAATATATTTGTGTATAAATACATGTATGATTTAATTTATTTTCAATGTGTATTTATATTTCAACATGTATTTTATGCTGGTGGCTGACTTTAGTGACTGATTTTAGTGTACACGTAGCATAACTCTTTTATTAGTTATGCCACACATACAATTTTTTTTGACAATCAAGTTCAACTAAGTTGGTCTAAATCCAACAAAAACTAACCTCAGATTAGAGAGCGTGTAAACAAGCACTCTCCCAACTGTTCAATACTGAAAATATTAATATGAAAAACGCTTCTTCTCCCTCGATCAAAATTGCAATGATAAAAATTCAAACGACACTCAAAATCTTTCAAAAATTTCTCAAAATCGTCGCAAAAACTTAAGAAAATCTCGAAGCTACGTTCGAAATCTTCACCAAGAAACACAGAAATAGAAGACAAAAGATTATTAAAGGTACTATTCACTAGTCGTCCAATTTTTTCACTTTTCTCTTTCACATTTTCGATCGTGAAACACTAGATAGTCATATTCTTGTTTATTTAGTAGATTCATTTTGTGTTCTTGCGTTAAAGTACATATTACTGGTCTCATTATACTATTCATTTAGTGATAACTGTGTTAGGTTGGTGTAAAAATGTTACGTAGTGTTTCTCGTATAGTTTAACCTATATTTGCACGTGTTCCAGGGATTTAAATGTGTTTTTGTGCATGTTTGAGTGTTTGTGAATTTCGAATTGAGTTCATATGTAGTAATCAGTAACAACTTTCAGTATATTTCATGTGAATTGGGGTGTAATTAGTGTTATGGTCCTCTTTTGTTTTAACTAGGCAATAGAATATTGTTGTAGTGCTTCTGGTGTCATTTGGTGCATGTTTGATTGAGTTGCATGTATTTTTGAACTGACATTGGGTGATGTAATCAAGAAATAATAACAGTGTATTTGGTTTATATTTCGGTATATTTCATGTGAATTGAGGTGTACTTGGTGCTGTTGTCCTCTTTTTATTATAACTAGACAACAGAAAATTGTTGTAGTGCTTCTTTTTTTGCATGTTTAAGTGATTTGCATGTGTTTTTGTCCATTTTGAGGGATTTTGTTCATGCATTTGTTGTAAGTAGCCCATAAAAATTCGTTGTAGTGCTTTTGGTGTCATTGTATGCATGTTTGATTGAGTTGCATGTGTTTTTGAACTGGCATTGTGTGACGTAATCAAGAGATAATAGCAGAGTATTTGGTTTATATTTCGGTGTATTTCATGTGAATTGAGGTGTACTTGGTACTATTGCCACCTATTAACTTAATTTTTTATTCCTTACAGAAAAAATGACAATAAAAAAGTTGCTGAGAGGAGCACCGCAAAAAAGGGAGGACCAAAAAATAATGTAAGCATATATATGTTAGAACAACTCAAAATTTTTTTTGTATAAATATAGTTATGTAACATAATTCTCATTTATTTACAAAAAACTCATGATTTGAGATGCTCCACAAGATCTATTCATGATATATTCCACAACATAAGCAATAAAAAGAAAGCTATTGTCGAAGAATTGGGATTCTGTGCTATGACGCATATCCCTATTTTAAATGTGCCGCATAAGCTCCTGAAAGAATTGGCATATTCATTTGATTTTACAATAACACACTGCACACGTGTTACGGTGTAATCAAAATCTCCCATAAAAAAAGAGATGCCCTTGGCTTGAATGCATCTGATAAAAATCCATTTTATAATATGTTCTGTAAATCAAATTTCGATATTTTTTAAATTATTTCTGTATAATTAAAATATTTTTGCTGCTGTTGTAGGGAAGCGCTATCCAAGCAAAATTAAAAATAAAGAAATTAGTGAGGAGGAGAAGGAAGTTATTAAAAACTTCAAAGGCTGGACTTTGTCACAATTGGCAAACTCTATGATGGACATGAGTGTTGATGGCAGAAAAATCAGCTGAAATTCAAGAGGACATTCATTCTCCTCATTCAGAAGTCCTTCTTATTACCAACAACAATAAACAAAATTTCTCAGGTTCACATGGCGCCTATTCTTCACGTGGACACAATACGAGAATGGAATTAGGGTGCTCATGTACTCAACTTCCTCATCAAGGGCATCAAAGGGCAGAAATTAGAAAAGAAATTTGCAATTGATGGATGGCTCTTTACTATGATGATTGTATATTTTTATGAACCCACAAACAAGAATAAGCCAGTGGATACAATTCCTAGATCACCGTAGGTACAACATTGGACTAAGAAGAAGCTAGTTCAAATAATAAAAGTTGAGATGAAGGATGAAATGCTAACTCAACATAAATTTTTTCTTTAATTTCGGTGTATTTGTTTTAAATATATTATGCTAACTAATATTTTTTCTGTTTTAGGACATCATGAAAAGAGCACAGCTGAAAGACCAATCAAAAGTAAAAAAAAAAAAGAAGAAACAAAAGAAGCCACAAAAGAAGACTGTTATATTGCACTCATCTTCAGAAAGTGAAAGTGTTTCTGAGTATGAGTCTAATTTTGAACATGACTCAAAAGAGACACTGAAGAGAAGAAAACAATCTCAGAGAATGGCAAAGAAGTAAGTATTACTTTTTGATGTATTTTGTAAATATTTATTCCCTTTATTTATCTCGTTTGTTTGTACTTTTTTAGGATGGAATCCGAAAAAAGGAAGCGCATTATTGAAGATTCGTCTTAGCAAATAGAGGCTGAATCTGATGATGAGTAAGATTCTGAAACTATCATTGTAATACTATATTTTGTATTTTTCATCAAAACTTTTTTTATAAACAGAATTTTTTGCATATATTGTCAGAAGTAAAGAAATGGAGAAAATAACAAAAATAAGATTGAAGAGAAAAATGACAAGCCTGCAAAAAAGTATATGTTAGTTTTCAGTGTATTTTGTCAATTTTATTGTGTTTATTTGCATGATGATTATTTGCTTTTCCAGGATGGAATCCAAAAAGAGGAAGCGTGTTATTGTAAATTCATCTTCAAAAAAAAAAAAAAAACTAAATCTGAGGATGAGTAAGATTTAGAAATTATTCTTGTAAATTGTTTTTTCATTAAAATTTTATTTATTAACAGAAATTTTTGCATGTATTGTCAGCAGTGAAGAAATGCAAGAAATAACAAAAGTAAGATTGAAGAAAACAAATGATAAGCTTGCACAAAAGTATGTGTTAATTTTTGGTATTTTTTGCTAATTTTATTGTATTTTTTTGCCTGGTAATTGTTTGCTTTTTTAGGATGTAGAAAAAAAATCACAAATATTCCAAAAAGTAGGCTCTACTTGATAGAAGCTCACTATGATTCTTCACAAATATAAGATTCAATATCTAAAATTTTTTCTTTGCTAAAATTTTCTAGAACCTGATGTAATTAATCTAATTTTACTGAATAATATTTATTTTGTCCTTAAAATGCCACATGTAATTTTGTCGAGTGAAAATGATCCTATGTTTCAAACCCAACCAAGTTATCAGAGCTTTTAAATCAACCAAGTGATAACATGTAATTTCTATTTCTCTTATCATTTCTTTATTTCTTGTGCTACCATAATCTGCTTCTGATTTCACATATTTTTTAGAAAAAATCCCTTTAAGAAAACTATATAAGGACAAAATTTTTCATAAGTTCTCATACAATAGAAGTTGTGTTTTTATTGAATACTTGAGGTGTACTTATGAGATGATTTCAGTGCGTTACAGGTTCAAAGAACAAGAAGAAACATTATATGAACCAAACCCTGTTCAGGAACCAATAATAGAAAAAGGAATCCAATCGAAGGAATGGATGAGTAGCACAACTATTGATAATGATCCTGAAAAACAAATGATTGTTCTTCGAAAACAAACTCATTCTCAATCTGAACAACTAGATATGTGAGTTTTTCAATTCACTTTTAATATTCTAATCATTGAGTTAATCATTTGCAACTGAATGTTTACTGCATATTAACTTCTTCATTATTTGTCTTCATTAGAGTTTCACTTCATGTATTTGCTCCTTTTTTAGAAATGCCTGTCTCAAGCCCTCCGCAAACTCAACATCATGCTGCAAAGTCTCCCACAGTGGAATGTATGGAAGAAGAACCTATTAATGCATAAGTGTTAATTAAATTCCTTTTCTAATATTTTAGGTGTATCTGGTTTGTCTTTTAGTGTATTGCATATGATTTGAGGTGCATTTGGTGTTGTTGTCCTCTTTTTGTTGTAACTAAGCAACATAATGTTGTTGTAGTGCTTTTGGTGTCATTTTGTGCATGTTTGATTGAGTTGCATATCTTTTTGAACAGACATTGTGTGATGCAATCAAGAAATAATGCGGTGTATTTAGTTTGTCTTTCGGTGTATTTCATGTGAATTGAGGTGCATTTGGTATTGTTGTATTAATTAAATTCCTTTTCTAATAGTTTCGCTGCATAATTCTTTTTGTGTAATCCTGCAGTCTTCCACAACCTCAACAACCTGCTGCGAAGTCTCCACGGAAGAATATATGAAAGAACAACTTCAACAATCTCAACAAGAAGCTCATGAGGAAGCTCTCTCAAAGCAAACTCATCATGTATCTCCTCCTAATGTGTAAGTTCTACTTAATAATTCTTTTTTTTAATATTTTGTGTGCATTCTTAAACTATTTTATGTGTCACTATGTAGTCATCCACTCGTTCAAGCCTTAAAAGCTGGAATAATAATGGTTGCTAATGTTGCATTGAAGGATGACTTTGGTGCACCATCATTTAGCTTTGGGTTTAGTCAATCAAGTGAGGAAGCTACAGTTACCCAAGAGGATAAACCACCAGTTAAACTGGAAAATTTTCAAGAAAGTCCAGGGTTGGTGGAAGAGTTGGAACAGTTGGTTGAGGTGATGAATACTAGGGTTGCAGCAGCATTGAAATATGCTAAGGAGCAAAGTCCCCACTAGAAAAAGGTACAGCCTACTCTAAGTTTCCTTGACAAGTTCAAAGCTCCGGTAAAGCAAAAGAAATTACCAGATGATCTTAAGGAGAAATGCTATCGCTAGGTCACAAATATCAAGACTTATCAAGATGAAAACACTAATGAGTGGGAGACGATATTCAGGCTGAACTATGAATCTCAACTTTTTATTTAATAAATTTTACTGTATTTTTTGTTATTGTCCTATTTTAACATGTTATTTCATTTTTATTTTTAGATGAAATTGTGCAATATATTTGATGAAATGACTGGAGATAATTGAACCGAAAAATATCAAAGAGGGAAAATATACATGGGAGAATTGGAAACAGGTAACTATTGTTAAAAATAGATAACTCTCTATTACTAAATTAACGGAGTTTAATAAAGAAATTTCTTTAAACTGTAGGAACAAGTTGATCATTCCAGAGTCAAATATGCTTCACTCATTCTATTTGACGAAATAAATTAACTAAGAGATAAAGCCATTCAAGAATCTGAATGCATCAGACTATCCAAATCATCTGCGGCATTATTAAGTCCTTACTGTAAATTTACATCAGAGCAATATTGATAGTAGATAGTTTGAATGTTGTAAATTATTAAAAATTTCTATACTCATTGTCTACTGAATTATTTGTGCAATGCATAGTTAAAACAAACACATACTTTGTATCATTGTAAATATTCAATCCAAACTTTTCATATAATTTCTTTGCAAAATTAAAATTCTATGAACTTGTTTGTACTGTATCAAAATCATGTTAATCTAAATAAATCCAGGTTCATAAAACTACAAAAAAAGAAGAATAATTTTTGAAATACACCAAATTGCTACACCGAATACACTGAAAACTCTTCAAATAAACATCGAGAATGCTTACAATTTTTTCTATAAATTTTCATCAGGAGATATAGAAATTCTATAGGTTGAATTTTTATATTGCTTAACTATTAAATTGTCTGTGTACTGTATATTTAAAACAAACAAATCCCTTGAAAAAAAATTCAAGGAACTAATTTCAAAACAAACAGTAACATAGTAAAATAAAACAAAATAAGAAAATATAAAAAGTAAACCTCATTTCCATATAAAAAAAAACATAACATAGATTACATCAAAACTGTGTCACAAAACACCAAAAGGCCTTAAAAAACACCGAGAAATCTATCTTATTCCCTTGAATCTCTGGACTAATAATTCATAATATGTCCATGATAATGGCAGAAATTTGACTACACCACTAATCCACCATAAAAAGGTTAGCTGCAAAAAGTAAATCATATATTAGCACAACTATTAACATGAACAAACTCAATTTTTTCATGTTTAAAGAACATCAATTTTACCTCACTTAGAGCTTTTTTTGAAGCATTTGCAATCTGTTTTTTCATATTTGATCCCAATCTATTTTTGGGACGTCCTCTTGTTCTCACCCGTGGAGGGCTTTAAAACTCGTTAATATCTTCCAATGAAGAATCTTCGTGAGATAACGAACATTTTCCCGCTTTTGGCTTTGAAATCTTGCATCTCAGCCATTGCATTATCATAAGCGCGGTGTAGAATCGCAGTCAACTCTTTAGATTCTTATGAAAATTCACAAATATTTTGTGACAGAAACACCAAATTATCAAATCTCTTAATTCTTGGATCCAATAAAGACTCGTCGTGGCTGCTCTTGATATGTGTGTGCCTCCTTTTTTACGTTCTTACTTCATCGTTCCAATATATATCTTGGTGACATTTTATCTACTTGCTCAAAGCTTAACGCGCTCAGAGAATGACGGCACAATATCCCTCTTGACTCGAATAATAAGCACTGACATTTAACTTCAGCTGATATCCCATCGTATGTAACCCTAAACTTGTTGAATGTTGAGTTAAAAAGTTGTTCTACAACTTCATATACCGTAAAATCTAGAGCAGACTGTGTTAATCTTGTGATGCAATTCATCTTTCCTCTAAATTTTTCTTGGAATTTTCTAAACTTCTCATGAGTATACACATGCTAAAATTGAGCTTCTATTGATGATTTTGTTGCACACGGTATGACAGTATAAAAATCTGTAGCATCTGATTCTTTCTCTTTCTCTCTCTGCTCTCTACTTCTTAGGCAATTATCATACTATTTGCCAAATTGGATAAGTGTGCTATTGCATGAAATAAACTTGTTAAGAAAAAGCATGGATACTCTCACTCGTTTGTGTGCTTCTCATCCTGGCGCAAAATTGGTGATCGAGATAAACTGTGATCCATAAATGATGATCTTTGAAAAGCTCTAAAAAATGAGAAAATACCTAAATCAGAACCAAATACACTAAATGACATACAGGTTGACACCTCTACTACACAAGCAAAACACATAAATATTCAGACACTAAAAGTAACAACATCAGTTAATTATAATAAAGACACCATTACCTGAAAGCTACTTATTTTCACCAACACCATACTTCATCATAAAATCTTTCCAATTCCTATCAAATGCTTCTTTTTGTAAAAGAGTTCCAAACATGACTCATCTCGTGTTCAATTTCTTCATGTCGCTTGTAGCCGTTTAATTTCTGCGAAATCTTCTTCATGATATGCCAAATATACCACCTATGGATTGTTGTGGGCATACAAGTCTCAATAGCCCTTTGCATCAATGCGCATTGATCGTAAGAATGCCTTTTGGAGCATTTCCTCTCATGCAACGAAGCCAACATTCAAATAACCATTTAAATGATTGAATATCCTCATTTTTCATCAAAGCACATCCTAGAAGTGTTGACTGACCGTGGTGATTCACACCAACAAAAGAACCAAAAACCAAATCATACCTGAAGACAACATCACTGAAATAAATCATATATACACCAAAAACGATATCATATACACCAAAAGTAGTTTCAAAAAACACATAAACCAGAACATCAAATTACCTATTTGTATTGTAAGTGGTATCGAATGAAATAACATCTCCAAAATACTCACAAGCAGCCCTGCTTCTTGTGTCGGCCCAAAAAGCAATCTTAATTGATTGATCAACCTCAAGTTCAAGCTCAAAAAATTATTTCTGATTCTTCTCTTTCATTCTTAATAAGTATTTCCCAAATTCTTTTGCATTCTCTAGTTCCGAAATATTACACACTTTTTTCGTAATGTAATTTCTCACATCTTTTTTAATAAAACTTAATTTACAATGACTCCCTGCTACTGTGACAAATGATTGATATGTTTTGCTTGGTTTGATTCCAGCTTCGTCATTATTCTCAATTGTACGACGTACAGACATGCTTAACTGCGTGTGTTGTTTAATCATCTCTACTTGATTTGGACAACACGGATGTGAATGAGGTAACACAACCTTCGAAATCATCCAAACACAATGTCCTTTAATATATGTATATAAATTCTTGCAGGATAATTTAATTCAGCTGAGAGATTTGTCTTCTGAGTTGGAGATATGTTTGATTTCCATTTTCCCTCTTTGCTACATGTAATCAATTGGTTTTTAATTTCATTTTCCTTCTGATTTGTGTTTCAAATTTTTATATAAAACCTACAAATTTAGAATAATCTTTGTAGAATTTTTCAACTTCTTCAAGCGTGTTAAAAGTCATTCCAACCTTTGGCACAAGCTGCTCATCAATATCCCACAGAAACTGAAAATACACCAAACACATTTCCAAAATAAACCAATTTATAATTCCAAATACACGAAACCAGGAATGAAACAAATTTATCAAAATAATAATTTAGATTCAGAACTCCTACATTACATTCAAATTCAAACCATCAACCATGAACAATAATTTTCACAAACAAAAAAATTATTCAACTACAGAATTATAAACTACTAACGAACTACATTAACTAGATTCGAACCACACCTCAGCCACTTAATTCGATTCAAAACAATAATTTAATTTGACCTGGTTCAATTGACAATCTGAACTTGAATCATTCATTATTTTCGAAAATAAAATACCTATTCAAAGCTGATTTCACTACTTGATTTTAAAAAATTTGATCCAAATCTTCAAATCAGATAAAAGAGCATTGATTTTGAACAAAGAGAACATAGAGAACGAAGAGAATATATAGATCGCAGAGATGCAAGAGAACATAGAGAATGCAAAAAATGCTAAAAAAATTAAAAAAAATGAAATTCACATGAAAAAGGCAGCTATATCTTCGCGCGTTAAGTCAAAAGTTTGTTTGAGATAGTGGTGCGTGGAGGTGAATTAAGTTAAAGCTACTTGGTTGAACTTGATTGATTAAATAACTTGGATGTAGAGATTAATGGTGATTTTATCATTATGATTAGATTGTATTTAGGTATAAATTTAGTACCATAGTATTTCTTGTATTGATTTAGTTTGATATTAGATTTATTTTATCATTATAATTAAATTGTATCTAAGCATAGATTAATATAGAATGTATGTAATTCTCGTATTAATTCCATGTTGATACTATTTAATATTAGATTGATTTCATTTTACAATTGAATTATATCTTTAACTTATAAATAGATACTCATTCAAATACTAAGAATAATGTTAGTTCATTTTTGTTTGTTATAAAAGCTAACAATAATGACCTTCATTTTTATTATCGATAAAAATAACCTTTAATAATTTAAAAAAGTACATGAAATACCCAGCCATCAAGAGAGACATTCTTTGTTAACAGAAATGTCTGATGTGGCAAACAAAATGTAAATGTGGCATATACTCTCCTTAGCAATTACCCATTCGGCCGTTTCATCCCCTCTCTCTCTCTCTCTCTCTCTCTCTCTCTCTCTCTCTCTCTCTCTCTCTCCCCTTTACCTCTCATTTCTTCCTCTTCCTTGTGGCGTTGTCTTTATTATCAACCCCAAATTTGTTAATCCTAAACCCCCAATGTTTAATAAAAAAACAGATCATCCTCCACCGCCACCTTTCTCGCCTCCGCTACTTCCTCTTTCCAACCGAAGCCGTCCTGCAAACCAACAAGCCATCATGGTCCCACAAGCCCGTTTCTATTTTGTTCCTGACAACCCAACAAACCCAACAAGCAAACACTATCTTCTTCTCATTCTGATGTCATAGCCACCGCCGTAGCTTCGTCTTCTTCTCTTCCCAACGCCAGAAACTACATCACAACAAGCAGAAACTACACCCATAACTAGAACGCGAGGATGATCGGAACCGGAAGGCAAGTGTGATGGTCAGAACTGGAAGGCGAGTACCACAACCAGAACTAGAAGGCGAACACGACTGGATATGTAAGGCGAGCTTAACGGGATGGGAGTTGGCTCCTTCGTTGTCGTCGGAAGGCATGCTCGGACAGGGGCATCGATGCATTGATGCAGTGGCGGTGAGCCTGAGAAGGAAGGTCAGAGACAGAGAAGGATGAGTAAGGTGGAGAGAAGGATGTTGCTCCGGCGGTGCAAGTCGGCGTTAGAGGCGATCTCGGCAGAGTTGGCAGGGACGATTTTGTGAGTGGTTTCATGGGTTCTTGTTGCTGTTGTTGTTAGTAGAGAGAGACTCAGAAATGTTGAATGAGAAAAAATGGGGATGTAGATATAGAAATGGAAAATTTGAAACAAGGGAAAGAGAGAAATTTGGAAGATTAGGGATTTAATTGGGAAAATTAGGATTTTAATTTGGAAATTGAAACCCTAAATTTTAAACGGTGCCACATCATTAGTTACA
Organism: Arachis hypogaea; assembly: GCF_003086295.3. Classification (NCBI taxonomy): domain Eukaryota; kingdom Viridiplantae; phylum Streptophyta; class Magnoliopsida; order Fabales; family Fabaceae; genus Arachis; species Arachis hypogaea. The sequence continues at coordinate 20,394,007 of NC_092054.1, forward strand.
GATGTCACATTTGTATTCTGTTTTTCACATCAGATATTTCTGTTAACGGAGAATGTCTCTTTTGACGGTTGGATATTTCGTGCACGTTTTTAAATTATTAAAGGTTATTTTTGTCGATAATAAAAGTGAAGGTCATTATTGTCAGCGTTTGAATTATTCGATGACATTTTTTTAATCCTTTAGTCATATTACATGAACAATTTAGACATTTAAATACAAATACATATTGGAATAAAAAATAATAGCATATCAATATTTATAATTAAATTTTATAAATAATATAGTCAGACTTAATCTACATTATTTATACTCAAAATACAAATAAATTAAACTATATGATAGTTATTAACTTTTTGTCTTCGTTGAAATTTGATCATATTGCTGTAAAAAAATGCTTTGTGCATTCTCTTATTCAAAGTTTGATTATCCTATTATAGAGAGTTTGACTACTTTAATATTCATTATTCATTTTTTGTAAAATTATTTATATTGTAAAAAAATATTCTAATTTATCTTCAATGTTTAGGGTTATTTCAAATATTTTTCTAACTTTTATACCTAATATTTAAATAATTAGTAAAATATTTTTAAAATAAATATAATTAGACTATCCCAATTTTTACCACTTTTACTAATTATACTTTATTTTTTCTAAATAAATAAAAGTATAATTATTCACTTTTAGGGATAGAAATAAGTAAAAATAGGACAAATCAGATTTCACCCTTAATAAATCAGATATGTAATATAGTTACTTAACTTAAATCTGATATCCAGTCTATTATAAATTATTTTTTTAAGTATTGATCCTAGTTTGAATCCTGTTAACAAGTTTGACATTTTTTTTCTTATGAAAGGGATATCTAACAACCTTTTCTAAAAAAAATATTCTTTTATTAGAAAAATTACTTACAAGCAATATAACAAATTCAATATTTATAACCTTATCTAAATTTTTAAATATTTAAAATATGCAAAAATATTTATAATAACGTATACGAAATTTAAAAAATTTAATAAATTTTAGTTATAAAAAAATTATTTACACATCTAATTTGATTTTAATTACATAGGCAAGTAAACCTATTAAGATAGTTAAGCTTATTTGGATTTAGCCTGTTGATACATTTATAATTTTAAAACAATTTAAGTATAAGCCTATTTTATGACGAGTCAAGTTGGCCAAACACAGGTCAAACTATAAGTCTCTAACTAGCGATCTAACTTATTTCAACCTATATTCATTGTACATTATCAAGTATTAACGATAATTTTAAACCATGATATACTTTCCTTCAAGGAAATAGTTTTTATATAGTGTATAAACTATTGGTTATAATAAAATAAGCAAATGCAAATAATTAAGACTTGTTTTAGTAAAGATTTTACATTTCAAAAAGCAGCTCATAAAAGATAGTTTTTTAAAAATAGCTTTTTAAAAGTTATAGTATCTATATTTGATAAATTAAATTAAAAAATAATACCCCAAATAACTCCCTAAAGAATTGGCCATCCAACAGATACGTCTTCTAAGAAAACTAACTAGGTCTTCAGTCTCAAAGATCTTTTAAAATATGCTAGATACGTCCCCACACCAGGTTGAGCCGGTTAAAATGTTAGTCTCTGTCCTACGCAGAGGTTTATAGTCTGATGTATCCGGTCAATTAAGTGATACGCATCACTTTAACGACATTTTAGTCCCTTATACATGTGGCTAAGATACCATCATTTTATCGCAACTCAAAAAAATGCCATTTTAAATGGACATATTCGTCCCAACTTTGTAGCCTAGATGTGCAAAAACAATGACTTTTTAAAAGGGGGACCATCTATAAGATTAGGGTATCTTTTTCAACCTTCTTCAAACCTAAACCCAAAGTGATTTTCCTCCTATATTTTTGAGTGAGAGTGAGAGCGATCGACACGGGGGAAAGAAATTCGGTAATGACGAGCGAAGGTAGGACATCAACAACAAGTAAGCGACAAGGTAGGAGACCTGTTAGTGATGAGTTGTGTAACACCCCGTTACCCTAAGCCTTACCTCTAGCCATAAAGCGAAGTATAACAAAGCGTCACAACAGTTCTAAAGCTCATACAGTAATAAATATAGAAGGAAATAGTAATACTAGAAGCCCGATGAAAGAATAAAGTTCAAAATCGTATAAAGCGGATTTACAAAGCGCGAAGCATTCATACACGATAACTAAAAGCATAAAGGAGCAAGATATAACATGAGACGTAAAATAATAATAATAAAGATAGATATATATATAAGTATGATAGTCATAGAGTACTAATCGTAGCTCGCGGAATTTAGGCCGACTAGTTATATACAGGCATAACAGAGTTTTTGAGTTAAAACAGCATATACAACTTATCTCTCAAAGTAAGCCTCTAGGGCAACAAAGTATAATAACAAAAGTGAGAGAACTACAATATAATAACCAAAATACAGAGATGACAAAAGATCCTCTGCTCTGTCACCATCCGTAAACTCACCGAGATGGGTTGCGACCTGCATTTGAAAAATAACAACAACATATGGTATGAGAACCGGAGGTTTTCAGTATGCTAATAGATCCTAATATATAAGATATAAGGTTCCAAGACACCGAAGGCAATCCTAGAACTTCACATCAAACAGATATTCAAGCTTAAAAATAAATAACTTAAACCATAAACCATAAACATGGTTATCTAAACTTAGGGATTTCTAACTAATACCAATTCACACTGCTGTATCCCACAGCCTTCGCCAACCTAACCTCCGTACGATCCCATCGCCACTGCCTTCCGATCCTCCTCAATGCCAGTAAGACACATCTAATGCAAACAAGTAAAGCACAAATAGTATTCATGTATAACAGGTAAATCAACTAGCATTTATACATATTATTCAAATAGGCATAACTTAAGTAGTCAAAGCCTACCACTCAGAGTCTTATGCTTAAGTCATAAAATTGAGGTGGCAAGGTATTACGACCTCTAAAAGTAAAAATATATATAACATTATTTGAAAGAAATTTTATCTAGGAGCCTTTGAATGAAGTTAAAACGAAAATGCTAAACAGAAAAGCGCATCACTCGTGTAAACAATAAACTTAAACTGATGAGATATGAGTGAAGGACATATACATAGGAAAAGAATTCCAAAGATACAGATAACAAAACTTCTGACTCAGCTCGCAAAAATAAACTGGCCAAAGCATATAAGCATGCATACATATAAGCATGAGAACCCAAAAGAAACCCCACAATACAGACTACAAAACCTGTTTCTCCAAATCAACCTCTAAGAAGGATAAAACATAATATATACAATGGAGATATAAGTAGCTATATATATAACAAAGCCAAAATATAAACCCAAAAGCTAGAGTCCTTCACTTCAGAAACTTCCAGAATGTCTCAGCGGGGTGCCTCACATCCTGCATCTGAAAACCACAGAATATGTATGGGGTGAGAACCAGAGGTTCTCAGCATAGTAACAGTGCCCACATAACTAATATATAATGTCCCGGGAAAGCCGAAGGCAACCCTAGAACTTTCGACATATGATTACAAGATTAAAACTAACATTGAAACCCATGAATAGGGTAGGTCATGAAAGGTCCTAAATCTTAATTAAACTTTAACTGAAACTCTCAACTTCTCACCTCCCTCCACAAACCTCCTAACTCCGGTAGAACTACACAGATAAATAAAACAGACAAAGACAAATACAAGTAGATTATAGTTATTGCAGGTAGTAAATATAGCAGGTAAACATAATAATCACATAGGCAAGCATAATTAATGCACAATCAATCAAAACACACATATGCATATGATGTATGCCTCTCCTATGGCTGGTGATATCATCTGTCGGTTTTATAGCCAACCCGATACGTCCTGGTAGCTAACCATGGACAGAAACACCCATTGTGGAGCAAGTGGGTTTGAGCTACAACCCCATGCTACTACCCGCTTAACCCAGAGCCAGTGGAATAATCCACTACTGCTGCTACTACCTAGGCGTCACATACACTGGCCTGGAACAAGCGGGATGAACCACAATCCTTGTTACTGTCCAGGTATCACAATCACTGACCTGGAGAAAGCGGGACGAACCACAATGCTTGCTATTGCCCAGGTATCTCATTCAAGAATTCATTCAATCTCAAGTCAATCATTAATTATTAATTCATCAACATTTTATCATCAATCATTCTCATGTATCATATTCATTCAAAATTCTATAATTAACTCAGTTTTTCATAATTCTCTTTCCTCAACTCATACTTCTGATGCCAGGGCATTTTGGCCAGTTTCACTGACCTTTTCTTTACTGTTTTAGGGTAGTTTCATGCATTTTCTTAGGAAATAAGCAAGTTTTGGGTAGAATTTCACTTACATCTTGATTCAAGCAAATATTGTGCACTTTACATGATTTCATGAGAATTATGCAAGAATTGTATAACAACCTGGATGATGCATGTCTCATGATTTGAATTAGAACTTTGATGCACTCTATTGCTTGATTTCAGGACAAAGGAAGCAAGGAAGAACCACATTAGCAGCCACGTTAGTTTAACTAATGTAACCACTAACGTGGGATGGGAGCTAGCTTGCAACGTTAATGAGAAAAGTAATAGCCAATAACGTCCTCGAAGCCATCATAGCCCACGTTAAGAGTCACGTTAACTAAGTTAACGTGAACTCTAACATGGAAGAAGGAAATAAAGCCAACGTTAGTGACACTCACCTTTGTCACTAACGTTGGACCAAGCTCATATTGGCCACGTTAAGAGCCACGTTAACTCAGTTAACGTGGACTCTAACATGGGGAAGCAAAAGAATGGCCAACATTAGTGACACTCACCTTTGTCACTAACGTTGGACTAAGCCACTTTGAGCCACGTTAGTTGCCACGTTAACTTAGTTAACGTGGAAGCTAACATGGAGGGAGCAAGAATCGCCAACGTTAGTGACACTCACCTTTGTCACTAACGTTGGAATGAGCCACTATGAGCAACGTTAACTCCCACGTTAACTTAGTTAACGTGGAAGCTAACATGGATGAAAGAATGATGAGCCAACGTTAGTGACACTCACCTTTGTCACTAACGTTGGAGATGGCTATCACCACTACGTTAGAAGCCACGTTAACCTAGTTAACGTGAACTCTAACGTGGGAAGTAGGGGCATTTTGAAACGTTAGTAACAAAGGTAAGTGTCACTAACGTTTTTGAAGATTTGACAAGCCTACGTTAAAGGTCACGTTAGCCACACTAACGTGAACTCTAACATAGGGAAGGGAGGATTCTCAACGTTATTGGAAAAGGTAAGTCCCAATAACGTGTGCGAAGGATCAAGAGGCAACGTTAGTGGTCACGTTGGTGCCACTAATGTTGAAGTTAACGTGGATCACCCTTGGGTTAGGAACGTTAGTGAAAAAGGTGACTGCCACTAACGTTCTCGAACCCACACTTTCACTTAACGTTAACGCCACTAACGTCCTAAGCTAAAAGTCCCTGCCTACTTCATACTTTCTCTCTGCAAGTAAAGCTAAGCCCACTGAAGAGGATAACTGCTTCAAACTCAAGATCCAAAGGCCCATATCCAAGATTTGAAGAACCAACTAGAAGATCAGAAGAGTAGTATATATATGGGTAGTTTTGAATCAAATAGGGGGTTGGAAAATTGAAGAACTACTCTCTGTATTTTACTTTCACTGTAACTTATAGTTTAATTCTCAGAATGTACTCTCCATCTATACTTTTCATTCCCAGAGCTATGAACAACTAAACCCCTTTCATTGGGTTAGGGAGCTCTGTTGTAATTTGATGGATCAATATTAGTTTTCATTATTCTTCTTCTATCTTTTCTCTTGATTTTACTAGAAAGCTTTCAATCTTCATTAAATTGGGTAGTTATCTTGGAAAAGAAGCTATTCATACCTGGATCTCTTCGAAACTTTGGAAGAGGAATGAAGAGATCATGCTAGAAATTCTTTCTCATGTTGGACCAAATTGGGGTTTGGATGGATATAGTGACATATAATCCTACCAACACTTTGATTTGGAAATACATGTGGTATAATCAGTGACCATACTTCATCTCTTATCATGAGCAATTGACTAAGGAATTGGCTATTGATTAAGATTTGAGAGATTGAATTACCAAGAAATTGGAATTCGATCACTTAAGATTGCCAAGGAGATCAATGAATGCATTGATTGAGGAAGAGATGAAAATGAACTTGTTCCGGAGAATGCAACATCTCCTAAGCCCAATGAATTCCCCATTTCTGATCTTACCCATTCTCTATAGATTCTGCAATCTACTTTTATAAGCATCTTCCCCATTCCCATTTAAGATTCTGCAATTTACTTTCGGCCATTTACATTCAGCTCTTTATTTCCAGCATTTGCATTTTCTGCTATTTACTTTCTCGCCATTTAATTTTCTGCAAATCTCAAATCTAATCCTGCTTAGTTCAACTAGAACATTCCTCTAATTAAAGTTGCTTGACCAATCAATCCCTATGGGATTCGACCTCACTCTATTGTGAGTTTTTACTTGACGACAATTCGGTATACTTGCGGAAGGAAAATTGTTGAGAGACAAGTTTTCATGCATCAAGTTTATGGCGCCGTTGTCGGGGATTGATTTTGTATCAACAATGATTAAATTGGAGGATAACTAGATTGAGAATTTTTCTTTTGTTTGATTTAAAATTCTGTTTGAGCTATTTACTTTCAGTTTAGTTATTTTCTCCCCTTTCCCCTACTTTTATTTTAGTTGTTTAGAATTCAGTCCACTAACCCACTAACTGTTTGATATATTGCATCACTCACACTAACATCAATTCTAACAGAAATACTTTCTGCATCTATTTCCTTGCTTGTGCCTTGTTGGTTGTATGACAGGGAGAAGAAGCGGGGCTTCAACTTCCTTTGATTCTGAACCTGAGAGGACCTTCCTTAGATTAAGGAGGGAAGCAAGAGGAAATAGAGTAGTTAGTGCTGAGGAAGAGGAGGAGTATTTTGAACCAAACATGGATGAAAATATGGAGAACCATCATGAAGAAGAGGCTCACAACCATGGCAGAGAAGGTCCAGCACATCAGGCTGGGCAAGAGAGAAGGGTTCTGGGTTCGTACATCAATCCAAACCCAGGAAATTACGAAAGTAGCATCCAAAGGCCAACCATACATGCCAACAACTTTGAACTAAAGTCACAGCTCATCACCCTTATTCAGAACAATTGTTCATTCGGAGGGAGTGTCCAAGAAGACCCCAATCAACATCTAACCACCTTCCTGAGGATATGTGATACTGTGAAGTCTAATGGTGTTCATCCTGACACCTATAGACTACTTCTGTTCCCTTTCTCACTCAAGGACAAGGCATCTAAATGGCTGGAGTCCTTCCCAAAGGAGAGTTTAGCAACCTGGGAAGATGTGGTGAACAAATTCTTGGCCAGATTCTATCCTCCTCAACAGATCAACAGGTTGAGAGCTGAGGTACAAACCTTCAGGTAGCAAGATGGTGAGACTCTATATGAAGCATGGGAGAGGTTTAAGGACCTGACAAGAAGGTGTCCACCAGATATGTTCAATGAATGGGTGCAGCTGCACATTTTCTATGAAGGTCTTTCTTATGAATCGAAGAAGGCAGTAGACCACTCATCCGGGGGATCTCTGAACAAGAAGAAGACCATTGAAGAAGCCATAGATGTCATTGAGACTGTAGCTGAGAATGACTACTTCTATGCTTCTGAAAGAGGCAACATTAGAGGAGTGATAGAGCTAAACAATGTGGATACACTGCTGGCCCAAAACAAGCTTATCACCAAGCAGCTGGCTGATCTTACCAAGAAGATGGAGAGGAACCAAGTAGCAGCAATCACCACCTCATCAGCAACCCAAGAGGGAGTGAAAGTAGAGGCAGAGTATGAGCAAGAACAAGCCAACTACATTGGAAACTCACCTAGGAAAGCACATGATCCATACTCCAAGACCTACAATCCTGGTTGGAGGAACCACCCAAACTTTGGGTGGGGAAATCAACAAGACCAAGACCAAGATCAGAGATGCCACAACCCCAACAACAATGCAGCCCACCAACATTCCACGCAAAGATCATATCAACACCCACCTAACAACACACCTCAACATCCATACCAAAGCCAAAACGGCCCTTTTCATCCCTCCAACCTCAACTCACCATCATCTGAAGATAGACTCTCAAGGATTGAGACTATACTTGAAGGCATATGCAAAGAGATTTAAGATAACAAGGTGTTCAAAGAGGAGGTGTGAGCCAGTATCGAGAACCAGGGAGACACCATCAAGAGGCTGGAATTTCAAGTGGGATACTTATCTGAGAAGATTCCCAAACCTACTAATAGCTTTCCGAGTGACACAGAGAAAAATCCGAGAGGTGAAGCAAAGAAAGTCAGATGGGAAGATTGCAAGATGGTTACTATAAGTGATAAGGAGACTGAGGAAGAGCTGAACAACCCATTAGAACAACCTGAAGATACTTTCACAGGAAAGCAAGGGGAGAATCATCAAGAAACCACAATTACATAGAAGGAGCTGACACAGAAGGAGCTGCTGAGACTCTATGCACCCTTTCCCCAATTACTAAATGGCTGTGTAGAGAAGAGAATATACTCAAGGTTTCTTGACATGTTTGCATCCCTCCATGTAAACATACCATTCATCAAGGCCCTTCAGCGAATGCCCTCATACATTAAGTATATGAAGGAGCTGTTGACCAGAAAAAGCTCACTCAAGAGAGGACAAACAATAGTGATGAATAAGGAGTGCAGTGCCCTCATTCAACCCGAGTTGCCTACAAAAAGGAAGGACCCAGGGAGTTTTCACATCCCCTGTGCCATAGGGGAAACCATGTTTAATAAAGGACTTTGCGATTTGGGAGCAAGCATCAACTTGATGCCTTTATCCCTTATGAAGAGGCTGCATATCAATGAGATAATGCCCACAGATGTAGTCATCAGACTGGCTGACAAGACTAAAAAACAAGCAGTAGGAGTGGTTGAAAATGTGCTGGTGAAGGTTGGAAACTACTTCCTTCCCACAGATTTTGTCATATTGGAAATGGAGGAAAGTCATCTCCATCCAATCATATTGGGGAGACCATTCCTAGCCACAGCCAGAGCACTTATAGATGTGGAGCGAGGAGAGCTAATTTTGAGGATCCATGATGAACAACTCACATTCAATGTTTTCAAACCCTCACAAGAAACAGATCAAGAGAACCAAGAACCAAAGAAAGATCACAATGAGATACTGATAGAAGAAACAAGCACTGAAGCACAACCAGCACATCTGGGAGTCCCCTTGGTTGAAAAAAAGATAATCAACAGCTGTCACAGCTAGAGAAAACTCAAGTGGAGCCAAAACCACCAGAATCACATGAGACCGGCAACAAAATCTCCACAGGAAAAGAGACCACAAAAAGCAGGATAACAGCAAAGAAGAAGGTACCAAGGAGATGGAGGAACAAGAAGATCCCTACAGAAGATTTCTCTCCAGGAGATAAAGTGATCTCAGCTTACTTCCCAGCTATTCCCCCCCAATCTCCCCACTATCCCATCTCAGCTACCTAAAGTCTTTACCATCAACAGAGTTCTCTTCCTAGAACATGTGGAGATCCTTGATGAAGCCAATGGAGATAGATTTACTGCAAGGGGGGAGGACTTGAAGCACTACCAACCACCCTGATAAAGGCAGAACGTCAAGCTAGTGACGCTAAAGAAGTGCTTCATGGGAGGCAACTCATGTTTTACATGCTTTTAAAAATAGTTAATAATGCAAGGTTGATGAATTTCAAATCAACTTGATATGCACTTGAATGAATCCTTGTGTGCAACATATAGTGAGGAACAAGTTTGGTGTTTAAGGCACACTAAGAGAACATAAATGTAACCCACATCATGTCACTCTTAGAGGCCTTGAACGAATCTTTTACACCACATGGCACCAAACTAAGTTTGGTGTTGCCAATGTTGCATACACGGATGTTGAGTTAGTCAGTTGGTTTGCACTCATGAATAGCATTTAGTTAGTTAAAAACAAAAACTTTAAAAAGTAGTTAGCCTTTTAATTTTGCCGCCACTTTCTATAAATGTGTTTTTAATCACATTTCTTTTATTTTGTAGGAGCATTGATGGGGCAATTGAAGGGTTCGGATAACACAAAAGAAAGATACTACACACGTGTCTTCAAGGGGATTGTATTGGGAATGGTTGCCATGCAACATTGGAAGAAGAACAAGCTTGGAAACTAAACCAACCCCATCATAAAGTTGGTGATCCTTGTGCTCACCCATGCTAAACCCCATCCGTCCATCACACAACCACCCCATCAATCCACACCTTTTATTCACTCATCACTTTCCTATGTAAGTGAGTCCTAGTCCGTACTTCCCTTCACATTCCAATTCCGATTCCTTACACTACACACCTTCGGCATCCCTTCATCACACCCTGTCTCTACTGGCCAATTTCACCACTCATCACTAACCTCAACACCCTTTCTTTTCAAAAGTCACTCATGGCATCATCAAGCTCTAAAAGAAGAAAGGGAAAGGAGCCTATGGAGCAACGCCCTTTCGATGAAAAGAAGTTTAGAACTTTTTATCATGCACTCCAATTTGGATGGATGGCTGATAAGGAGATCATATATGAGCTAGGCTTTCAAGTCAAGAAAACCGAGTGCCCCAAAATCACAGAGAAGGTAGAAAAGAGAAGATGGGAGCTCCTCACCGATCCGGTCACCGCAAGAATAAATGCAACGCTCGTGAGAGAGTTCTACGCAAATGCGGTGAGGTATGATAAGAAAGAGGAGTCTTATATAAGTTTTGTGAGAGGGGTGACGGTGGATTTTAGTCCCATGAGCATCACGAGAGTGCTGAAGCTACGGACCATACCTTTTGAGGAAGAAAGTTATCAATCTCGAATAGATGGTAATCCTAATTATGACCAGATTGTGAAAGATATCTGCATACAAGGGGCAGACTGGATGAGAGATCCCAATGGAAAACCCAAATTTATCAAAAGAGGTGATCTCACCCCTGAAACAAAGAGATGGTTTGAAATTGTAAGGAGATCCATCCTTCCTGCTAGAAATAACTCAGAGGTGAATATTAAGAGAGCAACAATGGTGCAATGCATACTAAAAGGGGGAGAGATCAAAGTGCACGAGCTCATAGCCCAAGGCATTAGGAAGATGGCTGAGAAAAGTGATTCTGGAGGAAGGTTAGGCTATCCCAGCACCATTTTCCGCCTATGTGACAAGGCCGGGGTAGTATTCGAAGATGAAAACCCCGAATGGATACTTAGTTGGACAGCTACCTATAGTACATCCGGGAATCACAAAATATGACGAAGTGAAGGATGAGTTAGCACGAGAAGAAAGAGTAAAGGTAGAGAAGAGTCATGAATCAGTAAAGAAGGCACTTGAAGACTGGAAAAGAGCCAGACTAGCACGGATACAAGGAAGTACAAGTGGACACAAAGAGGACAAACAAGAAGGAGAGCAGGAGCAACCCCAAGAGTAAAAGGTGGTGGAGTTCCCTCATTGTCCCATCTCTTTTTCAAGTTTTTAAATAAGGAAAATCATGTATGAAATAGAACATGCTTCCATGGTAGTTTAGGATTTTCAATTCTATTTTTAGTATTCTCCTTGCTTAGGTCTATGATTACTAGTCAAATTGCCTGTTTTCAATTCCATCTTGCTTATTGTGTTGCTTGTCTCCTTTTGAATCAAATAAAAAGAGATGTTATGAAAGACCAGAGTGGAGTTCATATTGTGGAGTAAGTTTCTAAGTTTGTGGTATGGTAATAGATTAGCTAAGTTAGTTCACCAATAAGGTGGGAAGGCAACTATCTATCCGGAATCATATGCTTGAAACACACCCCATGAGACTAGCTAAATAACAAGATCCTAATAAGAAAAAGGGAAAGAGAAAATGAAAGTTGAAAAATAAAAGGAAAAGAGTAAGAAATAAGTCTAGGCACCAAGGGTTTGAATCTTGAGGCATGTGTCTGTGGTGCTCCTGTGTAAGGGATTTACTTGGATGAATAAGCTCTCAGGGGTGCCTTATCACTTGGTAACTTGGGTTAACTAACCCGGGATTATCAGCTGAAAGTCCACTATCAAGAGTAACCCTTGCTACAGAGCACTTAGTAACCCAAAGAGGTGCTGGACACCAAGGTCTCAAGAAAAGGAAATAACAAACCATGTGCCTGTGGTGTGTATGTATGGGGGAAAGAGACTTGAGGGAGTAAGTCCTTAGGGGTGTCTTAACACCTAGCACCTTGAACCAACTGGTTCGGGAGTGCTGGCTGAAAGCTTATCTTAAAGAGTCACCCCCTCACAGAGCACCTAGTCTAAGAACACAAATAAGCCCTGAAATGACAAAAAGGATCAATGAATAAAAGTTTCATAGGGTGCAATCAAGTGAGTATTCCAGGACATGATAAAGGTCTGAAAGCCAGTGAAGGAATGAACCTAAGTTGCTATGCATGAAACCCCATAAAACCAAGAACATGACTTCCACAATAATGATTCATTCATCTTTTTATTTCATTCATCATTCTCTTGTTCCAGTACTTGCTTAGGGACAAGCAAGCTTTAAGTTTGGTGTTGTGATGCCAGGGCATTTTGGCCAGTTTCACTGACCTTTTCTTTACTGTTTTAGGGTAGTTTCATGCATTTTCTTAGGAAATAAGCAAGTTTTGGGTAGAATTTCACTTACATCTTGATTCAAGCAAACATTGTGCACTTTACATGATTTCATGAGAATTATGCAAGAATTGTATAACAAACTGAATGATGCATGTCTCATGATTTGAATTAGAACTTTGATGCACTCTATTGCTTGATTTCAGGACAAAGGAAGCAAGGAAGAACCACGTTAGCAGCCATGTTAGTCTAACTAACGTAACCACTAACGTGGGATGGGAGCTAGCTTGCAACGTTAATGAGAAAAGTAATCGCCAATAACGTCCTTGAAGCCATCATAGCCCACGTTAAGAGTCACGTTAACTAAGTTAACGTGAACTCTAACATGGAAGAAGAAAATGAAGCCAACGTTAGTAACACTCACCTTTGTCACTAACGTTGGACCAAGCTCATATTAGCCACGTTAAGAGCCACGTTAACTCAGTTAACATGGACTCTAACGTGGGGAAGCAAAAGAATGGCCAACGTTAGTGACACTCACCTTTGTTACTAACATTGGACTAAGCCACTTTGAGCCACGTTAGTTGCCACGTTAACTTAGTTAACGTGGAAGCTAACATGGAGGGAGCAAGAATCGCCAACGTTAGTGACACTCACCTTTGTCACTAACGTTGGAATGAGCCACTATGAGCAACGTTAACTCCCACGTTAACTTAGTTAACGTGGAAGCTAATGTGGATGAAAGAATGATGAGCCAACGTTAGTGACACTCACCTTTGTCACTAACATTGGAGATGGCTATCACCACCACGTTAGAAGCCACGTTAACCTAGTTAACGTGAACTCTAACCTGGGAAGTAGGGGCGTTTTGAAACGTTAGTGACAAAGGTAAGTGTCACTAACATTTTCGAAGATTTGGCAAGCGTATGTTAAAGGTCACGTTAGCCACACTAACGTGAACTCTAACGTAGGGAAGGGAGGATTCTCAACGTTATTGGAAAAGGTAAGTCCCAATAACGTGTGCGAAGGATCAAGAGGCAACGTTAGTGGTCACGTTGGTGCCACTAATGTTGAAGTTAACGTGGATCACCCTTGGGTTAGGAACGTTAGTGAAAAAGGTGACTGCCACTAACGTTCTCGAACCCACACTTTCACTTAACGTTAACGCCACTAACGTCCTAAGCTAAAAGTCCCTGCCTACTTCATACTTTCTCTCTGCAAGTAAAGCTAAGCCCACTGAAGAGGATAACTGCTTCAAACTCAAGATCCAAAGGCCCATATCGAAGATTTGAAGAACCAACTAGAAGATCAGAAGAGTAGTATATATAGGGGTAGTTTTGAATCAAATAGGGGGTTGGAAAATTGAAGAACTACTCTCTGTATTTTACTTTCTCTGTAACTTGTAGTTTAATTCTCAGAATGTACTATCCATCTATACTTTTCATTCCCAGAGCTATGAACAACTAAACCCCTTTCATTGGGTTAGGGAGCTCTGTTGTAATTTGATGGATCAATATTAGTTTTCATTATTCTTCTTCTATCTTTTCTCTTGATTTTACTAGAAAGCTTTCAATCTTCATTAAATTGGGTAGTTATCTTGGAAAAGAAGCTATTCATACTTGGATCTCTTTGGAACTTTGGAAGAGGAATGAAGAGATCATGCTAGAAATGCCTTTTCATGTTGGACCAAATTGGGGTTTGGATGGATATAGTGACATATAATCCTACCAACACTTTGATTTGGAAATACATGTGGTATAATCAGTGACCAAACTTCATCTCTTCTCATGAGCAATTGACCAAGGAATTGGCTATTGATCAAGATTTGAGAGATTGAATTATCAAGAAATTGGAATTCGATCACTTAAGATTGCCAAGGAGATCAATGAATGCATTGATTGAGGAAGAGATGAAAATGAACTTGATCTGGAGAATGCAACATCTCCTAAGCCCAATGAATTCCCCATTTCTGATCTTACCCATTTTCTATAGATTCTGCAATCTACTTTTATGAGCATCTTCCCCATTCCCATTTAAGATTCTGCAATTTACTTTCGGCCATTTACATTCAGCTCTTTATTTCCAGCATTTGTGTTTTCTGCTATTTACTTTCCCCCCATTTAATTTTCTGCAAATCTCAAATCTAATCCTGCTTAGTTCAACTAGAACATTCCTCTAATTAAAGTTGCTTGACCAATCAATCCCTGTGGAATTCGACCTCACTCTATTGTGAGTTTTTACTTGACGACAATTCGGTATACTTGCCGAAGGAAAATTGTTGAGATACAAGTTTCTATGCATCAACTTCCAACTTCCTCATTCATCCTACCACCTGCCAAGTCTCCACTTTCATCAATCTCAACTCAATATTTCAAATTCAAATAATTTTTAATATACATAATTAATTATTTATATCAAATACAATATCAACTTTACCACCAATATAGTACCAACAACAACTTCAAATTCATTAGCCATTATACATATACCAAATTACACACACGTCATCCATACAAGCCTCTATCACAACCTCCAAAACCATTAACCACACACATAATAATCAATATCAATCAACCACAACATCACAATTCAATTCCTATCTTAAGGCCACTAGCCTAAGTTTTCACGATACATTATATTTTAATTACGAGAAATCGAAACCATACCTTGGTCGATTCCTCCCTAATGCTCGAAACACCACAAGTATTCACCATAAAAAAAAATTCACAGCCCCAAAGTTCAAGCTCAAGCTCCCAACTTTGTCAATTTGCCTCTAATATCACCAAATTGTTTCCAAATACATAATTCAATCTAAATTTTCATACAACAACACTAGAATTACCTTAGGTTTCACAAATTTAGTAATCTTGACAAGGGTAAGGGTTTCCTTACCATTACCCATAAGTCAAATGGAAAAATTTGGTGATTACTCGCCGCTAGAGTTTACGTAAACCATCAAAATGCCAAAACTCTCAACATCCAAAACACAAAGAAATCACAAACTGAAAAGGGAAGAATTGGATACGAAATCAGAATATCCTTACCAAATTGTTGGGTGGGTTTTGTAGAGAATTTCGAGACGAACGTGTGGCCGCTGACGGCTCGTCAATCGGAGCTTCGGATCAAAAGTTATGGCGAAATAAAATTTGAGTGAGGGTTTGGGCGTTTCACTTGTGTTCTTCCCCCCTTTTCTTTGCTTTCAGCGTGTTTCCCTGATTTGGGAAAGAAGGAGAGCTGATGCTCTTATATATTGTGGGCTTGGGTTGGGCCTTGGGCCCATTTTGGGCCCGGTTTAACTGGTTTGGCTCGTTTGACCCAAATTCTTTTTCATATTTTAATTTTTTCTACCATATTAAACTATAAAATTCTATTTTCTAATTTTTTAAATAATAATTAATTTATTTGCTAATTATTCACTAATTTTTCGGGTTTTACATTCTACCCTCCTAACAAAAATTTTTGCCCTCGAAAATTCGCTCTCAAATGGAGACTAAAACATAGAATTGATGACTATTGATACTTACATTAACAATTTGGCCATGAGAAGAACAGAAAAAATTCAAGTTCGGTGACAAAGGAAAATAAATTCAAGTTATGGATTTAGTCAATCTTTTTCATTGGCTATCCTTTTCTCTTTTCTTTTTGCTATTAGCTCGGGAATCCATGAAAATTCATTACACTTTAAATTTAGTAATATCAATTTTTCACCAGACTCAAAGAATTGCTTAAGCATGAACTTTCATCAACATGCAGCAACAAATGAAACCATTGTATTTGCAACAATAAAACTTATTCAAAAATCCAGTAGATAACCAGTGATTGAATAAAGATTAAGTATATACCTGAGCAACTCGATCAATATCCAAAAGCAATAATGCTTTTCTAGTCTCCGGTACTTTCAGAAAAAGAATATGCCAAATTTTTTATGCCAGAAATGAAGAATAGAGACCATATCAGAATTGAAAGGAAATAGAATGAAGACAGTCCTTTAGAAGGATAAATACTTAATCTAATTAGAAGATTTTTGTGGTTGGAGAAGATTCCAAAATAGATATGGTGAAAAAGTCCTAACATAATGGATTGAAATTTGGATTAGGGAATAGAGTACCTGCTTGAACAAATTGAGGTTATCGGATAGTAATAACGGAACAAATTGAACTCCTTGTAAACAAATTGAACAAATCAACTAGTAAAAAATTGATGAAGACGACGACGATGGCACCGAGATCTCAGAAGATGACGGCGACGGTACTGCAAACTCAGAAGAGGACTATGATGGCGTTGCGATTTCAGAAGACAACGATGATGGCTGCGAGTTCAGAAGACGACGGCAGCACTGCGAGCTCAGACGACGACGGCGGCGCTGCGAGCTCAGATGACGACAACGACACTAACTAAAAAGATGATGACGCGAATGGAGTTGCGAACTCAGAAGACGACGATGTCGCAAAGGGAGAGGTTGTTGTGTTGTGCGGTGCTTCCGGTTATGGTCACATCCGTAGTGGAAGGGGTAAAGTGTAGCTCAGTAACCATTTGAGAAGGTGAGAATGGTGATTGGTGAGGCTGAGTTAGGGTTATCGAGGGGTAGAGTATTTCAGTAACTATTTTAAATTAGCGACCGATTAGTGATAACATTATTATAAAGTGTTGCTAAATCGGTTGCTAAGTTAAAAAATAGCGACCAATCTAGTGACCAATCATTTTAAACTAGTATTTATAGTTGGTTGCTAAATCGATCGCTATCTTAACTATTAGCAACCAATTTAGCAACCACCAGCTTAGCAACCGAGTTAGCGACCAACTTTTTTCAGCTTATTTCTCTATTGGTTGCAAAATCGATTGCTAAATTAAAAAATAGCACCGATTTTGTGACCAACATTTCCAAGCGTTACTTTCTCATTTCGGTTGCTAATTCGGTCCCTAAGTTAAAAAATAGTGATCGATTTTAGCAACCAATTTTATGTTGCTCATATAAAAATCTTATCAGTCATTATTAGTGACCAATTTCTTTGGTCACTAAAATCGGTCGCTGATTGTAATTTAGCGACTGATTTAGCGACTAAAATTTTTTTGGTCCTTGAAATCCTATAACGGTTGCTAAATCATTTGCGATTAGCAACCAATTTTTTCGGTCACTAAAATCGGTCGCTATTCTAAAACTTTCTTGTAGTGTGTATTTTCTAATTTCTTTAAATAATAATTAATTTATTTGCTCATTATTCACTAATTTCTTGGGTTTTACAGCAAACATGTAAAAGATGCATATGATGAATGTCTATCCTATTTGGCTCGTGATATCACTTGTCGGTTCAAAATGTCAACCCGACACATCCCCGATATGTTGCCTCTCTGCCACACCAGGGATATAGTGCCATGCTCACTCTCAACCCATGGATATATTGCTCGGCGCACTCTTTCAGCTTATAGTGCCCAAGTTCACTCTTGCGGCAGAAAGGTTATGTGAGCGGGAGACTGTCTCAATCCTCACATCTCAACGTAGGTGGGAGACTGCCTCGGCCCCTACGCCGGCACCGCTACCTTGACAATCGAGAGACTGCCATATCCCTTGCCCGAAGCGCATAGCGACTTATTAATACAATTTCGTATCACGTGAGCGGGAGATTGCCACAGCCTCTACAACGGAAAACAATGCATATCACAATCACATACTCAATCTCATTAGCCATAACCATTCATTTTCAAGCTTCAAACTCATCATCCATCCTCAATATCACAAGTTCATCATCAACCCGGCTCCCCACTAGTTCACATGACAACGCCATCCAACTGACATACTAGGCCTAAGTCACCGTCTTCCAAACTCATACATAAAATTACTAATCTCAAATCATAAACCCATCTACACTTGTCTTAGGGCCTAATTACTAGCCACAAGTCTTAAGGAGAAGTTAAAGAAGTTTGGAAAGCCACAGAACTCTTAAATGTGAAGAAAAACACATTTTTAGCAAAACAGGGGTCTCGCGTACGCAAGCCCCCTGTCCGCGTACGCAGGGGTATGAAAGTGGATGATTGCGTACGCGACACCCTGCTCGTATACGCAAGTGTCCCATCCCGAATGGAATGCTCGCGTCACGTGTTGAATGTTCGCGTACGCAAAGGTAAAAATCTACATGTCCGCATACGCACGCATTGTCCGCATACGCAAGATGCCCAACTCGAATAGAATGCTCGCGTCGCATGCACTGTGTCGCGTACGCATGCTGTACCAGACTCAGAAAAATTTAAAGCTGCAGAATTACAATTTTAAAACACCAAACTTTAAACGATCATAACTTCCTCTACAAAATTTTGTTTCCTCAAACTTTATATCATTTTAAAGCTCTTGAGATAACCTTTAATTTAAAACAAAGTTCATCCAATTTTAAGGTTTGAGGCTAAAGTTATGATCCGCCAAAGTTCATCAAAAATAGGTTTTCACCAAAAGAGACAATTCTCTAGTTTTTCAAAAATTCTAAACCCAACTAACTCAAAACATACTCAAAACAACCCAAAATTCATTATAGACACTCCCCAAACATTTATCACTCACATAACTATCAAAACGACTTAATACTCACCCTCTCCAACTTCAAGTTCCTCCTAAACTCACATCAAAGCTCCTCAATGCCACCATTCAATATTTCCAATAATCATCAATCAATTCAGTTAATTCATCAAATCTCCTCAATCATTTATTTTCAACATGAACTACAATAACCATCAATATCATCATCGATATTCATCTTCAAACATCAACACCCCCCATCATAACTCATTAAGGTCATCATACTCATCAATAATCATAATCTACCAACATATATAAATCATCACATTCAAACTCATTCAACCTCCATCCAAACTATTATCATGCATAATATTTATATACAATTAATCATACAACCACATCATTCAACCTATCATAGAGGCCACTAGCATAAGTTTCACAAAACATTATATACTACTGTTCATACACCGGTCCGAGCTATAGAGCCGAGTTGGATGAAGATAAAGGGACCGACCTCATGAAAGGTTGGCCCATCACCGACCTCTTCGCGAAGAGCTTGGACAAACGCCTTAGAGGCTCAAGAAGGCCCAAAGCGAAAGGATCACCGCTCACCAGAAGGTAGTTGACCAAAGGAAAAAGATCTCCTCCACAAAAAGATAAGATAAGATATGATAACCAACTTATCTTAAAGGAAGATCATCAAGCATTACTATAAATACACTGGAGCACCCATGTATAAGTCATACTCCAATTCTACTAAAAATATGCTTAAAGTCCATACTGACTTAAGCATCGGAGTCTCTTGTAGGTACCACCCCCCTCGGGTGATCGAGGACCAGCCGCATCTCAAGCTCCAACAAGTCGGGCACGGCAGCCTTGGTCAGACCAGAAGATCTCATCCGAGATCGACCTCCCTGTTTCAGGTAATCCTTGGAACATTGGCGCCGTTGCCGGAGAATTTGGAAGTCATTCCATCACCATGGCAAACAACTATGCCAACGACCTCAACTTGGGATTAGAAGAAGGAACGCCACTTAAGAACACGAATGCCACACCAAACTTTCCAAAGGACACACACCAATCCAAGGGAGACAAGCAGACTCAGAACGCAGAAATTTTAGACGCCATTCGTGAACAGCAGGATCGCCTCAAACAACTCAAACAAGAAGCTGAACGTCAGTGCGAAGCCGAGCGAGATCTTCGGAGAGAAACAAGACAGTGTCAAGAGCTCGAAGACAAACTCTTGAAGATCGAAGCCGACCTCAAGACTAAAACCGCTCGGCCTAACCACGAAGATAGCCCCCACAAGGACCAAGACCTGTTCACGAAAGAAATCATGAAGGCAGTCCCAAAGGACTTCAAAGCCCCTGACATGACCTCATACGATGGTACGTCCGACCCAAGTCATCACCTCAGTAACTTTAGGAGTCGGATGTACCTCACGGATGCCTCAGACGCAACCCGCTGCAAAGCCTTCCTGACCACCCTGACCAAGATGGCGATAAAGTGGTTTGACAGCCTGCCACCAAGGTCGATCACAAGCTTCGATGACCTTGCCAAGAAGTTCTTAGCCAGGTTTTCCAAGCCTGCTAGGGATTAAATAAGGAGATCGGGAAAGCCTCCGCAGTTACATGGAGAGATTCAATAAAGCATGCCTTGACATACAGAATCTTTCTACAGAAGCAGCGATTATGGGACTTATCAACGGTCTGCGGGAAGGACCCTTTAGCCACTCCATATCCAAGAAACACCCAACATCTCTGAATGAGGTACAAGAACGGGCGGAAAAGTACATCAATATGGAGGAGAACTCCCGATTAGGAGAAACCTCAAAGACCGGATTCTCCTACCCACCTCGGGACAAGGATAAAGAGTCCAAGAAAAAAGAAGACCAACCTACTGAGAAACCCAAAAAGTACCACAACTACACCCCCTTCGGGTGTCCCTTGTGGATGTTTACCGAGAGATATGCAACACTGAGAAGATCCCACCCCCTCCCCTGATTAAACACAAGAGAGGAGAAAGTCAGACAGAGTATTGTGAATACCACCGAATCTACGAGCATCCTACCAACAAGTGCTACGACCTGAAGAATGTCATAGAAAAATTGGCACGAGAAGGGTGACTAGATCGGTTCTTAGCCAATAGAGATGATGAACCAAAAAAGAGAATAAGGGACGAAGAGGGCGAACGAGCTGAACATCCCCCTCACACTCCGGAGAGACACATTCACATGATAAATGGAGGATTCGCAGGAAGAGAGATCTCTAAGTCATCCTGCAAAAGACACCTTAAAGAGGTGCACCATGTCAGAGAAGGGGATAGGTCACCCGACCTCCCCACTATTACCTTCACTCAAGAAGACGCCGCAGGCATCATCCCGGGGCATGATGACCCCGTGGTCGTTACCATCATACTTGCCAATGCCAATCTCCACCAAACATTGGTAGACCAAGGAAGCTCTGCGGATATCCTGTTCAAATCCGCTTTCGACAAGCTTGGCCTACAAGAAAAAGAGCTCAGAGCATATCCTAATAGCCTATTCAGGCTCGGAGACACCCCAATCCAACCAATTGGGTACATCCCGCTGCACACAACCTTCGGAATAGAAATACGGTCTAGAACGCTAAGTATAGACTATATCGTAGTCGACGTGAGCTCTGCGTACAACGCCCTCATAGGTCAGACAACGCTAAATTAGCTCACGGCGGTAGTCTCCACTCCACACCTATGTATGACGTCACAACTCCAGAGGGGATCGCCACCATAAAAGGAGACCAAAGAACCGCGCGACGCTATTACAATGAAAGTCAGAGCCTTAAAGGCGACCCCAGAGGAAAAGAAACCAACACTATTGAACTCGGGGGAACCCGACCTCGCAAAGAACTTCGTTCCCAACCAGAAGGCAAGACCGAAGAAGTTCAGATCGGAGGTACTTAAGAAAAAACAACAAAAATAGGGGAGAATCTAAAAGGAGACTTGAAAGAGCTGCTTGTAAAGTTCCTAAAGGACAATTCTGATCTATTCGCTTGGAAGGCCGCAGACATGCCCGGTATAGATCCCGGACTAATGTGCCACAAAATAGCAGTATACCCAAGATATCGGCCAGTACAACAGAAGCACCGAAAGCTCGGCCCAGAGAGATCACAAGCCGTGGAAGAACAGGTACAGGCCTTACTAGAGGCGGGGTTCATAAGGGAGGTCAAGTACCCATTATGGTTGGCCAATGTCGTACTGGTCGAAAAGTCAAATGAAAAGTGGCAGATGTGCACTGATTACACCGACCTCAACAAAGCCTGCCCAAAGGACCCCTACCCACTCTCAAATATAGACACTCTAGTCGACGCCTCATCAGGATACTAGTGCCTTTCCTTCATGGACGCTTACTCAGGGTACAACCAAATCCCGATGTATTAATCCGACCAAGAGAAAACCTCGTTCCTAACCCCAAGGGCAAACTACTGCTATGCAGTCATGCCATTCGGACTTAAAAACACAGGGGCTACATACCAGAGGTTGATGAACAAAGTTTTTGCTAACCACATCGGAAAGCTGATGGAGGTCTACGTGGACGACATGTTGGTAAATACACAAAGAGAAGAAGCGCTACTGCCCGACCTAGCCGAAGTGTTCGACACTATAAAAAAGCACGGGATGAGACTAAATCCCGCAAAGTGCACTTTCGCGGTAGAAGCTGGCAAATTCTTGGGCTTCATACTCACCCAGAGAGGAATTGAAGCAAACCCAGATAAATGCCAGGCCATACTTAACATGAAAAGCTTGACCCGTGTCAAAGAGGTACAACAACTAAATGGAAGATTAGCAGCCCTGTCTAGATTCCTAGCTGGGTCGGCCTTGAAATCTCTCCCTTTCTACGCAACATTAAGGAAATAAAAGAGGTTTGAATGGACCCCAGAATGTGAGCAAGCTTTCCAGGACTTCAAGACATTCCTAGGGCAGCCACCCATCCTAACTCGACTTCGGCAAGGAGAAGAACTGATCCTATACCTCGCTATGGAAAGTCGGGCGATAGCCTCAGCACTAGTCCGAGAAGACGAGAACGGCCAACAATCCATTTACTTCATCAGCAAGGATCTACAAGGGGTTGAACTAAACTACCAAAAGATAGAGAAGTTTGCCTACGCCCTTATACTTACCTCCCGACGACTCCGACCATACTTTCAGGCTCACACAATCAGAATACGGACCAACCAACCCATAAAAGGTATCTTACAGAAAACTGACTTAGCTGGAAGAATCCTACAGTAGGCAGTTGAGTTGTCCGAATTTGACCTTAAGTATGAAGCTCGTACTGCCATCAAGTCTCAATACTTGGCCGACTTCGTCACAGAATACACCGACACCCCAGGCACCCCCACTAATTAAATAGACGGCTCATCAAACAAAGCCGGGAGTGGAGCAGGGGTCATCCTAAGGTTCGGGTTTCCTGCTTCAAATAACCAAGCCGAATACGAAGCGCTACTGGCTGGTTTGAAGCTGGATAGGGAAGTTGGAGCTCAAAAGCTCACCATATTCAGCGACTCACAAGTGGTCACCTCGCAAATAGAAGGGAGCTATCAGGCTAAGGATCCCACCATGAAGAAATACCTGGACAAGACCAGAGAACAGCTCGAAAAATTTATGGGATGTGAGATTCAACATATACCTCGGGAACAAAACACCCGAGCTGATGCACTTTTGAAACTAGCCAGCACCAAACCAGAGGGCAATAATAGAAGTCTCATCCAAGAAACACTACAAAATCCATCAACCGCGGAAGAAGAAAAGGTCCTAGCTATATTAGGCTGGGACTAAGGATGGATGACTCCCATAATCAACTACCTTGAGTCCAAAATACTCCTAGCAGATAAAAAAGAGGCAAAAAGGCTAGTACGAGAAGCACAGTACTAACCATAGTGCACGACGTCCTATATCGGAGAGGAATCTCTACACCCCTCCTAAAGTGCGTCCCGACCTCCGCTACAAAGGAAGTCTTAGAGGAAGTTCACAGTGGCATGTGCGGTAACCACCTTGAGGCACGAGCTCTTTCTAAAAAGGTACTCCGAGCTAGTTTTTACTGGCCGACCTTGCAAAAGGAAGCAACAGAGTTCATCAAAACATGCTCACCATGCCAGAAACACGCTAACTTCCATATCGCACCCCCGAAGAGCTTATCTGCGTCATTTCACCCTGGCCATTCGCAAAGTGGGGGCTCGACCTCCTCGGACCATTCCCCCAGAGATCGGGGCAAGTCAAGTTCCTTATCGTAGGGATGACTACTTCACAAAGTGAATTGAGGCAGAGCCATTTGACTCCACCACCGCCCAAGGAAGTCGGAAGTTACTATATCGAAACATTGTCACAAGGTTTGGGGTCCCATGCTCCATCACCACAGACAATGGCACTCAATTCACCGACACGGGCTTCAGGAACTTGGTAGCTGATTTAAAAATAAAGCACCAGTTCACCTCCATGGAATACCCACAAGCCAACGGACAGGCGGAAGCCGCCAACAAAGTCATATTAGCCGGGTTAAAACGGAGACTACAGGACACAAAAGGAGCCTGGGCTGAAGAGCTCCCGCAAGTCTTGTGGGCATATCGGACGACCCCACATTCCACCACTGGGGAATCACCCTTCCGACTTGCTTACAGAATGGAGGCAATGATTCCCGTAGAGGTAGAGGAAATATCTCCTAGGGTGATCTTCTAAAATGAGGATACCAACTCCCAAGCACAAAGGGAAGAGCTCGACTTACTCCCAGAAGTCCGAGAAGGAGCTCGGATTAATGAGGAAGCGCTAAAGCGTCGAATGGCTTTAAGATATAATCGAAAGGTAATCCAGCGAAGCTTTGCCATCAACGATCTTGTCTTAATCCGAAATGATGTCGGAGCAGGTCGGTCAGGTGAAGGGAAGCTAACAACCAACTGGAAAGGGCCATACCGAGTTACAGAAGTACTAGTAAAGGGTTAGTATAGGGTGGCTATTCCGAGGGTTATATGAAAGTGTAGGTCGATCTCGGACGAGATCTTTTGTACTGGTCGGAGATGATGTGTCCGGCTTGTTGGACTGTCTATGCTTCTGATCCTTTGTCACCGGAGGGTGGGGGTACCTGCAAGGGACTCCGATGCTTAAGTTAGCAAGGGTATTAAGCAGGTTTTTAGTAGAATCAGAGTATGAGTTATACCTGGGTGCTCCAGTGTATTTATAATGATGGGGAGTGATCTTTCTGGAGATAAGATAGTTATCTTATCTTATCTTATCTTTGAGTGAAGTCATCTTATCTTCAAGGGAACCGCCCTTATCTCTATAGGCTTGGGCTGCCTTTGGATTTGGGTCGTGTTCCTCTGTTTGGGCCCTTTTTGGGCTTTTCCTGGTGATTTGGCCAAGCTCTTTGAGAAGAGATCGGACTGTTCTGACCTGAAGAGGTCGGTTGGCTTGTCTTCGATCATCCCGAGTCGGACATCTCGACCCAGGCTATGAACAGTGCCCCTACTCGAGCGTGGTCTTCCTTTTTTGAGGACTTCAGTCCTTCTCTGGGGAAGCTGAACTCGAGCATTTGTCGACTTCTTTTGTGTAGAGACCCTCTTCTGAATATGGAGTGTTTCTTCCTTTTCTTTAATTTTTGAAAACAGGTGTTCCCTGTCTTGGGAACGTTCAAGGGTTTTTAATGCCCCATTAATTAATCGTTCCGTTTCTTTATCTCCCGCTTTCTTTGTTTTATTTTTTGAATTGAATCAAGACTTTCTCTTTTTCTGTTTTCTCTTCACCGTTGCTCGCTGTAACATCCCCCTTTTCTTTCTTATTCTTCTGTTTCGTTTGTACTTCCTTGTTCCTTTGGGATTTTCGTTCGCGCATCTTCACGCTTCTTTCTGTAACGCCATTGGTGGTTGTTGGTGCTTTCTTTGCTCGAAAGGTGATTCCGGATTCCGCCTCCCCGTCTTCAATTTCTTTGGAGCTTTCTCCTTTTTTCAGGTTGGTTCTTCTTTCTGTTGTTCTTATTTCTTGGTAAAGTTTTGATTTTGCTTGAGTGTATGTTGGAAAGCTTGAACCTTTTCGTATTTCTTGTGCTCGTTTGTCACTGTGATGCATTTTTTCTGGCTTTCTTTCGACCTTATGTATACTCTTGGCATTTCTCCTAATGGTTGAAGCTTTTTAGGGCTTTGCATGTTTGTTGTCTGTTTCTGTATTATTTGATTTTGTAGCTTTTTGGGATAATGGCTTATTTGATTTTGAAGGACGGTTGGGTCTTTGATGATTTCCGCTTGACATGTTTTGTTGCTTGGTAGTTCCTTTTGCTGATAGACTGAAACTGTAGTTTGAGAGGTGGCTATGGATGACTTATTTGGTTTGTAATTTTTTTCTCGGAGTGTTGATTAAAAGAAGGTTTTTCTTGTTGGGATAACTTTTATTTTCTTCTCGTGTTGTTGCTTGTCTGGAAGGGGATTTCTCTGAGGGTTTTTGGGTGTATCTTTATAGACTTCTTTCTGAGTCTTCCTTACTCTGTCCCTGCCTCCAAAGGATACCCCTGGACCTTGATGTGTGTCTTGAGGTTTTCCTTTTACTGTTTTGTATTGCTCTGAGTCATGTTTGTCCGAGTTATTTTTGGTTAGTAATCTATTTTCTTTTCTTGTTTGTAGGACTAGTTGGCCATGTCTTCTCACAAAAATATTGTTGAGACGTCTTCTAAGGTTCCTGAGGGGATGTCCGACTGGTTGGACTCCCTTGTGTTGATGTGTATTTCCGTGGTAAATGCTGAGTTTTGTGTGGAGCTTAGGAAACATCACCGGCTCTGTAAGGATAGGGATCAGGAAAAGAACTATGAATTGGTAGCGCCTGATTCTGATGAGAGAGTTTGCTTTCCTGCTCTGACCCGGGGGGAGCGTCCCTTCTTTTATGCTTATGACTATTTTTTCAGCCAGTTGAATATTACTTTTCCTTTCACTTCCTTTGAGACCGACTTGTTGTGGTCGTGTAATGTAGCTCCATCCCAACTCCATCCGAACTCCTGGGATTTTATCAAGATTTTTCAGTTGCTTTGCCAAGAGCTGGACGTCACACCTTCTCAGACTCTCTTTCTTTATCTTTTTGTTTTGACTAAGCCCGGGATTTCCTCGAAAAAGAAAGTCTCTTGGATTTCCTTTCAATCTGCCCAGAGACACACAGTGTTTGCTATGTATGACGAGTCCTTTAGGGACTTTAAGAATTACTTTTTTAAGGTCCGAGCTGTTGAGGGAGCTCGACCGTTTTTCTTAGAAGCAAATAGTGAACCTGCCTTCCCCTTGTGTTGGCAAAAGAATGTGGTAGTGTCTCGGTACTCGTGGGAGATGCTTGACAAGGTCGAGCAGGCTTTTGTAAATGTCTTGGAGGATATTTGGGGGGAACCTCCCCATCTTGATATCAAGAAGTTTTTAGGGGATCCATCCCTTGTCCGAACTGCGCTGGGTATTGATCAATATATTTTGCTCTATTTTTACTTTGCTTCCTTCTTTTTCCAGTTTGTAATCTGCTTCTATGGTTGATTTTGTTTTTCAGAGATGGCCAAGAACAATGACTCTATGAAAGCCTTTAAAAAGGCAAGGAAGGCTACTGCGGCCTAAAACATCTCGGCCAGAGTGGCTGGAGAAGGGTTTTCTCATGTTCCTCCCAAACAAACGGTGCCGAGCTCTCCTGGACCGAGGAGGATGATTCCTACCCCTCGGGTCCATGTGCTTGATCCTCCCCAGGCTTCTACTGCTGTTTCTTCTCCTACGGCCGTTCCTCCTTCAAAAAGACCTCGGACTATTGAGCCCTTCAATCTAGATGCTCCTGATTTTGACGTTGTTGGGTTTGTCGACCAGCAGATTGGTCCCTATGGTGTCATTCCTACTGACGATGTTTCTCTTCTTCGTCATTTGGATTTTATAACTCAGAGTAGCATCAAGATGGCACATATGGGGGCAGCTCTGTACCGAACCACCCAAGATCTTCCTATCCATGCGACGAAGGCCTTTATGGAGGAGGCCAAATCAGAGTTTGACCGGATTAAGGGTTTTAAGGAGGAGCTTGAGGTGAAAGTGACAAGGTTGAAGAAAGACTTGGAGGATGAAAAGACTAGAGCTATTGCTTTGGCGGCCTCTGCAAAGTTGGCTGAGGATACGGTGTTGAAGCATAAGGAGAGCTATGTCACTACTTATAAGGAGATGATGGATCTCAGGGAGAGTTTGGAATTTGTCCGAGCTGATTATGCCGAACTTCAAGGTCATCTTGTAGGAGGAAGTTCGAAGGAGTAAGTTCGAGTTCTTGCGCCCGAGCTTGACGTTTTCCTCTTCAGTTTGGACAACATTGTTAAGGATGGTAAGATTCTCTCTGATGATCCTGATGATGATGATAACGTCAGCCCTCCTACTGTATCCTCTGCCAAAACTTCTGTTATTCCGCCCTCCTCCACTTCTTCTGAAGTCGGTTAGCCGGAGTCTAATCCAGATGTTCGAATTCTGAACCGGAATAATGGGATGGTAGATGCGGTGCCTCTTCAGACTCGTCCTCCTTCACCCCGGGATGCTGCCACTAGAGAATCTTTGAATCCGTTTTAGTTTTTTGTTTATGAATATCTGATGTGTATAGCCCGGTCTGTGGGCGTTGAACTCTTTTTGATTTGTCATTTTTATCTGCCAGATACTCATAGTTGCTTTTCTGTTAGCAACTTTATTTTTTGAAAAGACAAAGTATTTTCCCTAGGCTTTTAGGGTTGACTTCGGGTGGCCTCTTAGGTCTTTGTTTATTACAGCAATTTTGCTTTTGCTTGTTGATTGCTTGTCTGTACAGTTCGGACATTTTCTGGAATCTTAGGAGTGTTGGAGCCTTGTTGTCTAATCTCTTCTTTGCATTTTTCTGATATGATGCCTATAATTTGATTTTCTTGAGGTCATGGCTTTCTGGGTCCAACTTAGGTCCCTTATAGCGCCTGCCTTCTGTTGTCCGACTTCTTAAACTTGGTCATGTTTTGAGGCTATTTCTAGTAATCCCTTCTGCTTGGATCTTGGTTGATCTCTTCCTATGGATTATAGTTTTTGGTAGCCTTGCCGAGTCGACTTTGTTGTGTCGGCCTTTTTTGAGTTATTTCTAGCAATCTATTTTTGGATCTTTTGTCAGATCTCTTTTTATGGATTACGTTTATAACTTTGTGACTTTGTTGGGATGACTTCATCATGTCGGTCCCTTCTAAGTTATTTCTAGTAATCCTTTTTTGGATCTTTTGTCAAATCTCTTTTTATGGATTACTTTTATAACTTTGGTTTGTGGGAGGCCGACTTCATCATGTCGGTCCCTTCTAAGTTATTTCTAGTATTCCTCTTTTTTAGGGCTAGCCAGGCCTCTTTCTAGGGATTTACTTTTTATAACTTTGTTTGTGGTCGACTGGTTCGACTTCTTCACGTTGGTCCGTCTTTTTAAGTTATTTTTTAGCAACCCATTTTTATTAAGACCTCGTCAGGTCCTTTCCTATGGGTCACTTTTGATAACTTCTTGCATTTAATCTATTTTGTCGCTTTTCATATTTGCCGATTTTGTAGAATTTGGGTTTGATCCTTGTTTGGTCGACCTCTGATGAATTCAGTTTTCATCTTTGTTGGTCTTTATCATGATCAGATAGTGAATTTGGTTTTCACTTTGGCCGATCTGTAGCTTTATAATCGGGCGATGAAATTTTGCGTTTCAGATTAATGCGTCTTGATAAAGGATTTGTAGAAAATATGAAAATATATACATGTGGGAGTTTTACTCCTCTAAGTTAGGTATTTTATAGATCTTGGCTTGGTGCCTCGTTAAAAAACCTTTTTAAGGAAAAAGAGTGCACCTCATCCTAAGATCTTTTCTACCTCCTAACTGTAGTACCTCCTTAAGTTGCAGGCGTGCCATGACCTTGGGAGCTCTCACCCTTTGAGTTCGGATAGCTTGTAGTAGCCTCTTCCGAGTACTTCTATGACTCGGTAGGGTCCCTTCCAGTTTGCTGCCAGCTTTCCTTCTCCAGGTCGAGTTGTTCTGATATCATTTCGGATTAGGACAAGGTCGTTCTTGGCAAAACCTCGTGGCACCACCTTTTGGTTGTATCTTGAAGCCATTCGACGTTTTAACGCCTCTTCCCTGATTCGAGCTCTTTCTCGGATTTCTGGAAGTAGGTCGTGTTCTTCCCTTTGAAGTTGGGAGTTGGCCTCTTCACTGTAGTGGATCACTCTGGGTGATCCTTCTTCGACTTCCATTGGGATCATTGCCTCCATTCTGTAAGCTAATCGGAAAGGTGATTCCTTTGTGGTGGAGTGTGGGGTTGTCCGATATGCCCATAGGACTTGTGGGAGCTCTTCAGCCCAGGCTCTCTTTGCATCCTGTAATCTCCGTTTTAACCCGGCTAATATGACTTTGTTAGCGGCTTCTGCTTGTCCATTGGCCTGGGGGTGTTCTACGGACGTGAATTGGTATTTCATGTTCAGATCGGCCACCAATTTTCTGAAGCCTGCATCTATAAATTGAGTGCCATTGTCTGTGGTGATAGAGTATGGAACCCCAAACCTTGTGACAATATTTCTGTACAGGAATTTTTGACTTCTTTGAGCAGTAGCATTAACTAGAGATTCCGCCTCAATCCATTTTGTGAAATAGTCTACTCCCACAATGAGGAATTTGACTTGTCCGAATCCCTGAGGGAAAGGACCGAGAAGATCGAGCCCCCATTTTGCGAAAGGCCAGGGTGAGGTTACGTTGATAAGTTCCTCTGGTAGGGCGATGTGGAAGTTGGCATGTTTCTAACATGGTGAACATGTCTTTACGAATTCTATTGCTTCTTTTTGTAAAGTCGGCCAATAAAATTCGGCCTGGAGTACTTTTTTGGTGAGAGCTTGCACTCCGAGGTGGTTGCCACAGATGCCACTGTGTACTTCTTCTAAAACTTCCTTTGTGTTGGAAGTTGGCACACATTTTAATAGTGGTGTTGAGATCCCTTTCTTATATAGAATGTTGTTTATGACGGTGTAGTATTGTGCCTCCCGTTTTAACCTCTTTGCCTCCTTCTTATCTGTAGAGAGTGTTTCTGTTTTGAGGTAGTTGATTATGGGAGTCATACATCCTTGATCCAAACCTGTTATGGCTAAGACCTTTTCTTCCAAGATTGACGGGTTCTGTAGCATTTCCTATATGAGGCTTCTATTGTTGCCTCCTAGTTTGGTGCTGGCTAGTTTTGAGAATGCATCAGCTCGAGCATTCTGTTCCTGAGGTATGTGACGGACCTCATATTCCCCGAGTTGTCCGAGCTGTTCTCTGGTTTTGTCCAAGTACTTTTTCATGGTGGGATCCTTGGCTTGGTAGCTCCCTACTATTTGTGAGGTGACTACTTGTGAGTCGCTGAAGATGGTAAGCTTTTGAGCTCCAACCTCCTTAGCCAGCTTCAAACCAGCTAGTAGTGCTTCATATTCGGCTTGATTGTTTGAAGCAGGGAACCCAAATTTGAGGGAAAGTTCAATTTGGGTTCCCTGATCACTTTCTAGTATCACGCCTGCGCCACTTCCCGTTTTGTTTGAAGAACCGTCTACGTATAGATTCCATTCTGTAGGGATTTCCGGGGTGTCCGTAAACTCAGCAAGGAAGTCAGCCAGATACTGTGATTTAATGGCTGTCCGAGCTTCATATTGAAGGTCGAATTCGGAGAACTCGACTGCCCATTGCAAGATTCTTCCTGCTACGTCTGTTTTCTGTAAGATGCCTTTTATGGGCTGATTGGTCTGAACCCTGATGATGTGGGCTTGGAAATACGGGCGAAGTCTTCGAGATGTTAGTATGAGAGCATAGGCAAACTTCTCTATTTTTGGTAGTTCAGTTCGGACCTTTGTAGCGCTTTGCTAATGAAGTATATAGGTTGTTGTCCGTTGTTGTCTTCTCGGACCAGTGCTGAGGCTACTGCCCGGTTTCCTACTGCAAGGTACAGTATAAGTGGTTCTCCTTCCTGTGGTCGAGTTAGAATAGGTGGTTGTCCCAAGAACCTTTTGAAGTCCTGGAAGGCCTGCTCGCACTCTGTTGTCCATTCGAACCTCTTTCCCTTCCGTAGAGTGGCGTAGAAGGGTAGAGATCTTATTGCTGATCTGGCTAGGAATCTGGACAAGGCTGCTAATCTTCCATTGAGTTGTTGTACCTCTTTGACATAGGTCAGACTCCTCATGTTGAGTATAGCCCGGCATTTATCCGGATTTTCCTCGATTCCTCTTTGTGTGAGCATAAAACCCGAGAATTTACCGGCTTCTACTGCGAAGGTGCATTTTGTCGGGTTAAGTCGCATGCCATGCCTTCTTATAGTGTCGAACACTTGAGTAAGGTCGGACAATAACGACTTTTCACTTTGTGTCTTTATTAACATGTCGTCTACATAAACTTCCATGACTTTTTCGATGTGGTCTGTGAAGACTTTATTCATTAATCTTTGATAAGTCGCTCCTGCGTTTTTGAGTCCGAATGGCATGACTATATAGCAGTAGTTTACTTTCGGAGTTAAGAATGTGGTTTTTTTTGTCAGGAGGGTACATTGGGATTTGATTGTATCCCGAGTTTGCATCAATAAACGAGAGGTATTTGTATCCGGAGGAGGCATCCACCAGGGCGTCGATACTTGGGAGTGGGTTAGGATCTTTTGGGCAGGCTTTGTTGAGAATAGTGTAGTCGGTGTACATCCGCCATTTTCCATTTGATTTTTTCACCAAGACGACATTAGCTAGCCATAGTGGGTATTTGACTTCCCTTATGAATCCTGCCTCTAGTAGAGCTTGTACCTGCTCTTCCACAGCTTGGGATTGTTCTGGTCTGAGCTTTCTACGTCTCTACTGTACTGGCCGAGATCTGGGGTAAAATGCTAGCTTGTGGCACATTAACTCAGGGTCTATGCCCGGCATGTCTGCGGCCTTCCATGCAAAGAGATCGACATTGTTTCGCAAGAACTGTATGAGGGACTCCTTTTCGTCCCTATTTAGGATTGTGCCAATATTGGTCGTTTTATCTGGAGTATCTCCGATTTGAACTTTTTCTGTTTCGCCTTCAGGTTGTGGACGAAGTTCTTCCCGTCCTTGAACTCTCCCGAGCTCAATAGTGTGAATTTCTTCTCCTTTGCCTCTGAGGTTCAGACTTTCGTTATAGCAGCAGCGCACTGTCTTCTGGTCTACTCTTACTGTTGCGATTCCTTCTATGGTTGGGAACTTCATGCACAGAGGTAGAGTTGAGACTACCGCGCCGAGCTAATTTAGCCTGATCCGACCTATCAGGGCATTATAGGCTGTACCTACGTCGACCACTATGTAGTCTATGCTGAGTGTCCTTGACCGATTTCCTTTTCCAAAGGTGGTGTGCAAGGAGATGTATCCAAGTGGTTGGATTGGAGTGTCTCCCAGCCTGAATAGGCTATTTGGATATGCTTTGAGCTATTTTTCATCTAGGCCGAGCTTGTCGAAGGCCGTTTTGAATAGAATGTCCACCGAGCTTCCCTGGTCCACCAACGTGTGGTGGAGATTAGCATTGGCCAATATGATAGTGATGACCATGGGGTCGTCATGTCCTGAGATGATGCCAGCTGCGTCTTCTTTAGTGAATGTGATAGTGGGGAGTTCAGGTGCTCCTTCTCCTCCTTCGACATGATATATCTCTTTTAGATGTCTTTTGCGAGATGATTTGGAGACCCCTCCTCCTGCAAATCCTCCATGTATCATGTGGACATGTCTCTCCGGGGTACGAGGTGGTCGTTCAGTTCGTCCGACCTCTTCGTCCCTTCTTCTTTTTCTTGGCTCATCTGCTTTGTTGGCTAGGTATCGATCTAGCCTCCCCTC
The DNA here is from genome assembly GCF_003086295.3 of Arachis hypogaea. Lineage (NCBI taxonomy): Eukaryota > Viridiplantae > Streptophyta > Magnoliopsida > Fabales > Fabaceae > Arachis > Arachis hypogaea. The sequence goes on from NC_092054.1 coordinate 20,428,046, forward strand.
TCTTACCAATATTTTTATAATGTTCTTCAAATCGAAGCACTCGTTGGTGGGATGTCCATAGATTCGATGGTATTCACAGTATTCTGTCTGATTTCTTCCTCCTTTCTTGCTTTTGAGTGGACGGGGTGGGGGTATCTTTTCAGTGTGGTATACTTCTTTATAGATATCCACAAGAAACACCTGAAAAGGGGTGTAATTGTGGTATTTTTTATCTTCTCCCCATGCTGATCTTCTTTTTTCTTGGTCTCTTTATCTTTATAGGCGAATCCGGATTTTGAGGTCTCTCCTAATCGGGAGTTTTCCTCCATATTGATGTACTTTTCTGCTCGTTCTTGGACTTCATTTAGAGATGTGGGATATTTTTTCAATATGGAGTGACTAAAGGGTCCCTCACGTAAGCCATTGATAAGGCCCATAATGGCTGCTTCTGTTGGTAAATTTTGTATATCCAAACATGCCTTGTTGAATCTTTCTATGTAATTGCGAAGGCTTTCTCGATTTCTAGTAGACTTGGGGCATGTTTAGTTTTATGCTTCTGGATGGAGAATCTGGCTAGAAATTTTTTGGTCAGGTTGTCAAAGCTTGAGATGGACCTGGGGGGTGATGAGCGGATAATTTATACGCTTTTTGGCATTGTTTTTACTTAGTTTTTAGTATGATTTAGTTGGTTTTTAGTATATTTTTATTAGTTTTTAATTAAAAATCACATTTCTAGACTTTACTATGAGTTTGTATGTTTTTCTGTGATTTCAGGTATTTTCTGTCTGAAATTGAGGGAGCTGAGCAAAAATCTGATTCATGCTGAAAAAGGACTGCTGATGTTGTTGGATTCTGACCTCCCTGCACTCAAAGTGGATTTTCTGGAGCTACAGAACTCCAAATGGCGTGCTCTCAATTGCGTTGGAAATTAGACATCCAGGGCTTTCCAGCAATATATAATAGTCCATACTTTGCTCAAGGATAGACGACATAAACTGGCGTTCAACGCCAGTTCCATGTTGCAGTCTGGCGTCTAGCGCCAGAAACAAATTACAAGTTGGAGTTCAACGCCAGAAACAGGTTACAACATGGCGTTGAATGCCCAAAACAGCCCATACACGTGAGAAGCTTAAGTCTCAGCCCCAGCACACACCAAGTGGGCCCCAGAAGTGGATTTCTGCACTATCTGTCATAGTTTACTCATTTTCTGTAAACCTAGGTTACTAGTTTAGTATTTAAACAACTTTTAGAGATTTATTTTGGACCTCATGACATTTTTAGATCTGAACTTTGTACTCTTTGATGGCATGAGTCTCTAAACTCCATTGTTGGGGGTGAGGAGCTCTGCAGCGTCTTGATGAATTAATGCAATTATCTCTGTTTTCCATTCAAACACGCTTGTTCCTATCTAAGATGTTCATTCGCGCTTCACTATGAATGATACCTGATCACTTCCGTGATCATATCATGCAAATCGTCTACATCAGATGAATGAGTATCTCTTAGATTTCTTAATCAGAATCTTCGTGTATAAGCTAGAATTGATGGCGGCATTCATGAGAATCCGGAAAGTCTAAACCTTGTCTGTGGTATTCCGAGTAGGATTCAAGGATTGAATGGCTGTGACGAGCTTCAAACTCGCGATTGTTGGGCGTAGTGACAGACGCAAAAGAATCAAGGGATTCTATTCCGACATGATCGAGAACCAACAGATGATTAGCCGTGCTGTGACAGAGTATTTGGACCATTTTCACTGAGAGGACGGGAAGTAGCCATTGACAATGGTGACACCTTACATACAGCTTGTCATGGAAGGAGCCTTGCGTGTGTGAAGAGGAGTATAAGAGAAAAATTGAAATAAAGAAGACAAAGCATCTCCAAAACCCCAACATATTCTCCATCATTGCACAATAAGTATTTATATTTATGCCCTTTGACTCTTTACAATTGAAGTTGAAAAACACTGTTGTTGGCATCCTGACTAAGAATAATAAGATAACCATAGCTTGCTTCAAACCAACAATCTCCGTGGGATTCGACCCTTACTCACGTAAGGTATTACTTGGACGACCCAGTGCACTTGCTGGTTAGTGGTACTAGTTGTGAAAAGTGTGATTCACAATTCGTGCACCATGTTTTTGGCGCCATTGCCGGGGATTGTTTGAGTCTGAACAACTGACGGTGAATCTTGTTGCTTAGATTAGGAAAAATTTTTCTTTTTGGTTTAGAGTCTTCTAATATTGTTTTTGGTTAAAATTTTAGAATCCATATTTTTTTTCTTTCAAAAAAAAAATTTTCGAAAATTATATTTTTATAATTGAATTTTTTTTCTTGTTTGATCTTTAGTTTTTCTTGTTTTTTGATTTTTCTTGTTTTTCTTGTGCCTTTTCAAAACATTAGTTTTCAAAAAAAATAAATTTTTCATTCTTAGTTATTTAAAAACACTTCTTCAAAACAAGTGTTACATTTATAACTCAGTTGGCTAGAGCGTTAGTCTGTGTTCTTGGCAATTGGGTCAGAATCTTTTATATTCTTTTCAAAATCTTCTTTTTTAAAAATATTTTTTCTATCAAATCTTGTGCCAAACTTTAAGTTTGGTGTTTTCTTGTTGATTTTTCTTTGTTTTTTGAAAATTTTATTTTGGTTTACTAAAAATTTTAAGTTTGGTGTTTTTTCTTCATGTTCTTGTGTTCTTGTGAGTCTTCAAAGTGTTCTTGAGTTTTCCTTGTGTCTTGATCTTAAAAATTTTTAAGTTTGGTGTTCCTTGGTGTTTTCCCTCCAAAATTTTCGAAAACAAGGAGCATTAGATCTAAAAATTTTAAATCTTGTGCTATCTTATTGTTTTTCTCTTTCCTCTTTAAATTTAAAAATATCTTTTCTCTCTATTTTAAAACAAATTTTCGAAATTTATTTTTAAAATTCAGATTTTTATTTCAAAATTTAAAATCTTTTTCAAATCATATCTTTTTCAAAACTCCCTAACCATTTTTTTTCTCTTTTTTTTTTCTTTTCCCTCTCTCCATTTTTTGAAAATCTTCACCCATTTTTATTTATTTTATTTTAATTTATTTTATTTTCGAAATAAATAATAATTAAATAAATAAAAATAATTTTTTTATTTTACATCATCTCCCTTTCTCCATCATGGATCTAAGTGGAAATGAACAGTCCAGAAGGACTTTGGGGTCATATGCTAACCCCTCTACTGCTTCATATGGGAGTAGAATCAGTATACCCTCCATTGGAGTCAGTAACTTTGAGTTGAATCCTCAGCTCATTATCATGGTGCAGCAAAGTTGCCAGTATTCCGGTCTTCCATAGGAAGAACCTACAGAGTTTCTGGCACATTTTTTACAAATTGCTGACACAGTACATGATAAGGAAGTAGATCAGGATGTCTACAGATTATTACTGTTTCCATTTGCTGTAAAAGACCAAGCCAAGAGGTGGTTAAATAACCAACCTAAGGCTAGCATAAAGACATGGAAACAGCTGACAGAGAAATTCCTGAATCAATACTTTCCTCAAAAACGGATGACACAGCTAAGGCTGGACATCCAAGGCTTTAAAAAAGGAGATAATGAACCTCTTTATGATGCCTGGGAGAGATACAGAGAGATGCTAAGAAAATGCCCCTCTGAGATGTTTTCAGAGTGGGTTCAGCTAGACATCTTCTATTATGGGCTTACAGAAAGAGCTCAGATGTCTCTAGACTACTCAGCTGGTGGATCTATCCACATGAGGAAGTGGTGCACGAAATTGTGATCTCCAGGCTCGAACAAATCCTGGTAATGGCACCAAAGCTTGGTGCTCTGATCTTAATTCATAATTGTCACAACTTCGATACAACTAACCAGCAAGTGCACTGGGTCGTCCAAGTAATACCTTACGTGAGTAAGGGTCGAATCCCACGGAGATTGTTGGTATGAAGCAAGCTATGGTCACCTTGTAAATCTCAGTCAGGCAGATATAAAGTGATAATGGTGTTTTCGAATATTATATAATGAAATAGGGATAGAGATACTTATGTAATTCATTGGTGAGAATTTCAGATAAGCGAATGGAGATGCTTTTCGTTCCTCTGAACCTCTGCTTTCCTGCTATCTTCATCCAATCAGTCTTACTCCTTTCCATGGCTGGCTGTATGTGATACATCACCACTGTCAATGGCTACTTTCGGTCATCTCTCGGGAAAATGATCCAATGCCCTGTCACGGCACGGCTAATCGTCTGGAGGCATCACCCTTGTCAATGGCTTCATCTTATCCTCTCAATGAATAATATGCTCACGCACCCTGTCACGGCACGGCTATTCATCTGTCGGTTCTCGATCATGCTGGAATAGGATTTACTATCCTTTTGCGTCTGTCACTAACGCGCTGCAATCGCGAGTTAGGAGCTCGTCACAGTCATCCAATCATTGAATCCTACTCGGAATACCACAGACAAGGTTTAGACTTTCCGGATTCTCTTGAATGCCACCATCATTCTAGCTTACGCCACGAAGATTCTGGTTAGGAGATCTAAGAGATACTCATTCTAGCTTATTTCATGTAGAACGGAAGTGTTTGTCAGGCACGCGTTCATAAGGGAGAAGGATGATGAGTGTCACACATAATCATCACCTTCATCACGCTCTTGGGTGCGAATGGATATCTTAGAAGCGAAATAAGAAGAATTGAATAGAAAATAGTAGTACTTTGCATTAATCTTTGAGGAACAGCAGAGCTCCACACCTTAATCTATGGAGTGTAGAAACTCTACCATATGAAAATACATAAGTGAAGGTCCAGGCATGGCCGAGATGGCCAGCCCCTCTGATCTAAGAACCAGGCGTCCAAAGATGTCTAATACAATAGTAAATGGTGCTATTTATAATAAACTAGCTACTAGGGTTTACATGAGTAAGTATTTGATGTATAAATCCACTTCCGGGGCCCACTTGGTGTGTGTTTGGGCTGAGCTTAAGTGTTGCACGTGCAGAGGCCATTTGTGGAGTTGAACGCCAGTTTTTGTGCCAGTTTGGGCGTTCAACTCTGGTTTTGGATCCTTTTCTGGCGCTGGACGCCAGATTTGGGTAGAAAGCTGGCGTTGAACGCCGGTTTACATCGTCAATTCTTGGCCAAAGTATGGACTATTATATATTGCTGGAAAGCCCTGGATGTCTACTTTCCAACGCAATTGGAAGCGCGCCATTTCGAGTTCTGTAGCTCCAGAAAATCCATTTTGAGTGCAGGGAGGTCAGAATCCAACAGCATCAGCAGTCCTTCTTCAACCTCTGAATCTGATTTCTGCTCAAGTCCCTCAATTTCAGCCAGAAAATACCTGAAATCACAGAAAAACACACAAACTCATAGTAAAGTCCAGAAATGTGAATTTAACACAAAATATATTAAAAACATCCCTAAAAGTAACTAGATCCTACTAGAAACATACTAAAAACAATGTCAAAAAGCGTATAAATTATCCGCTCATCAGGAAGACAATTGAAGAAGCTCAAGAGCTCATTGATACAGTTGCCAAAAATCAGCATCTGTACTTAAGCAGCGAACCTTCCATGAAAGAAGAGGCTAAAACAGTGACTACTGAACTCAGTCCTGCTGAACAAGCTACTGAATTCAATCAGCAATTAGATTTTCTAACAAAACAGTTAGCCAAATTCAAGGAGAGACTACAAGAGACAATGATGGCTAATATAAATATGGAAGAATAATTAAAGCAAACAAAGCAGCAGTTGTTAAAACAAATAACAGAAGAATGCCAAGCAGTTCAATTAAGAAGTGAGAAAACATTAAATACCCCACCTCAAGGCAGCAGGAAGCCAAGAAATGAGCAAACTACCCGAATTCCATCTGAGGACAGTAAGAGCCCAGGGAAAAATAATTCTGGCGCTAAAACGCCAGAAATTGGGTGGAAGGCTGGCGCTGAACGCCCAAACCATGCTCAGGACTGGCGTTCAACGCCAGAAACAAGCAAGGAACTGGCGTTGAACGCCCAAAGGAAGCACAGTTCTGGCGTTCAGACGCCAGGAACAGATGAGGAGTTGGCGTCTAACGCCACTCCAGCCTCCAACCCTGGCTTTCAAATGCCAGTGAGGGATCAGACACCTGCAAGTGCTGATAATAAATCCCTCAAGAAGGCTTCTCAACCTACCTCTGTAGGAAATAAACCTGCAGCAACTAAGGTTGAGGAATACAAAGCCAAGATGCCTTATCCTCAAAAACTCCGCAAAGAGGAGCAGGATAAGCAATTTGCCCGCTTTGCAGACTATCTCAGGACTCTTGAAATAAAGATTCTGTTTGCAATACCCTCTTATGCCAAGTTCATGAAAGATATCTTGAGTCATAAGAAGGATTGGAGAGAAACTGAAAGGGTTCTCCTCACTGAAGAATGCAGTGCAGTCATTCTGAAAAGCTTCCCAGAAAAGCTTAAAGATCCCGGGAGCTTTATGATACCATGCATATTAGAGGGTAACTGCACCAAGACATCTCTATGTGATCTTGGGGCAAGCATCAACCTAATCCCTGCATCCACTATCAGAAAGCTTGGCTTGACTGAAGAGGTCAAACCAACCCGGATCTGTCTTTAACTTGCTGATGGCTCCATTAAATACCCATCAGGCATAATTGAGGACATGATTGTCAAGGTTGGGCCATTTGCCTTCCCTACTGACTTTGTAGTGCTGGAAATGGAGGAGCACAAGAGTGCAACTCTCATTCTAGGAAGACCATTCCTAGCAACTGGACAAACCCTCATTGACGTCCAAAAAGGGGAGATAACCCTGAGAGTCAATGAGGATGAGTTTAAGTTGAATGTTGTCAAAGCTATGCAACATCCAGACACATCAGACGACTGCTTGGGCGTTGATATTATTGACTCCCTGGTGGAAGAGGTCCATATGACTGAGAGTCTCGAATAAGAGCTAGAGGACATTTTTAAAGATGTTCAGCCTGATCTGGAGGAACCAGAGGAAATAAAAGAACCTCTGAAAACTCCTCAGGAAGAGGAGAAACCTCCTAAACCCAAGCTCAAACCACTACCACCATCCCTGAAATATGCATTTCTGGGAGAAGGTGACACTTTTCCTATAATCATAAGCTCTGCTTTAGGGCCACAGGAAGAGAAAGCACTAATTCAGGTGCTAAGGACACACAAGACAGCTCTTGGGTGGTCCATAAGTGATCTTAAGGGCATTAGCCCAGCCAGATGCATGCACAAGATCCTATTGGAGGATGATGCTAAGCCAGTGGTTCAACGACAGAGGCGGCTAAATCCCGCCATGAAGGAGGTGGTGCAGAAAGAGGTCACTAAGTTACTAGAGACTGGGATTATCTATCCTATTTCTTATAGCCCCTGGGTGAGCCCTGTCCATGTTGTCCCTAAGAAGGGAGGAATGACAGTGGTTCATAATGAAAAGAATGAATTGGTTCCTACAAGAACAGTTACAGGGTGGCGTATGTGTATTGACTACAGAAGGCTCAATACAGCCACCAGGAAGGATCATTTTCCTTTACCATTCATGGACCAGATGCTAGAGAGACTAGCAGGTCATGAATATTACTGCTTTTTGGATGGCTATTCCGGTTACAACCAAATTGCAGTAGATCCTCAGGACCAAGAGAAAATAGCATTCACATGTCCTTCTGGAGTGTTTGCCTATAGAAGGATGCCTTTTGGTCTGTATAATGCACCTGCAACCTTTCAGAGGTGCATGCTCTCTATCTTCTCTGATATGGTAGAGAAGTTTCTGGAAGTATTCATGGATGACTTTTCAGTATTTGGAGACTCATTCAGCTCCTGCCTTAACCATTTAGCACTTGTTCTGAAAAGATGCCAAGAGACCAACCTAGTTTTAAACTGGGAAAAATGTCACTTTATGGTGACTGAAGGGATTGTCCTTGGACATAAAATTTCAAACAAGGGAATAGAGGTGGATCAAGCTAAAGTTGAAGTAATTAAAAAATTACCGCCACCTGCCAATGTTAAGGCAATCAGAAGCTTTCTGGGGCATGCAGGATTCTATAGGAGGTTTATAAAGGATTTTTCAAAAATTGCAAAACCTCTGAGCAATCTGCTAGCTGCTGACACGCCATTTGTGTTTGACACAAAGTGCCTACAGGCGTTTGAGACCCTGAAAGCTAAGCTGATCACATCACCATTTATTTCTGCACCAGACTGGACATTACCATTCGAACTAATGTGTGATGCCAGTGACCATACCATTGGTGCAGTATTGGGACAGAGGCATAACAAGCTTCTGCATGTCATTTATTATACTAGCAGTGTTTTAAATGATGCCCAGAAAAATTACACAACCACAGAAAAAGAATTACTTGCAGTGGTTTATGCCATTGACAAGTTTAGATCCTACTTAGTAGGATCAAAAGTGATTGTGTACACTGACCATTCTGCTCTTAAATATCTACTCACAAAGCAGGATTTAAAGCCCAGGCTCATAAGATGGGTGTTGCTTCTGTAAGAGTTTGATATAGAAATAAGAGACAGAAAAGGGACAGAGAATCAAGTAGCTGATCACGTGTCCCGGATAGAACCAGTAACAGGAGCATCCCTCCCTCCTACTGAGATCTCTGAAACCTTTCCGGATGAGCATTTATTTGCTATTCAGGAAGCTCTGTGGTTTGAGGACATTGCAAACTATAAGACACAAGGTTCTCCTTCTGTAACCATGGAGAGGAAGCATGAAAAGCTTCTCTCACTGCAGAGTCAACCAAAGCCCCCACAGTCAAACTCTAAGTTTGGTGTTGGGAGGCCACAACCAAACTCTAAGTTTGGTGTTGGGAGGTTCCAACCTTGCTCTGATTATCTGTGAGGCTCCATGAGAGCTCACTGTCAAGCTATTGACATTAAAGAAGCGCTTGTTGGGAGGCAACCCAATGTTATTTAATTATATCTATTTATTCTCCATTACTATTTTATATTTTCTTTAGGTTGATGATCATATGAAGTCACAAAAACAAATAGAAAATCAAAAACAGAATAAAAAACAGCATGAAAAATAGCACACCCCAAAGGAAGACCATTTTGGCGTTTAAACGCCAGAAACAAGCATCTGTCTGGCGTTTAACGCCAGAAACAAGCACCAAGCTGGCGTTTAACGCCAGAAACAAGCATCAGTCTGGCGTTAAACGCCAGAAACAGGCTACATTTGGGCGTTTAACGCCAGAAACAGGCAGCAGTCTGGCGTTAAACGCCACGATTGCACAGTAAGGGCATTTTGTACGCCTAATTGGAGCAGGGATGCTAAATCCTTGACCCCACTGGATCTGTGGACCCCACAGGATCCCCACCTACCTCACCATTCAAATTCAAATCATTTCCCTCCCAAACCCACCCATTCACACACTTCCATCTCCTCCATCTTCTCCACTTCTTTCTTCTTTTGCTCGAGGACGAGCAAACCTTTTAAGTTTAGTGTGGTAAAAGCATTGCTTTTGTTTTTCCATAATTCAGTGGTAGAGCAATTGATTGCAGATCAAAGAGCTATGAGGAAAGAGCAACAAAGGCAAGGAAGAGACATAGAGGAGCTCAAGAGCACCATTAGTTCTTCAAGAAGAGGAAGACTCCACCCTCATTAAGGTGGACCCATTCCTTAATCTCCTTGTTCTTATTTTCCTGTTTTTCGTTTACTATGCTTCATGTTTAATTATGTTTGTGTCTTTACTATATGATCACTAGTATCTAAGTGTCTATGTCTTAAAGATATGAATGTCCTATGAATCCATCACCTTTCTTAAATGAAAATTGTTTTCTGAAAAAGAAAAAAAAGTACATGAATTTCGAATTTTAAAATAGTTTAATTATTTTGATGTGGTGGCAATACTTTTCTTTTTCTGAATGAATGCTTGAACAGTGCATATGTCTTTTGAATTTGTTGCTTATGAATGTTAAAATTGTTGGCTCTTGAAAGAATAATGAAAAAGGAGAAATGTTATTTGATAATCTGAAAAATCATAAAAATGATTCTTGAAGCAAGAAAAAGCAGTGAAGAACAAAGCTTGCAGAAAAAAAATGCAAAAAAAAAGAGAGCAAGTAAAAGAAAAAGCAAGCAGAAAAAGCCAAAAGCTCTTTAAACCAAAAGGCAAGAGCAAAAAGCCAATAGCCCTTAAAACCAAAAGGCAAGGGTAATAAAAAGGATCCAAGGCTTTGAGCATCAGTGGATAGGAGGGCCTAAAGGAATAAAATCCTGGCCTTAGCGGCTAAACCAAGCTGTCCCTAACCATGTGCTTGTGGCGTGAAGGTGTCAAGTGAAAACTTGAGACTGAGCGGTTAAAGTCGAGGTCCAAAGAAAAAAAACAGAGTGTGCTTAAGAACCCTGGACACCTCTAATTGGGGACTTTAGCAAAGCTGAGTCACAATCTGAAAAGGTTCACCCAGTTATGTGTCTGTGGCATGTATGTATCCGGTGGTAATATTGGAAAACAGAGTGCTTAGGGCCACGGCCAAGACTCATAAAGTAGCTGTGTTCAAGAATCAACATACTGAACTAGGAGAATCAATAACACTATCTGAATTCTGAGTTCCTATAGATACCAATCATTCTGAACTTCAAAGGATAAAGTGAGATGCCAAAACTGTTCAGAAGCAAAAAGCTAATAGCCCCGCTCATCTAATTAAGACTGATCTTCATAGATGTTTTTGGAATTCATTGTATATTCTCTTCTTTTTATCCTACTTTATTTTTAGTTTCTTGGGGACAAGCAACAATTTAAGTTTGGTGTTGTGATGAGCGGATAATTTATACGCTTTTTGGCATTGTTTTTACTTAGTTTTTAGTATGATTTAGTTGGTTTTTAGTATATTTTTTTTAGTTTTTAATTAAAAATCACATTTCTGGTCTTTACTATGAGTTTGTGTATTTTTCTGTGATTTCAGGTATTTTCTGGCTGAAATTGAGGGAGCTGAGCAAAAATCTGATTCAGGCTGAAAAAGGACTGCTGATGCTGTTGGATTCTGACCTCCCTGCACTCAAAGTGGATTTTCTAGAGCTACAGAACTCCAAATGGCGCGCTCTCAATTGATTTGGAAATTAGACATCCAGGCTTTCCAGCAATATATAATAGTCCATACTTTGCTCAAGGATAGACGATGTAAACTGGCGTTCAACGCCAGTTCCATGTTGCAGTCTGGCGTCCAGCGCCAGAAACAAGTTACAAGTTGGAGTTCAACGCCAGAAACAGGTTACAACCTGGCGTTGAACGTCCAAAACAGCCCAGACACGTGAGAAGCTTAAGTCTCAGCCCCAGCACACACCAAGTGGGCCCCAAAAGTGGATTTCTGCAATATCTATCATAGTTTACTCATTTTCTGTAAACCTAGGTTACTAGTTTAGTATTTAAACAACTTTTAGAGATTTATTTTGGACCTCATGACATTTTTAGATCTGAACTTTGTACTCTTTGACGGCATGAGTCTCTAAACTCCATTGTTGGGGGTGAGGAGCTCTGCAGCGTCTTGATGAATTAATGCAATTATCTCTGTTTTCCATTCAAACACGCTTGTTCCTATCTAAGATGTTCATTCGCGCTTCACTATGAAGAAGGTGATGATCCGTGACACTCATCACCTTCCTCAATCCATGAACATGTGCCTGACAACCACCTCCGTTCTACATCAGATTGAATGAGTATCTCTTAGATTTCTTAATCAGAATCTTCGTGGTATAAGCTAGAATTGATGGCGGCATTCATGAGAATCCGAAAAGTCTAAACCTTGTCTGTGGTATTCCGAGTAGGCTTCAAGGATTGAATGGCTGCGACGAGCTTCAAACTCGCGATTGTTGGGCGTAGTGACAGACGCAAAAGAATCAAGGGATTCTATTCCGACATGATCGAGAACCAACAGATGATTAGCCGTGCTGTGACAGAGCATTTGGACCATTTTCACTGAGAGGACGAGAAGTAGCCATTGACAACGGTGACACCTTACATACAGCTTGCCATGGAAGGAGCCTTGCGTGTGTGAAGAAGAGTATAAGAGAAAAACTGAAATAAAGAAGACAAAGCATCTCCAAAACCCCAACATATTCTCCATCATTGCACAATAAGTATTTATATTTATGCCCTTTGACTCTTTACAATTGAAGTTGAAAAACACTGTTGTTGGCATCCTGACTAAGAATAATAAGATAACCATAGCTTGCTTCAAACCAACAATCTCCGTGGGATTCGACCCTTACTCACGTAAGGTATTACTTGGACGACCCAGTGCACTTGCTGGTTAGTAGTACTAGTTGTGAAAAGTGTGATTCACAATTCGTGCACCACGGGGCAGGTTGTCGAACCACTTAATTGCTATCTTTGTCAGAGTAGTGGGGAAGGCTTTGCACCGAGTTGCGTCTGAGGCGTCTGTGAGATACATTCTGCTTCGAAAGTTGCTAAGATGATGGCTGGGGTCTACCGTGCCATCGTATAGAGTCATGTCAGGAGGTTTGAAGTCTTTTGGGATTTTGGCCTTCATAATCTCCTTGGTAAATGGGTCTTGGTCTTTGTGGGAGCTATCTTCGTGGCTGGATCTGGAATTTTTAGCTTTGAGATCGGCTTCGATCTTTAGGAGCTTGTCCTCTAGTTTGCGACGTCACCTAGCTTCCCTTCGTAGGTCTCTCTCGGCTTCCCATTGATACTCGACATCTTTTTCGAGTTATTTTAGGCGATCTTGAAGTGCCTCCATGGCTCCCGTGTTTTGTGAATTCTTGTCTTTGTTAGGTTGAGAAGTATCATCTAGTGTGACCTCCGCGTTCTTATGTGGCATTCTGTTTTCCAAATTAGAGTTGTGGTCATTGTCAAGGTTGTCCGCCATGATGATGGGATAACTTCCAGGTTCCCCGGCAACGGCTCTAATGTTCCGAGGGTTACCTGAAACTGTAGGTCGATCTCGGATGAGATCTTCTGTACTGGTCAGAGATGACATGTCCGACTTGTTGGACTGGCTATGCTTCTGATCCTTTGTCACCGGAGGGTGGGGGTACCTGCAAGGGACTCCGATGCTTAAGTTAGCAAGGGTATTAAGCAGGTTTTTAGTAGAATCAGAGTATGAGTTATACTTGGGTGCTCCAGTGTATTTATAATGATAAGGAGTGACCTTTCTGGAGATAAGATAGATATCTTATCTTTGAGTGAAGTCATCATATCTTCAAGGGAACCGCCCTTATCTCTATAGGATTGGGCTGCCTTTGGATTTGGGTTGTGTTCCTCTGTTTGGGCCCTTTTTGGGCTTTTCCTGGTGATTTGGCTGAGCTCTTTGAGAAGAGGTCGGTCGACTTGTCGTCGATCATCCCGGGTCGGACATCTCGACCCAGGGTATGAACAGTGGCCGATCTCCAAGAGCGGGAGCTACCGAGGTCATGGCACGCCTGTAACCTATGAAGATACTATAGCTAGAAAAAGACCTTAGGCCAAGGAGCACTCTTTTTCCTAAAAGGTTTTTTAATGAGGCGCCAGGCCAAGATGTGAAAGCTGCCCAAACTAGAAGAGTAAGAACTCGCATGGACACACTCTTATTTGTATTTTTTATCTTATTACTTGAATAAAAATTTTAAGGCTCCCTAAGAAAGTTTCCTACCAAGACGCATTAATTTATGGTCATAAACACAAAATTCATCATCTGACCAAGAGAGGTCGGCAAGGTGAAGCAGTAAAGCACGAGTTAATACAAGAAGTTATAAAAAGTAACCCATATAAAGCAACCTGACGAGGTCGGACTAAAAATGGGATTGCTAAAAATAACTTGAAGAAGGTCCGACAGAGAAGTCAGACCAATGAAAGGATCACTAAAAAGGGAACAACACCACACAAAGGCCAAAAAAGGTTGAAAGACCTAGGCTAGAAGTGCTTAGCTGAAAGGTACAAAGTCTTGAAAAAAGACATTACTTAAAAAGCAAAAGCACAAGTCGGAAGAAGGCTAAAAAGTCGTCCAAACAAACTGAAAAGAAAAGGTTCCACATGAGAACACTACCTAAAAAGTTGTTGGGAACTCGACTAAGAAAGCCCAGACGGCAAATCACAAAGACAACATAACTGAATAAAGAAGGTTGTCAACGCAGCCAAAGAAAAGGCGTGGTTTAAAAGGCAAAGAGGGAAATCCATAAGGCAAACACCACGTCGAAGGGTGTCAAACCAAGGAATCCCGAGCACCTACATCCTAGGGTATCCAGAATCCACGAAGGGACCACGTTACAAAAACAATATAAGGGTTGAAAAGAATAACCTCCAAACACAAGCACCTTGCTAAATAGATGCATTGTACAGATAGACTGGAATGCAAAAATTAAAACACTAAAGGCTCAAAGGCTACCTAATAGCAACCTAAGAGATTAAAGTGTTTTGATTAAAAATAAAAGTTTCTAAGAAGCAACTAAATGTCAAGGAAAAGTTACCAAAAGCATTAAATAATCAAAGCTCAAAAGGTCCATAGATCGGACCACATAAGTACGCAACAAAAAGAGATATAAAAAAGAACATCACAAAGGGTCCAAACTCGCCCCGAAAGCTGCATCTTTAGGAGAAGGAGGAATATTCGAGATCGGGATGGCTACAACAACTCTATCCGGGCCATTAAGGATCTTTACATCAAGCTCAGGCTCAGGAGGGACTACCTCGACAGAATGGGTTGCAGTAGCTGAAGCTGTAGAAACCTTAGCCGGTGGTACATGGGAGGACCCTCGTCGTCATCATCAGGGGCAGGCACAATCTTGCCCTCCTCCATAATATTATCCATGCTAAACAAAGAGAGGTCGGCATCGGGGGCAAGAACCCGGACTTGGGCCTTCAAATTTTCATACATAACAGTCATACTACTTACCATGTGGCCCTGAAGCTCGGCATAGTCATCCTAAGCAGACTGCAGCCTCTCCCTAGTTTCCAACAGCTCGCCATAGGTCCGAGTATAGCTCTCCTTGTACTTTTTAGCCGTCTCCTCGGCCAGATTAGCAGCCGCCTCTGCGGTAGTAGCACGAGCCTTCTCCTTCTCCACTTTAAGCTCCAGCCCAACAGCTTTGGCCTCAAATTCCTCCTTTAAACCCTTCATCCTATCATAGTCAGCCTTGGCATCCTCTAAAAAGGCCTTGACGACCCGGGACAAGGCCGCAATAAGATTGGCCATCCGAATACTGTTGCTTGATATAAAGTCCAGGTGGTGAAGGATCGACACGTCGTCAAGAGGAACCTTGCCATAAGGGGCAATCAGGTCTGTAGCAAAAGCCACACCATCAAATTCCTTATCATCCAGATTATAAGGGCTGACAGTCCTCGGCTTCTTGGGAGGAAGACCATCTAAAATAGGGAAGGAGGAAGCGCCAGAGGTTGAAAAGGGGGATCAGTAGGAATCGTCCAGAGTCTAGGGGTCGGGATGACTTTCCTCGGCCCCTGAGGATCAGATGCCGGCTTCTTCGGAGGTAACTGTGAAGAGCTCTCCCCCGACATCTTCTTCGACAAATTTTGGGCAGCCACCATCTTTTTTGCCTTGTGGAACATCTTCATTGAATCCCATGAAGATACCATCTCTGAAACAAAGCCAACAAATCAGTCACACAAAAGATAATGACAAGATCACAACCAATAAAAGAAAACCAATGTGAAAGATAAGGTCGGACACTATCTAGCTCAGAACGGAGAAGAGCGAGGTCCTCTAAAAAGTTTTTAGTGTCCAGGTGAAGAGGCTCCCCCCAATGCTCCTCTAAAACACCCACAAAGACCTGCTCTACTTCATCTAAACTCTCCCAAGGATACTTAAGAACTACAAGATCTTTCTGCCACCATAAAGGAAAGGCCGGATCATAATTTTCATCTAGAAAGAAGGGACGAACATCCTCAACAGCTCAGACTTTAAAATAATAATGTTTAAAGTCCCGGAAAAAGTCATCAAACATGGAAAAAACTTTTTCCCCCTGAGTAGATCAAAAGGAGATCCAAGAAGCTTTCTTCTTGGCCGCCCCAGGTTTGGTCAGCATAAAAACAAAAAAAGAAAAAGGGAAGTTTGGGGCAAAAATCGAAAGGGCCAAACGAACAAAAATCTTTATAGAGAAACAAGAAGCAAGGAAGCAGAGGAAAGAAGGAAGCTGGGAAAGTAAAACCCTTTTCTTTGATTTCAAACAAAAACAAAGAGGGAAACGGAACGGTAAAAGGAATAAAAAACCTAATCAATGGGCTTTTAAAGCGCTCACATGTTCCCAAGGAAGTTAAATGCACTCCGAAAGCATGCCGCAATTAAGAAGCTAAAAACACTTCGCATTAAAGCAGAAGCAATGACAGACTCACATGAGGAAGAGCTACTTAAAACCAAACCAAATCAATGCTCGAGCACGACTTCCCCAAAGATCGAAGCCTGGAAGCACGACCTCATGGGAAGATCGAAGCTCAAGTAGGGGCACTGTTCATACACCGGTCCGAGCTATAGGGCCGAGTTGGATGAAGACAAAGGGACCGACCTGATGAAAGGTTGGCCCATCGCCGACCTCTTCGCAAAGAGCTCGGACAAATGCCTCAGAGGCCCAAGAAAGCCTAAAGCGAAAGGATCACCGCTCACCAGAAGGTGGTTGACCAAAGGATAAAAATATCCTCCATAAAAAGATAAGATAAGATAACTAACTTATCTCAAAGGAAGATCATCAAGCATTACTATAAATACACTGGAGCACCCAGGTATAAGTCATACTCGAATTCTACTAAAAACCTACTTAAAGCCCATACTGACTTATGCATCAGAGTCTCTTGCAGGTACCACCCCCTTCCGGTGATCGAGGACCAGCCACATCTCAAGCTCCAACAAGTTGGGCACGGCAGCCTTGGCCAGACCAGAAGATCTCATCCGAGATCGACCTCCCTGTTTTAGGTAATTTTCGTAACAACTACATAAAGGAAACTGAAACCATACCTTTGCTAATTATCCTTCACTCACAAAACCATTTCACCACAAGCTTTCAAGCCTTCACTCAACACAAAACAACACCAAGAACACTCTATATCATAAAAAACAACAAGAATCAAAGCTAGGGTTTATAACATACAACTAAACACAAGAGTTTAGTGATATTGTTCCGAGGGTTACCTGAAATTGAAGGTCGATCTCGGATGAGATCTGCTATGGTGGCCGAAACTGTCGTGTTCGACTTGCTTGACTTGATAGAGCTGATGATCCTTGATCACCGGAGGGTGGGGGTACCTACAAGAGACTTCGATTCTTAAGTTAGCATGGGTTTTGAGCAGGTTTTTAGTAGAAAATTAGAGTATGAGTTATACCTGGGTGCTCCAGTGTATTTATAGAAGTGTGGGCTGACTTTTCTAGATAAGATAAGTTAGTTTTCTTATCTTATCTTTTTAAGTGAAGTCATCTTATCTCTAAGGGGGACCGCCTTTATCTTTCTAGGCTTTAGTTGCCTTTAGACTGGGCTATATCCCTTAGTTTTGGGCCTTCTTGGGCTTCTTGTGGTGATTTGGCCGAACTCTTTTAAAGAGGAGGTCAGGGGACCTGACCTGAAGAGGTCGGTCATTTTGTCTTCAATCAGCCCAGGTCGGATAGCTCGACCCAAGGTGTGAACAGTGCCCCTGCTTGAGCTCGATCTTTACTTTTTAGGGTCGTGTCTTCAGACTTCGACCCTTTGAGAGGTCGAGCTCGAGCATTTTGCCTTTGGGTTGATCTCCGGTTGAGGCTCCTTGGATGCGAAGCGTTTCTCTTCTTTTTAATTGTAGTGTGCGTTGCGCTTTTCTTGGAAACGTGCGAGGGTTTAAAAGCTCATAAATATCCCTTCGCTGTTTTCTTTTTTCCTCTTTGCTACTTCATTATTGAAAATTTTCAAAGTGTCACTTATACTGTTTCTTTCTCTAACTCCTCTTCGTCTTCTTTGCTCATTGTTTGCAAGGCGTTTCACTCCTCTATGGCCTCTGTTTTCGCATCTCCGTGCTTCCCCCTTTCCTCCCTTCGAAAGCGGTTGCTGGTATGGGTTCGTTGCCATTTCTTCCTGTTCCTTCCTCCCCTTGCGCTTGCTTCTTCCTCTTCTTCAGGTTGCTATGTTCTTTCCCTTTTATGCTTTCGCCACCTTTTTGTATGTCTTTATTGTTGCATGTGATTTTTACTGATTTTGTCTCTGAGACTCTTGATCCTTTCGAAAAAAGGTTGTGTCTTTCCTTTCGATGTTTTGTTTTCCTGATTTTCTGAGAAAAGCTTGCATCTTTGTAGTGATCCCTGCGTTCCTTTGCTGTGACGTTGTGCCTAGTAGTTTTTTGCTTCCTTAGGGTTTTATTATCGCTATTTCTTTCATCCTTGCATGTTCTCATCTCTGGGTTCTCTTCTTTTGTTTGAACTGTTGGTAAAGAAAGATTGTAGCTTTGCTGATTTTTGTTGATAATGATGACTTTCTTGCTGCTTTGTATGGAGTGATGTTACTAGAGAAGGATTGTGTTTTCTTGTTGCGAGATGTTTAAGGCATAGGCTGTCGATTTCCTTCTTTCCTGGTTCTTGTCTTGTTACTGCCTCCAAAGGGTGCCCCTGGACTTTAGTATGAATCCTGGGGTTTTCCTTTTACTGTCGTGTCTGACTCTTGACGTTCATATGTTATTGTCCGAATTGTTTTCATACTTGTCTGAGTTGTTTGGTAGTAACCCATTTTTCTTTTTCTTACTGTAGGAGTAATTGACCCATGTCTTCTCGCAAAAATATTATCGAGATGTCTACTAAGATCCCGGATGGCATGTCTGACTAGCTGGACTCCATAGTTTTGATGTGTGTTACAGTTGCTGACCCTGAGTATTGTGTGCGACTTAGGAGGTGTTCATACCCTGGGTCAAGCTGTCCGACCCGGGATGTTTAGTGACATGGCGACCGACCTCTTCAGGTCCGACTAGCCGACCTCTTCTTAAAGAGATCGGCCAAACTGACAGGAGAGCCCAACAGAGGGCCCAAATAGAGGAACATGACCCGAATCTAAAGGCAATCCAAGCTTATAGAGATAAAGGCGGTTCCCTTGAAGATAAGCTGACTTCACCCAAAATAAGATAAAGATAAGATAAGATAACTAACTTATCTTATCAGAAAGGTCAGCCCACACTACTATAAATACACTGGAGCACCCAGGTATAACTCATACTCTGATTCTACATAAAACCTGCTTAATACCCGTGCTAACTTAAGCATCGGAGTCTCTTGCAGGTACCCCCCCACCCTCCGGTGACCAAGGATCAGCAGTGCAGCCAGTCCAACAAGTCGGGCGCGGCGACTTCGGCCACCCTCAACAAGTCAGACACAACAGCTCCGACCAGCACAGAAGATCTCAACCGAGATTGACCTCCAGTTTTAGGTAACCCTCGGAACATTGGCGCCGTTGCCGGGGAACCTGGAAGTCATCCCATCACCATGGCGGACAACCATAACAACGACCACGATTCAGGTTTGGAAGAGAGAACACCGCACAAGAACGCGGATGTCACGCTACAAGACACTCCAGAAATCAACAAAGACAAAGACTCGCCAAATTCAGGGGCAATAGAAGCGCTCCTAGATCGCCTAAAACAACTGGAAAAAGAAACTCAACAACAACGGGAAATCGGAAGGGATCTACAAAGAGAGATGCGGCGACGTCGGGAGTTGGAAGAAAAACTACAGCAATTAGAAGCCGATCTCAAATCAAAAGCCCTCCGGGACAATCTCGAAGAAAATTCATGCAAAGAGCAAGACCCGTTCACCAGGGAAATCATGAAAATCAAAATTCTAAAAGACTTCAAACTCCCGGATATGACCCTGTATGATGGCACCACGGATCCCAACCACCACCTCAGTAACTTCAGAAGCAGAATGTACCTCACCGATGTCCCAGATGCTGTTCGCTGCAAAGCCTTCCCAACAACTCTCACAAAGACAGCCATTCGATGGTTCGACAATCTACCCCCAAAGTCCATCTCAAGCTTTGATGACCTAGCTAAAAAATTCCTAGCCAGATTCTCCATTCAGAAAGATAAAGACAAGCACGCCCCCAGTTTACTAAGGATCAAACAAGGAGATCGGGAGAGCCTCCGCACCTATATGGAGAGATTCAACAAAACATGCATGGACATACAAAGTTTACCCACAGAGGCCGCCATCATGGGACTCATCAACGGTCTACGAGAAGGACCCTTCAGCCAATCTATATCAAAAAAGTACCCGACCTCCTTGGATGAAGTGCAGGAACGAGCAGAAAAACACATCAACATGGAAGAAAATGCTCGGTTAGGAGAGACCTCAAAATCAGGGACCTCTTACCGAGATAGAGACAAGGAATCCAAAAGGAAAGAAGATCGACAAGGGGAGAAAATAAAAAAGTACCATAATTACACTCCTCTCAGGGCATCCTTGGTCGAGATATACAAAGAAGTCTGCCATACAGAAAAAATCCCCCCAGCACGGCCACTCAAAGGCAAAAAGGGAGGAGGAAACCGAAAGGAATATTGTGAATACCATCGACTCTGAGGACACTCCACAAACGAACGTTTCGACTTAAAAAATATCATAGAAAAATTGGTGAGAGAAGGAAAGTTAGATCGATTCCTGGCCACCCGAGATGATGATCAAAGAAAGAGACGAAGGGATGAAGATACCGAATGAACAGAACGATCACCTCGGACACCAGAAAGACATGTCCACATGATACATGGCGGATTCACAGCAGGTGGGATCTCCAAATCCTCTCGCAAAAGATATCTCAAAGAAGTATATCATGTCGAAGGAAAGGAAGAAGCACTCAACATCCCAGCAATAACATTTACTAAAGAGGACGCATCCGGCGTCATCGCAGGACACGACGATCCCATGGTCATCACCATCATATTAGCAAACGCCAACCTACACCGCACCTTAATAGACCAAGGGAGTTCTGTCGACATCTTATTCAAAACAGCCTTTGATAAACTCGGCTTAGAAGAAAAAGAACTTCAAGCATATCCAAACAGTCTGTTCGGACTAGGAGACACCCCGGTTCGACCACTAGGATACATACCACTACATACAACCTTCGGAAAAGGGAACCAATCCAGGACCCTCAAAATAGATTACATCGTGGTCAACGTAAGTTCAGCTTACAATGCTCTCATAGGTCGGACAACACTCAACCAACTCGGCGCGATAGTCTCAACCCCACACCTATGTATGAAATTCCCAACACCAAAGGGGATAGCCACGATAAAAGCAGATCAAAAAATGGCACGTCGCTGTTACAACGAAAACCTAAACCTCAGAGGCAAAGGAGAAGAGTTCCACACAATCGAGCTGGGCGGAGTTCAACGACGAGAAGAACTTCCTCCCCAGCCAGAGGGCGAGATAGAAAAGATTCAAATCAAGGACACCTCGGAAAAAATAACTAATATCGGCACAATCCTAAAAGGAGACTCAAAGGAATTACTAATACAATTCTTGCGAGATAACGTCGATCTCTTCGCATGGAAAGCCGCAGATATGCCAGGCATAGACCCTAAGCTGATGTGTCATAAGTTGGCGGTCTATCCAGGATCTCGACCGGTACAGCAGAGACGACGAAAACTTGGGCCAGAGCGATCCCAGGCTGTGGAAGAACAAGTCCAGGCACTACTGGAAGTAGGATTCATAAGAGAAGTCAAATACCCACTATGGCTAGCCAACGTTGTCTTGGTGAAAAAATCAAATGGGAAGTGGCGAATATAAATACACTGATCTCAACAAGGCTTGTCCTAAAGACCCTTACCCACTCCCAAATATCGACGCTCTGGTAGACCCTTCCTCCGGATATAAATATCTCTCGTTTATGGATGCATACTCGGGATACAACCAGATCCCCATGTACCCACCAGATCAAGAAAAGACCTCGTTCCTAACACCAAAAGCAAACTACTGCTACATTGTGATGCCTTTCGGTCTCAAGAACACAGGAGCTACTTATCAAAGGCTAATGAATAAAGTCTTCTTGGATCACATTGGAAAGATCATGGAAGTCTACGTGGACGACATGCTAATAAAAACACAAAGTGAAGAGACACTATTGTCCGACCTGGCCCAAGTGTTCGACACCATAAGAAAGCATGACATGCGACTCAATCCAGCAAAATGCACCTTTGCGGTAGAAGCAGGCAAATTCTTAGGTTTCATGCTCACACAAAGAGGAATTGAAGCAAATCCAGGCAAATGTCAGGCCATACTCAACATGAAGAGCCCAACCTGTGTTAAAGAAGTACAACAACTCAACGGGAGATTGGCAGCCCTATCCCGATTCTTAGCAAGAGCCGCGATAAGATCTCTCCCTTTCTATGCTACTTTAAGAAAGGGAAGGCAGTTCGAGTGGACGACAGCATGTGAGCAAGCCTTTCAAGACTTTAAAAAGTTATTAGGACAGACGCCTATCCTCTCCCGACCACGAAAAGGAGAACCACTCATATTATATCTCGCAGTAGGAAGCCGGACAGTAGCGTCAACACTAGTCAGAGAAGACGAAAATGGACAACAACCCGTCTACTTCATTAGTAAAGCACTACAGGGATCCGAGCTGAACTATCAGAAAATAGAAAAATTTGCATATACTCTCATTCTAACATCTAGACGACTCCGCCCTTACTTCCAGGCCCACACCATCAAAGTTCGCACTAACCAGCCCTTGAAAGGAATATTGCAGAAAACAGATTTAGCAGGTAGAATTCTACAATGGGCAGTCGAGCTGTCAGAGTTTGACCTCCAATATGAAGCTCGGACGGCCATTAAATCACAATATCTGACCGACTTTATCGCAGAATTCACAGATACCCTGGAAACCCCCACAGAGTGGAATCTCTATGCGGACGGTTCTTCAAATAAAACTGGAAGCGGCGCAAGAGTGATAATAGAAAGCAACCAGGGAACCCAAGTTGAGCTCTCCCTCAAGTTCGGGTTCCTGGCTTCAAATAACCAGGCAGAATACAAAGCACTGCTAGCTGGTTTGAAGCTGGCTGAAGAGGTTGGAGCTCGGAAACTCAACATCTACAGCGATTCACAAGTTGTCACATCACAAATAACAGGGAAATACCAAGCCAAAGATCCCACCATGAAAAGGTATTTCGATAAGACCATGCAACAGCTCGGACAAATCGGGGAATATAAGATATACCATATACCCCGAGAACAAAATGCCCGAGCTGACGCACTCTCGAAACTAGCTAGTACCAAACCAGGGGGCAACAATAGAAGCCTCATCCAGGAAATGTTACAGAACCCGTCAATCTCGGAAGAGAAAAAAGTCCTAGCCATAACAAACCAGGACCAAGGATGGATGACTCCCATAATTAACTACCTCAAAGCAGGAACATTCCCCCCAGAAGAAAAAGAGGCAAAAAGGCTAAAAAGGGAGGCACAGTACTACACCATTATAAACAACATCCTGTACAAAAGAGGGATCTCAGTACCATTACTGAAATGCATACCGACCTCCCACACAAAGGAAGTGTTAGAAGAAGTACACGGCGGCATTTGTGGCAATCATCTTGGAGCACGAGCTCTCACCAAAAAAGTGCTTCGGGCGGGGTTTTATTGGCCAACTCTACAGAAAGAAGCTACAGAATTTGTAAAGACATGCCCACCATGTCAGAAACATGCCAACTTTCACATCGCCCCGCCAGAAGAGCTCATTAGTATAACTTCCCCTTGGCCGTTTGCAAGGTGGGGACTCGACCTTCTTGGCCCCTTCCCCCAGGGGTCAGGACAAGTTAAATTTCTCATAGTAGGGGTAGACTATTTTACAAAGTGGATCGAGGCAGAGCCCCTAGCCAACGCCACCGCTCAAAGAAGCCGGAAATTCCTATATAGAAACATCGTCACAAGGTTCGGGGTTCCATATTCAATAACCACAGACAATGGCACTCGATTCACAGATGCAGGCTTCAGAAAACTAGTAGCCGACTTAAATATAAAACATCAATACACCTCCGTGGAACATCCACAAGCCAATGGACAGGCCGAAGCTGCTAACAAAGTCATATTGGCCGGATTAAAACGGAGATTACAAGATGGAAAAGGAGCTTGGGCAGAAGAGCTTCCACAGGTCCTATGGGCATATCGAACGACGCCGCACTCCACCACGAAGGAATCCTCCTTCCGGTTAGCATACGGAATAGAGGCAATGATTCCAGTAGAAATTGAGGAAGGATCGCCTAGAGTAGTTCATTACAATGAGGGAGCAAACTCCCAACTTCAGAGGGAAGAGCTCGACCTACTACCTGAAATCCAAGAAAGAGCTCGGATCAGGGAAGAAGCTCTAAAGCGCCGAATGGCTTCCAGATATAATCAAAGGGTAGTGCCAAGAAGTTTCGCAGAAAACGATCTCATCCTAATCCGAAATGATATCGGAACAACTCGACCAGGAGAAGGAAAACTGGCAGTAAACTGGAAAGGACCCTACCGAGTCGTAGAAGTACTGGAGAAGGGCTACTACAGACTATTCGAACTCGATGGACGAGAGCTTCCCAGATCATGGCACGCTTGCAACCTAAGAAGGTACTACAGTTAGGAAGGTAACAGATCTCATTTGGATGCACTCTTTTTCCTGAAAAGGTTTTTTAATGAGGCACCAAGTTGAGACCCAAACACTATCCGACTTAAAGGGATGAAAAAATTCCCACATGTATATATTTGCAATTTTACTTTGAATAAAGTTTATTTAGATATTCTACAAAGAATTCAAGACGCATTAATCTGAAGAATTCATCGTCCGATTATAAAGCGACAGGTCGGCAGAAAGTGAAAAACAATTTCACTACACGACCACGATAAAAATAAACCGTCCGATAAAGGTGAAAGCGCGATTCACCCAAAGGACGATCCAAAGATGCCAACCACTTTCTACAAATCGGCAAAGATGAACACAAAATAATGTAAGAAGTTATCGAAAGCAATCCAAAAAAGAACCTGACGAGGTCTTACGGATAGCTAAAATAATAACTTAAAGACTGGCCGACGTCTAGAAGTCGGACCAAGTCAACCCAAGTTATAAGTAAACCCTGGAAAGAGGTCTGGCCAACCCTATTAAAGAGGATTACTTTAACTTAGAAGGGCTCGACCTAACAAAGTCAGCCCAAAATAAAAAGGTTATAAAAGTAGTCCCTGAAAGAGACCCAACAAAGGTCCAAGAAAGAGGATTACAAAAATAACCTAGAGAGAGAGATCGACCTAAAGAAGTCAGTCTCCTAAATACAGAAAGTTATAAAAGTAATCCCTGAAAGAGACCTGACCAAGGTCCAAAAAAGAGGATTACGAAGTAACTTAGAAGAGATCGACATAAAGAAGTCGGTCTCCTACAACGGAAAGTTATAAAAGTAATCCCTGAAAGAGACCTGACCAAGGTCCAAAAAAGAGAATTACGAAGTAACTTAGAAGAGATCGACATAAATAAGTCGGTCTCCTACAACGGAAAGTTATAAAAGTAATCCCTGAAAGAGACCTGACGAAGGTCCAAGAAAGAGGATTACGAAGTAACTTAGAAGAAATCGACATAAAGAAGTCGGTCTCCTACAACAGAAAGTTATAAAAGTAATCCCTGAAAGAGACCAGACAAAGGTCCAAGAAAGAGGATTACGAAGTAACTTAGAAGGAATCGACGTAAAGAAGTCGGTCTCCCACAAACCAGTTATAAAAGTAATCTCTAAAAGAGAGCTGACCAAGGTCCAAAAAAGAAGATTACTTTAAATAATTGAAGAAGATCGACATTGGTCAACTACTTGGAAAAGGGCAAAGAAGTCGGGCATGGATTGCTAAATCGGATCCACGCATCGACAACAAACCAGTTCAAAGAAGCTAAGCAAACAAGCCCTCAAAGAAGCTAAGACAGGCGCAAGCAAGTGTGACATAAAAGCCTCAGGGTCAGACCCAAAAGCTCAGAAGCTATTCGATTGTGTTTTTAAATAATGTTACTAAACAAGCAACCAGAAAGAGTGTCAACAAAATAAACCAAAGAGTTTTAAAGCCCACAAGCCGGGCCAACTACAAAAATATCCAAAGTAAATCAGCTAAAGGTCAGAAGGCTTCTTAGCAGCATCAGTCTGAGGAGAAGGAGGGCGAGCCTGGAGAGGAACAGCATCCACAGTACCATCGTCCCGGTTTAAAATCTGACAGTCAGGATCAGAAGCGGGAGTGTCGACCTTGGCAGAAGGAACAATAGGCGCTGACACCTTGGCAGAAGACACGGGAAGGGGATCGACCTCATCATCATCATCCCCATCATCAGAGACAATCTTGCCATCCCTGACAATGTTGTCCAGACTAAAGGGAGTGAGATCGGCCTCGGGAGCAATAACCCGAACTTGCTCCTTCAAGTTCTCGTAAGCAACAGTCACACTGCCAACGAGATGGCTTTGAAGCTTAGAATAATCTTCCCAGACATTGTCGAGCTCCTCCCTCAAACGCAACATCTCCCGGTAGGATGTAACGTAACTATCCTTGTGCATCATGGCTGTGTCCTCAGCTAACCTCAAAGAAGCTGCCAGTGATTGAGAACTCGCCTTCTCGTTCTCTAAGTCCTTCTCCAGCTTGGCTACCTTTATCTCAAGCTCCTCCTTCAACTCTCTCATCCGATCAAACTCTTGTTTTGCCTTCTCCATAAACGCTTTAGTGGCATGGAGAGGGAGATTCTGAGTAGTCCGATATATGGCAGCCACCATATACGCCATCTTTATGTGATTTCGGGCCATAAATTCTAAGTGATGGAGGATGGACACATCATCCGTAGAGAGGGAGCCATAGGGACCGATTTGCTGATCCACAAACTCAATGGCATTGAAATCAGGAGCATCGAGGTCAAAGGGCTCGGCTGTTTTTTATTTTTTATTGGGAGGAGCAACAGATGGAGCGGCAGAAGTAGGGTGAGGATCCACCAAACGGACTCGGGGTGTAGGGACCACCTTCTTCACCCCAGGAGAGCTCGGCACTGATGGCTTCTCGCGCATTTGAGAGGACCCCTCCCCAGCCGCCTTGGCCGCAATATTCCTGGCAGCAGTCGCCCTCTGCGCCCTCTTAAAAGCTTTCATAGCTTCATTATTCTTCATTGCCTCTGCAGATAAAACAGAAATTAATCTACAAGACGGATAAGTCGGAAAGACAGCTACAAGCAACATAAACAGATAAACACGAGATACCCAGTTCAGTTTGAAGAAGAGAAGGATTGGTTAGAAATTTCTTTGTGTCGAGATGGGGAGGATGACTCCAGCGTTCTTCCAGAACAGTCACAAAGGCTCGTTCAGCCTCATCCAACATTTCCCACGCGTATCTGGAGACCCTCACATCTTTTTTCCATTCCAAGGGAAAAGCAGGTTCGTCATTTTCATCCAGAAAAAAGGGCCGAGCTCCTTCAACAGCTCGGACTTTGAAAAAGTAGTTTTTAAAAATCACGGAATGACTCGTCAAACATGGAAAAGACCTTCTTTCCCTGGGTGGAACGGAAGGAGACCTGTTCATACCCAGGGTCGAGCTGTCCGAACCGGGATGTTCAGTAGCAAAGCGACCGACCTGTTCAGGTCAAACGGACCGACTTCTTTACGAAGAACTCGGCCAAATCGACAGCAAAGCCCAATAGAAGGGCCCAAATAGAGGAACACGACCCAGAATCCAAAGACAATCCCAGCCTACAGAGATAAAGGCGGTTCCCTTGAAGATAAGCTGACTTCACTCAAGATAAGATAAGATAAGATAGGATAACTAACTTATCTTATCAGAAAGGTCAGCCCACGCTACTATAAATACACTGGAGCACCCAGGTATAACTCATACTCTGATTCTACTAAAAACCTGCTTAATATCCTTGCTAA
Organism: Arachis hypogaea; assembly: GCF_003086295.3. Classification (NCBI taxonomy): domain Eukaryota; kingdom Viridiplantae; phylum Streptophyta; class Magnoliopsida; order Fabales; family Fabaceae; genus Arachis; species Arachis hypogaea. Next base: position 20,455,798 of record NC_092054.1, read on the forward strand.
CTTAAGCATCGGAGTCCCTTGCAGGTACCACCACCCGCCGGTGACAAGGGATCAGCAGCGTAGCCAGTCCAACAAGTCGGACTGGACAGCTCCGGCCACCATCCACCAGCCGGACACGTCATCTCCGACCAGTTCAGAAGATCTCATCTGAGATCGACCTGCAGTTTCAGGTAACCCTCGAAACATTGGTGCCGTTGCCGGGGAACCTGGAAGTCATCCCAAAACCATGGCGGACGGCCATGACAACGACCACGATTCAGATCTGGAAAACAGAACACCGCACAAAAACGCGGACACTATGCTAAAGGATACCCCAGGATCCAACGGGGACAAAAACTCATCAAATCCGGGAGTCATGGAAGTACTCCAAGAACGTTTAAAACAACTTGAGAAAGAAACCCAACAACAACGGGAGATCGGAAAAGATCTGCAAAGAGACGTACGGCGACGTCGAGAACTAGAAGAGAAACTACAGCAATTAGAGGCCGACCTCAAAATGAAAGCTCCTCGGACCACTCTTGAGGAAACTTCACGCAAAGAACAAGACCTATTCACCAGAGAAATTATGAAGACCAAAATTCCAAAAGACTTCAAGCTTCCGGATATGGTTTTGTACGATGGCACCACAGATCCCAACCACCATCTTAGCAATTTTAGGAGCAGGATGTACCTTACCGATGCCTCAGACGCCGTTCGCTGCAAAGCTTTTCCAACAACTCTCACAAAAACGGCGATCAGATGGTTCGACAACCTACCTCCAAAGTCCATCACAAACTTCGACGACCTGGCAAAAAAGTTCCTGGCCAGATTCTCCATCCAGAAGGACAAGGCCAAGCACGCACCCAGTTTACTGGGGATCAAGCAAGGAGATCGGGAGAGCCTCCGCAACTACATGGAAAGATTCAACAAAACATGCATGGACATACAAAGTTTACCAACAAAGGCTGCCATCATGGGGCTCATCAATGGCTTACGAGAAGGGCCTTTCAGCCAATCCATATCAAAAAAGTATCCTACCTCCTTAGACGAAGTACAAGAGCGAGCAGAAAAATACATCAACATGGAAGAGAACGCTCGGTTGGGAGAAACCTTAAAATATGGGGCCTCCTACCGAGACAAAGATAAGGACTCCAAAAAGAAAGAAGATCGACAGAGTGAGAAAATCAAAAAGTACCACAACTATACTCCTCTCAAAGCATCCTTGGTCGACATATACAAAGAAGTCTGCCATACAGAGAAAATTCCCCCAGCGCGACCACTCAAAGGGAAAATGGGAGGAGGAAATCGGAAGGAATATTGTGAATACCATCGGATTCAAGGGCACTCTACCAACGAATGCTTCGACTTGAAAAACATCATAGAAAAATTGGTAAGAGAAGGCAAATTAGATCGATTTCTGGCCACCCGGGATGATGACCAAAGAAAAAGACGGAGAGACGAAGATAATGGACGAACTGAACGGTCACCTCGGACACCAGAAAGACACGTCCACATGATACATGGCGGATTCGCAGGAGGTGGAATCTCCAAATCATCCTGAAAGAGATATCTCAAAGAAGTATACCACGTTGAGGGAAAGGAGGAAGCACCCGACATCCCGGCGATAACATTTACTAAAGAGGACGCATCCGGTGTCATTCCGGGACACGACGATCCCATGGTCATCACAATTATATTAGCAAACGCCAATCTACACCGCACACTAGTGGACCAAGGGAGTTCTGCCGACATCTTATTCAAAACAGCTTTCGACAAACTCGGTTTAGACGAAAGGGAACTTAGAGCATACCCGAACAATCTGTTTGGACTAAGAGACACCCCGATACAACCATTGGGATACGTATCGCTACACACTACCTTTGGAAAAGGGAACCAATCTAGGACCCTCAAAATAGACTACATAGTAGTCGACGTAAGTTCAGCCTACAATGCTCTCATAGGTCGGACAACACTCAATCAACTCGGCGCCATAGTCTCAACCCCACATCTATGCATGAAATTCCCAACTACAGAGGGATAGCCACGGTAAAAGCAGATCAAAGGATGGCACGTCGTTACTATAACGAGAGCTTAAACCTCAAAGGAAGAGGAGAAGAGTTTCATACAATTGAGCTTGGCGGAGCTCAGCGTCGGGAGGAACTTCGTCCGCACCCAGAAGGCGAGATAGAGAAGGTTCAGATTGGAGATACCCCGGATAAAACGACTAATATCGGCACGATCCTAAGAGGAGATTCAAAAAACTCACTGATACAATTCCTACGAGATAATGCCGACCTCTTCGCATGGAAAGCCGCGGACATGCCAGGCATAGACCCTAAGTTAATGTGCCACAAGTTGGCGGTCTATCCAGGATCTCGGCCGGTGCAGCAGAAGCGAAGAAAGCTCGGACCAGAGCGATCCCGAGCTGTGGAAGAACAAGTGCAAACGCTACTGGAGGCAGGATTCATAAGAGAAGTCAAGTACCCACTATGGCTAGCCAATGTTGTTCTGGTGAAAAAATCAAATGGGAAGTGGCGCATGTGTACCGATTACACCGATCTTAACAAAGCCTGTCCAAAAGATCCATATCCACTCCCAAGTATTGACGCCCTGGTAGATGCTTCCTCCGGATATAGATACCTATCATTTATGGACGCCTATTCAGGATATAACCAAATCCCCATGTATCCACCAGATCAAGAAAAAACATCATTCTTGACACCAAAAGCGAACTACTGCTACATCGTGATGCCTTTCGGTCTCAAAAACGCGGGAGCTACTTATCAAAGGTTAATGAATAAAGTCTTCTCTGCTCACATCGGGAAAATCATGGAAGTTTACGTGGATGACATGTTGATAAAAACACAAAGCGAAAATACATTACTATCCGACCTGTCCCAAGTATTCGACACTATAAGGAAACATGACATGTGACTCAACCCCGCAAAATGTACCTTCGCAGTTGAAGTAGGCAAATTCTTGGGATTCATGCTCACACAAAGGGGAATCGAGGCAAATCCAGACAAATGTCAAGCTATACTCAACATGAAGAGCCCAACCTGTGTCAAAGAGGTACAGCAACTCAACGGGAGATTGGCCGCCCTATCCCGATTCTTAGCAGGAGCTGCGATAAGATCTCTCCCCTTCTATGCTACTTTAAGAAAGGGAAAACAGTTCGAATGGACGACAAAATGTGAGCAAGCATTCCGGGACTTCAAGGAGTTCTTAGGACGGCCACCTATCCTATCTCGACCACAAGAAGGAGAACCACTTATATTATATCTCGCGGTAGGAAGCCGAGCGATAGCCTCAGCACTAGTCAGAGAAGACGAAAATGGGCAACAACCCGTCTACTTCATTAGCAAAGCACTACAGGGATCTGAGCTGAATTACCAGAAAATAGAAAAATTTGCCTATACCCTCATCCTAACATCTCGACGACTCCGCCCATACTTTCAGGCTCATACCATTAAGGTCAGAACTAACCAACCCATAAAAGGAATACTGCAGAAAACAGATTTAGCAGGCAGAATCCTACAATGGGCAGTCGAGTTATCAGAGTTCGACCTCCAATACGAAGCTCGGACGGCCATCAAATCACAATATCTGGCCGACTTCATCGCAGAATTCACAGATACCCCAGAAACTCCCACAAAATGGAATCTCTACGTGGATGGCTCCTCAAATAAAACTGGAAGCGGCGCAGGCGTGATCATAGAAAGCAACCAAGGAACCCAAGTTGAGCTCTCCCTCAAGTTCGGGTTCCCGGCCTCCAATAACCAGGCAGAATATGAAGCACTGTTAGCTGGTTTGAAGCTGGCTAAAGAGGTCGGAGCTCAAAAACTCAACATTTATAGCAATTCACAAGTAGTCACATCACAAATAACAGGGAGCTACCAAGCCAAAGATCCCACCATGAAAAAATATTTGGATAAAACCAAGGAACTGCTCGGACAAGTTGGGGAATATATAATCTGCCACATACCCCGCGAACAAAATGCCCGAGCTGATGCACTCTCAAAACTAGCCAGCACCAAACCAGGGGGCAATAATAGAAGCCTCATCCAGGAAATGTTGCAAAATCCATCAATATCGGAAGAGGAACAAGTCCTGGCCGTAACAAGTCAGGACCAAGGATGGATGACCCCCATAATCAACTACCTCAAAGAAGGAACACTCCCCGCAGAAGAAAAGGAGGCAAAGAAGTTAAAAAGGGAGGCACAGTACTACACCATCATAAACAACATCCTATACAAAAGAGGAATCTCAATACCTTTACTAAAATGCGTACCGACCTCCAACACAAAGGAAGTGCTAGAAGAAATACATAGCGGCATTTGTGGTAATCATCTCGGAGCGCGAGCTCTCACAAAAAAAGTACTCCGGGCAGGATTCTATTGGCCAACTTTACAAAGAGAAGCCACAGAATTTGTAAAGACATGTCCACCATGTCAAAAACATGCCAACTTTCACATCGCCCCACCAGAAGAGCTCATCAACGTGACTTCACCTTGGCCATTCGCAAAATGGGGACTCGACCTTCTCGGCCCCTTCAGGGGTCAGGACAAGTTAAATTTCTCATAGTGGGCGTAGATTACTTTACAAAGTGGATCGAAGCAGAACCCCTAGCCAATGCCACCGCTCAAAGAAGTCGGAAATTCTTATATAGAAATATCGTCACAAGATTCGGGATTCCATATTCAATAACTACAGACAATGGCACTCAATTCACAGATGCAGGCTTCAGAAAATTAGTAGCCGACCTGAATATAAAGCACCAGTACACCTCCGTCGAGCATCCACAAGCCAATGGACAGGCTGAAGCGGCTAACAAAGTCATATTGGCTGGACTAAAACAGAGATTACAAAATGCAAAGGGAGCCTGGGCAGAAGAGCTGCCACAGGTCCTATGGGCATATCGAACAACTCCACATTCAACCACGAAGGAATCCCCCTTCCGATTAGCATACAGAACAGAAGCAATGATTCCAGTAGAATTCGAGGAAGGATCGCCAAGAGTAGTTCACTACAATGAAGGAGCGAACTTCCAACTTCAGAGAGAAGAGCTCGACTTGTTACCCGAAACCCAAGAAAGAGCTCGAATCAGGGAAGAAGCTCTAAAACGTCGAATGGCTTCCAGATATAATCAAAAGGTGGTGCCGAGAAGTTTCATAGAAAATGATCTCATCCTAATCCAAAATGATATCGGAACAACTCGACCAGGAGAGGGAAAGCTGGCAGCAAACTGGAAAGGACCCTACCGAGTTATAGAAGTGCTTGGAAAGGGCTACTACAAACTGTCCGAACTCGACGGACGGGAGCTTCCCAGGTCATGGCACGCTTGCAACCTCAGAAGGTACTACAGTTAGAAAAAAGTATATAAAAGATCTCATCATTGGATGCACTCTTTTTCCTGAAAAGGTTTTTTAATGAGGCACCAAGTTGAGACTTAGACGATCCCATATGTATATATTTCTACCTTTTATTTTAAATAAAATATTTTTGAAATATTCTACAAAGATTTCAAGACGCATTAATCTGAAGTATTCATCGTCCGATTATAAAGCGACAGATCGACATAAAGTAAAAAACAATTTCACTGTACGATCACGATAAAGACAAATCGTCCGATAAAGGTGAAAACGCGATTCACCCAAAAGACGATCTAGAGATGACAACCACTTTCTACAAATCGGCAAAGATGAACACAGAATAATGCAAGAAGTTATCGAAAGCAATCTTAAAAAGAACCTGACGAGGTCTTACGGATCGCTAAAATAATAACTTTAAAGACTGGCCGACATTGCCAAGTCGGACCAAGTCAATCCAAGTTATAAGTAAACCCTGGAAAGAGGTCTGGCCAACCCTATCAAAGAGGATTACTTTAACTTAAAAGGGCTCGATACGACAAAGTCAGCCCAAAACTAAAAGTTATCAAAGTAGTCCCTGAAAGAGATCTGACAAAGATCCAAGAAAGAGGACTACAAATAACTTAAAGGAGACCAATATAACCAAGTCGGACTCCTACTACTGAAAAGTTATCAAAGTAGTCCCTGAAAGAGATCTGACAAAGATCCAAGAAAGAGGACTACAAATAATTTAAAGGAGACCGATATAACCAAGTCGGACTCCTACTACTGAAAAGTTATCAAAGTAGTCCCTGAAAGAGATCTGACAAAGATCCAAGAAAGAGGACTACAAATAACTTAAAGGAGACCGATATAATCAAGTCGGACTCCTACTACCACTAAGAGTTATCAAAGTAGTCCCTGAAAGAGATCTGACAAAGATCCAAGAAAGAGGACTACAAATAACTTAAAGGAGACCGATATAATCAAGTCGGACTCTTACTACTACTAACAGTTACCAAAGTAGTACCAGAAAGAGATTTGACAAAATCCAGGAAAGAGATTGCAAAAACAACTTGGAAATGGACTGCAAAAACAACTCGGAGACCAACTTGAAGGAATCAGGTCACAAATCAAGCAAAGAACGAACCAAAAATCAAGTTAGACCTACCTAGCAACAACCACAAAGGATTCAAAATTCAAAATGCAAAAGCAGTCCAAAAAAGTGGTTAAGCTGTAGGGCTCCAACATTCACGGAAAAAGAAAAACTAAGTCCAGCACAAAAGATAAAATCCACAAGGTCGAAAAGCCTCGGAGGCAACCAAAACCTACCACAAAGAAACTAAAGCATGCTACCATTTGTTTTTTATAAAAAAACAAAAGCTGCTAAGGCGAGCAAAAGGAAAGTGTCAGCAAAACGTAAAGAGTTTAATAAAGCCCACAGGCTGGGCCAACCACATGTCCAGAATAAATATAAAAAGCTAAGAATCAGAAGACTTTTTAGTAGCATCAGGAGACGAAGGCCGAGTCTGGAGAGGAACGGCATCTACCATACCGTCATCCCGATTCAGAATCTGGCAGTCGGGATCAGAAACAGGAGGACCAACCTCGGCAGGGACAGCAGGAGTCGACACCTTGGTAGAAGCTACAGGGGGAGGATCGACATCATCCTCATCCTCGTCATCAGGGACAACCTTGCCATCCCTGACAACGTTCTCCAAACTGAAGAGACTCAGATCAGCCTCGGGAGCAATAACCCGAACTTGTGCCTTCAGGTTTTCATAGGCAGCAGTTACACTGCCAACAAGGTGACCTTGAAGTTCGGAGTAATTCTCCCGGGCATTCTCCAATTCTTCTCTTAGGCGCAACACCTCCCGGTAAGATGTCAAATAACTATCCTTGTGCCGCATAGCCGTGTCCTCGGCCAGTTTCAGAGAGCCAGCCAAGGAAGTAGATATAGCCTTCTCATTTTCTAAATCTTTTTCCAACCTGGCCACCCTTACTTCAAGCTCCCCTTTCAAATCCTTCATCCGATCAAACTCCTGTTTGGCCTCCTCCATAAAAGCTTTAGTGGCATGAAGAGGAAGACTTTGAGCAGTCCGATATAGGGCCACCCCCATATGCGCCAACTTGATACCACTACGAGTGATGTAATCAAAATGATGAAGAATCGACGCGTCGTCCATAGGAAGAACGCCATAAGGACCGACTTGTTGATCTACAAACTCAACTGCATCAAAGTCAGGAGCATCAAGATTGAAAGGTTCAGCTGTCTTTTGCTTCTTACTAGGAGGGGGACCAGGAGCCGCAACGGAAGATTGTGGAGGATCAACCTGACGAACCCGAGGGGTAGGAATGGCTCTCCTCGGCCCAGGAGAACTCGGTATAGGAGGTTTAACCAGAGGCTGAGAAGATTCCTCTCCAGCCGCTTTGGCCGAGAGGTTTAGTGCTGTGGTCGCCTTCTTTGCCTTCTTATAGGCTCTCATAGAATCATTATTCTTCGACATCTCTGAAAAACACAAAAGAATTGTTACAACACAGGAGAAACAAAGCCCGGGAGAAAGTATAAAAATAAATCAGACAATACCCAAAGCAGCCCGAACCAACGATGGATCACTCGAAAATCTCTTTGTGTCCAGGTGGGGCGGCTTCCCCCACAAATCTTCAAGAACGACCACAAAGGCCCGCTCAACCTCACTAAGCATTTCCCACGTGTAACGTGGCACTCTTACATTCTTTTGCCACTCCAGAGGAAAAGCAGGTTCATCATTTTCATCAAGGAAAAAGGGGCGAACCCCCTCAATGGCACGGACTCGGAAGGTGTTATATCCAACTCCTGACAAAGAAGCTGAAATATTTTGATAAAACCCCAAGAGTTTGGATGTAGCTGAGATGGGGCAATGTTGCAAGACCACAACAAATCAGCTTCAAAAGCGGTAAAAGGGAAAGTAACGTTTAATTGGCTGAAAAAGTATTCATAAGCATAGAAAGAGGGACGCTCCCCCTCGACGGAAGTTGGAAAACAGACTCTCTCATTAGAATCAGGAGCAACAAGCTCATAATCACCCTCGCAGGAACCGTTAGTACAAATCCTATGGCGCTTCCTCAGCTCTGTGCAAAATTCAGCATCCACAATGGAAACACACAACAAAACAAGGGAGTCCAGCCAATCGGACATCCCCTCGGGAACTTTGGAAGACATCTCTACAATGTTATTGCGAGAAGACATGAGGCCAACTAAATCCTACAAAGTAAAGAAAGAAGAGGGGATTACTAAAAACATCTCGGACAAGGGAAAAACAACTCAACAACGATGCAGGAAGATCACACAGAAAAGGAAAACCCCAAGACTCAAACCAAAATCATGGGGCATCCTTTGGAGGCAATAATCAGGCAAAGTTTCCAGAAAAAATCCACAACTCGCACCCCAGTACCCCTCAGAAAGAAAAACAAAAAGCGAAAATGCAAAAAGGATCGCTCTCATACGGTTTATCAGAAGAAAGCGCTATTTCTACAGTTTAGTAAAAACGGTCAAGAGGAAAGGTGCAAACTTTTTTCAAAACCAAGTAAAAGGCAAGTACCAACACCGAGCATACCAAAATCATCAAAGACACCAGCCCCCTTTTTTTTTCAAGAATAAAAAAGCGTCATCATCAAAAAGCACAAACAAAAAATAACATGCAGAAAGCCCTAAAACACATCAAAGCAATAGGAAAGGCGAAAAAGACTCAGAACACGCATTGCGACTACAACCAAAGGCACAAGTAAAAGCAGAAAGGTCCAAACTTCCCTCAAAGCAAAATCGCAACTTAATTACCAAAAGCCAAAAGCAGCGAAAGAGAAAAGAAAATGCGAAAGGAACTCACCTGGAAGAAGAAAAAGCTTCAAAGGAGAAGATGTAAGTCGTCCCGATAATCGCCAGGCAACGCCGCCACGAAAGAAAAGAAGAAGTGAAGACGAAAAACAGAGAACGAGAATAACGAAGAAAATGATGAAGAAGTTACGAAAAAGCAAAGAAGAGAAACCGTCTCTGATTATTCAAAAATCAAAATAAAGAGCCAAAGGAAAAAACGGAGCAATTAAAGCTAATTAATTAGGGCATTAAATCCTCACACGTTCCCCAGGACAAAGCGCTAATATAAAAGGGCGCGCTTTTAGAGGAAAACGTTCTACATTCAAAAAGCTGCTGCAAGGAAATCGACAAAATGCTTGAGTTCGGCTTCATTAAAAAAAAGGATCGAAGTCGAGAACTCGACCTCAAAAAGAAGACCGAGCTCAAGCAGGGGCACTGTTCATACCCAGGGTCGAGCTGTCCGAACCGGGATGTTCAGTAGCAAAGCGACCGACCTGTTCAGGTCAAACGGACCGACTTCTTTATGAAGAACTCGGCCAAATCGACAGCAAAGCCCAATAGAAGGGCCCAAATAGAGGAACACGACCCAGAATCCAAAGGCAATCCCAGCCTACAGAGATAAAGGCGGTTCCCTTGAAGATAAGCTGACTTCACTCAAGATAAGATAAGATAAGATAGGATAACTAACTTATCTTATCAGAAAGGTCAGCCCACGCTACTATAAATACACTGGAGCACCCAGGTATAACTCATACTCTGATTCTACTAAAAACCTGCTTAATATCCTTGCTAACTTAAGCATCGGAGTCCCTTGCAGGTACCACCACCCGCCGGTGACAAGGGATCAGCAGCGTAGCCAGTCCAACAAGTCGGACTGGACAGCTCCGGCCACCATCCACCAGCCGGACACGTCATCTCCGACCAGTTCAGAAGATCTCATCCGAGATCGACCTGTAGTTTCAGGTAACCCTCGGAACAAGACCCAAGCCGACTTCTTTTTTACCACACCGGGCTTAGTCAAGACAAACAGATAGAAAAAGAGAGATTGGGAAGCAGGAATACCGAAACCATTGCACAACAATTGGAAAATTTTTATGAAACCCCAGGAATTGGGGTGAAGTTGAGAGGGGGCAACATTACAGGACCATAACAGATCGGTTTCAAATTGAGTAAAAGGAAGGGTGATACCCAGCGGACCGAAGAAAAAATCATAAACATAAAAGAAGGGGCGATCATCAACAACCCGGGTAGAAAAGCAGACTCTCTCATCAGAAGAGGGAGGGACAAGCTCATAGTTCTTCTCATCACTGGAATTACTACAAACACTATGAAACTGTCTAAGCTGTGCACAAAACACAGAATTAACCAGAGAGACACACATAAGAACCATCGAGTCCACCCAATCGGCTATACCCTCAGGAACCCGGGAAGGCATCTCTACAACGTTATTTCGGGAAGACATGAGGCCAACTAAACCCTACAAAAGAAAAGAAGAACGGATTACTCAAAAACATCTCAGCGGATGAATACACAGAAAAGGAAACCCCAAGACTCAAACTAAAACTCCTGGGGCATCCTTTGGAGGCAGTAACAAAGCGAGGTATCAAGGAAAATCTACTTACGTCCCGGCGTCTCGCAAACAAGAATAGAAGACCTCAAACAGCAAGCATTTTTCACAGGAGAAAGACAAAACACAAACAAAACAGAAAATCATCTTCCTACAGTCTATCAGCAAGAAACAACAGCAAACATACCAGGAAAAAATGCGACCTTTTTTCAGAATCAAACAAAACTATCATTCCAAAGCTTCAAAATCAAAAGCATTTCGCAACATGCAAAAACCCTAAAGGCATCAAGAAACAAAGACCATGCAAAAGACGAAGAAATTACGAAACACACAGTGATCAGGCACAGCGGAAAAAAGAAAGATCCAAACTTTCTCTAAAGAAAAATCAAAACTTGATCACAAAGGCAACGAAAGAGAAAGAAAATATGAATGGAACTCACCTGGAGAAGGAAGAAGCTTCGGAGGAAAGAAGGAGGCGTAAAAATGGAAGCTGCCCAAAAAATTCGTCGAGCGACGCCGCAACGAGAGAAAAAGCAGAAATGAGGGCAAAAAACAGAGAGCGAGAAAACAAAGGAAGAAAATGTGAAGAAGTTACAAAGGAGCGAAGAAGAGAAACCGTTTCTGAGTTTTCAAAAATCAAAAGCTTCAAAGGAAAAATGGGGCAATTAATGCTAATTAATGAAAGTATTAAACCCTCACACGTTTCCAAAGCACTGATGTGAAAGCGCGCGCTTTTAGAGAAAAACGTTCTACATTCAAAAGATTCTACAAAAAGGGAAAAATCGACGAAATGCTTGAGTTCGGCTCCACTATAGAAGGACCGAAGTCAAGGACTCGACCTTAAAAAAGAAGACCGAGCTTAAGCAGGGGCACTGTTCATACCCTGGGTCAAGCTGTCTGATCCGGGATGTTTAGCGACATGGCGACCGACCTCTTCAGGTCCGACTAGCCGACCTCTTCTTAAAGAGATCGGCCAAACCGACAGGAGAGCCCAACAGAGGGCCCAAATAGAGGAACACAACCCGAATCCAAAGGCAATCCAAGCCTATAGAGATAAAGGCGGTTCCCTTGAAGATAAGCTGACTTCACCCAAAATAAGATAAAGATAAGATAAGATAACTAACTTATCTTATCAAAAAGGTCAGCCCACACTACTATAAATACACTGGAGCACCCAGGTATAGCTTATACTCTGATTCTACATAAAACCTGCTTAATACCCGTGCTAACTTAAGCATCGGAGTCTCTTGTAGGTACCCCCCACCCTCCGGTGACCAAGGATCAGCAGTGCAGCCAGTCCAACAAGTTGGGCGCGGCGACTTCGGCCACCCTCAACAAGTCGGACACAACAGCTCCGACCAGCACAGAAGATCTCAACCGAGATTGACCTCCAGTTTCAGGTAACCCTCGGAACAGGAGGCACCATAGGATTTGTAGTGATAGGGATCAAGAGAAAAATTATGAGTTAGTGTCACCTGACCCTGAGGAGAGTGTTAGCTTTCCTTCTTTGACTTAAGGGAAACGTCCCTTTTTCTATGACTATTTCTTTAGTCAATTGAATATTACTATTCCTTTTATCCCTTTTGAGATCGAGTTGTTGTGGTCCTGCAATGTAGCTCCTTCCCAGCCCTACCCGAACTCTTGAGGCTTCATAAAAATCTTCCAATTGTTGTGTCAGGAACTGGATATCCGACCTACCCAAACTCTTTTTCTTTATCTTTTTGTGTTGACGAAGCCTGGAGCAGCTAAGAAGAAAGCTTCCTGGATTTCTTTCCGAGCTACCCAAGGAAATAAAGTGTTCTCTATGTATGATGAGTCCTTTAGGGACTTTAAGAACTATTATTTCAAGGTCCGAGCTATTGAGGGAGCCCAGCCCTTCTTTTTAGATGAAAATGATGAACCTACCTTCCCTTTGTGCTGGCAAAAGAATGTGGTAGTGGCTAAGTATTCTTGGGAAAGTCTAGATGAGGTTGAGCAGGCCTTTGTGCATGTGTTAGAGGAAAATTGGGAAGAGCCTCCCCATCTCGATACGAAGAAGTTTCTAGGAGATCATTCCCTTCTTCATGCTGAATTGGGTAGTGGCCGGCTTCTTTTATGGTTTTTTTTTGTGGTTGAATTTTTACCTCCATCTGTTTGTGACTTGTTTTCTTGATTCCTTCTTTCAGAGATGGTGAAATCTACGGACTCCATGAAACATTTTCGTAGGGCTAAGAAAGCAACAGCTGCCCAAAACATCTTGGCTAAGACTGTAGAGGGAGAGTCTTCTCAGGTTCCTCCAAAGAAACCAACATTGGGTGCTTCTGGTCCGAGGAAGATTATTCCAACCCCTCAGGTCCGATTTGTCCCCTCTGACCCAGTTCGACCATCTCCTGATGCTGCTTCTTCTCCTACTACTGGTCCTCTTCCTAAAAAACAAAAGACTGTTGATCCTTATGACTTGGATGCCCCTGAATTTGATGCCGTAGGGTTTGTTGATAATCAAATTGCTCCTTATGGTTGACTTCCAATAGATGATGTGTCCATCCTTCATTATTTGAATTTCATCACCAATAACAGTATTCGGATGGCCTATATGGGAGCGGCTTTGTTTCGTACTGTCCAGGGTTCCCCGGTTCTTGCACCTAAGGCTTTTCTGGAGGATGCTAAGTCGGAATTTGATAGAGTCAAAGGGTTGAAGGATGAGCTTGATGCTAGGGTTATTAAGCTGGAGTTGGATTTGGAGAACGAGAAGTCCCATGCTACCAGGGCTGAGGCGGCTGTAAATTTGGCAGAGGAGATAGCGAAGAAACATAAGGAAAGTTATACCCGCACTTATGCCGAGGTGTTGGAGCTGAGGGAGAGGCTTGATTCTGCCCGTGCGGATTACGCCGATCTCCAGTGGTCATCTGGTGGAAACTGTGACGGGTGCTTATGAAAACTTGAAGGCCCAGGTCCGAGTTCTTGCTCCCGAACTCGAACTGACTCTCTTTAGTTTAGATAATGTAGTGGAGGATGGTAGAATTGTGCCTGCTCTGGACGATGAAGATGACGGGCCTCCTCCTGCACCGCCAGCCAAAGTTTCTGCAGCCACAACTTCTTCAAATCCTTCTGCTGAGGTTGACTATTCCCAACCTGATTTTGATTGTCAAATTCTTAATCGTGAGGATGGGACTGTGGACGCCACTCCTATGAATATCGTTCTTCCTCCTTCAGCCATCGAAGCTACTACTGGGGAAACTTTGAACCCCTTATGATTTCTTTGTTTTATCTGTACAGCCAGATTTGTGGGCTTTTGAACTCTATTTTTTGTATCTTGTGTATGGTTTGACTTCTTTGACTTTTAGTTGCTTCTGTGCTACTTTATTTTTGAAAACAAAAATGCTTTTAAACTCTTGAGGCTGCCTATTAGGTGGCCTTTTGAGTCTTTTAAATGTTTTTATTTTGATGGGTATATTTCTCTAATATACTTTGGATACCTTTGCAACTTTTGCAGATTTTTATAGAGTGTTGATACTCTGCTATCCGACCTCTTTTTTTTTATCAGATCTTGTTTTGTCCACTTGGTTGGTCGAGGTGATCGTTGGGGCTAATTTGTCCAGCAAATTTTTAGTGTTCTTTTGGAACCTTTTTAGTTAGCTCGAACAATTTTAATAGCCTTGTCGTGGAGTCATGGCTTTTTGGGCAAAGCTGTGTCCCTTTTAGCGCACGCTTTTCATTGGTCCGACTTCTTTTGTCGATCATTCGTAAGTTATTTTTAGTAGTCCATTTTTAGTCAGACCTCGTCATGCCACTTTTTATGGATTACTTTTTATAACGTTTTTGCATTGATCGGTTTGGTCCGACTTCTTCTTTGTCGGTCCTTCTGAAGTTATTTTTAGTAGTCCATTTTTAGTCAGACCTCATCAGGCCACTTTTTATAGATTACTTTTTATAACTTTTTGTTTTGTCCGACCTCTTTGTCGGTCCTTCTTAAGTTATTTTTAGCAGTCTATTTTTAGTTAGACCTCGTCAGGCCGCTTTTTATGGATTGCTTTTTATAACTTCTTGCATTAATCTATTTTTATTGCTTTCACCTTGCCGACGTTGTCATGATCGGGCGATGAATTTGGTATTCATCTTGCCAACCTTGTCGTGATCGGACGATGAATTTTGGTATTCATCTTGCCGACCTTATCGTAATCGGACGATGAATTCTTTTGCACTCAGATTAATGTGTCTTGGTAGGAAAATTTTTTAGGGATTCTGAAAAGCTTTATTCAAGTAGGAAATATAAAATAGACAAGCATATATACATATAAGTTCTTACCCTTCCAAGTCAAGAAATTTTGTAGATCTTGGCCTGGCGCCTCGTTAAAAACTTTTTCAGGAAAAAGATTGCACCTTGACCTAAGATCTTTATCACTTTCAAACTATAGTACCTTCTTAGGTTACAGGCATGCCATGACCATGGTAGCTCTCACCCTTCGAGGTCGGACACCTTGTAGTAGCCCTTTCCCAATACCTCTATAACTCGGTAAGGCCCTTTCCAGTTAGCTGCTAGCTTCCCTTCTCCTGATCGTCCTGCTCCGATGTCATTTCGGATTAGGATGAGATCGTTGATGGTGAAACTTCGCTGGACTACCTTCCGGTTGTACCTTGAAGCCATTCGACGCTTTAATGCTTCCACTCTAATCTGAGCTCTTTCTCGGACCTCGGATAGGAGGTCGAGTTCTTCCCTTTGTTTTTGGGAGTTGATCTCTTCATTGTGGAGGATAATTCTGGGGGATCCTTCCTCTACCTCCACTGGGATCATTGCCTCCATTCCGTAAGCAAGTCGGAAAGGAGATTCTCCTGTGGTAGAGTGCGGAGTTGTCCGATATGCCCATAGGACTTAGGGGAGCTCTTCGGTCCAGGCTCCCTTTGCATTCTGTAGTCTCCGTTTTCACCCAGCTAGTATGACTTTGTTGGCAGATTTTGCCTGTCCGTTAGCTTGTGGGTGTTCTACGGATGTGAATTGGAGCTTTATTTTCAAGTCAGCTACCAAGTTCCTGAAACATGTATCAGTGAATTGAGTGCCATTATCTGTGGTGATGGAGTAAGGGACCCCAAACCTTGTGATAATGTTTCTGTATAAAAATTTCTGACTTCTTTGAGCGGTGGCATTAGCTAGGGGCTCTGCCTCAATCTTTTGTGAAATAGTCTACCCCTACGATGAGGAACTTGACTTGTCCTGATCCTTGGGGAAAGGGTCCGAGGAGGTCGAGCCCCCACTTTGCAAATGGCCAAGGTGACGTTACACTGATGAGCTCTTCTGGTGGAGCGATGTGGAAGTTAGCATGCTTCTGACATGGAGGGCATGTCTTGACGAACTCTGTCGCTTCTTTTTGTAAGGTTGGCCAGAAGAATCCAGCTCGTAGTACCTTTTTAGAAAGAGCTCGTTCCCCCAAGTGGTTGCCACACATGCCACTGTATACTTCTTCTAGGACTTCCCTTGTATTGGGGGTCGGTACGCATTTTAGGAGGGGTGTTGAGATCCCTCTCCTATATAAGATGTCGCCTACTATGGTGTAATACTGTGCTTCTCATATCAACCTCTTTACCTCCTTCTTATCCGTGGGGAGTGCCTCTGACTTAAGGTAATTGATTATGGGGGTCATCCACCCTTGATCTTGAACTGATATGGTTAGGACCTTTTCTTTCTCTGAGATTGATGGGCTTTGTAGCGTTTCCTAGATGAGGCTTCTATTATTGCCCCCTGGTTTGGTGCTGACTAACTTTGAGAGTGCATCAGCTCGAGCATTCTGTTCCCAAGGTATATGTTGGATCTCATATTCCCCGAGTTGTTCAGGCTGTTCTCTGGTCTTGTCCAGATACTTTTTCATAGTGGGATCCTTAGATTGGTAGCTCCCTTCTATTTGAAGATGGTGAGCTTTTGAACTCCTACCTCCTTAGCCAGCCTCAAACCAGTCAGTAATGCCTCATATTCAGCTTGGTTGTTTGAAGCAGGGAATTCGAACTTTAATGAGAGTTCGATTTGGGTTCCCTGATCGCTTTCTATTATCACACCTGCGCCACTCCCGGTTTTGTTTAAAGAGCCATCCACGTAGAGATTCCATCTTGTGGGAGTTCCCAGGGTATCAGTGTACTCGGCTATGAAGTCGGCCAGGTACTGTGATTTAATGGCTGTCCGAGCTTCATATTGAAGATCGAATTCAGATAACTTGATCGCCCACTATAGGATTCTTCCCACTAAGTCTGTCTTCTGTAGGATGCCTTTTATGTGCTGGTTGGTCCGAACTTTGATAGTGTGCGCTTGAAAGTACGGGCGAAGTCATCGAGAAGTCAGTATGAGTGCGTAGGAAATCTTTTCTATCTTTTGATAGTTTAGCTCGACCCCTTGTAAAGCTTTGCTGATGAAGTAGATGGGTTGATGCCCACCTTCGTCTTCTCTGACTAGTGCTGAAGCGATTTCCCGATTTCCCAATGCGAGGTATAATATGAGTACTTCTTCTTCCTGTGGTCGGGTAAGAACTGGTGGTTGCCCCAAGAATTTTTTGAAGTCTTGGAAGGCTTGCTCACACTCTGTTGTCTACTTAAACCTCTTTCCTTTCCTTAATGTGGAGTAAAAGGGAAGAGATCTGATGGCTGACACGACTAGAAACCTGGACAGGGCTGCAAGTCTACCGTTGAGCTGTTGTACTTCTTTGACGCAAGTCGGGCTTTTCATGTCTAGTATAGCCTGACATTTATCTGGGTTTGCCTCGATTCCTCTTTGCATGAGTATGAAGCCCAAGAATTTGTCAGCTTCTACTGCAAAGGTACATTTTGCAGGATTAAGTCGCATTCCATGCTTTCTGATGGTGTCAAATACTTTGGTTAGGTCGGGCAACAAGAATTCCTCACTTTGTGTTTTTACCAGCATATCGTCTACGTAGACTTCCATTAATTTCCCAATGTGGTCTGCAAAGACTTTGTTCATCAATCTTTGGTAGGTAGCTCCTGCATTTTTTAGCCCAAATGACATGACGATGTAGCAGTAGTTCACTTTTGGGGTTAAGAACGAGGTATTTTCTTGGTCGGGTGGGTACATTGGGATTTGATTGTATCATGAATAAGCATCCATGAAGGAGAGGTATTTGTATCCGGAAGAGGCATCCACTAGAGCATCTATACTTGGGAGTGGGTAGGGATCTTTTGGACAGGCTTTATTGAGATCAGTGTAGTTAGTGCACATCCGCCACTTTCCATTTGACTTTTTTACCAAGACAACGTTGGCTAACCATAGTGGGTACTTGACCTCTCTTATAAATCCTGCCTCCAGTAAGGCTAGTACCTGTTCTTCCACAGCTTGGGACTTTTCCGGTCCGAGCTTCCTACGCTTCTGCTGCATTGGCCGAGATCCTGGGTATACCGCCAGTTTGTGGCATATTAGTTTGGGATCTATGCTCGGCATGTCTGCGGCTTTCCACGCAAAGAGATCGGCACTATCCTTTATGAATTGTATCAGAGATTCTTTTAAATCTCCCTTTAAAGTTACCCCGAAATTTGTCGTCTTATCCTGGGCGTCACCAATTTCGACCTCCTCAGTCTCGCCTTCAGGTTGTGGACGAAGTTCCTCACGAGCTCGAACTCCCCCGAGTTCAATAGTGTTGACTTCCTCTCCTTTGGGGTTGCCTTTGAGGTTCAGACTTTCATTGTAATAGCGTCGTGTAATTTTTTGATCTTCTTTTATCGTGCCAATCCCTTCCGGAGTTGGGAACTTCATGCACAGATGTGGAGTTGAAACCACTGCGGCGAGCTGGTTCAGTGTTGTCCGACCTATTAGGGCGTTGTAGGCTGAGCTCACGTCGACTACGATGTAGTCTATATTGAGTGTCCTTGACCGGGTTCCCTTTCCAAAGGTTGTGTGTAGTGAGATATATCCAAGTGGTTGGATTGGAGTATCCCCCAATCCGAACAAACTATTCGGGTATGCCCTGAGCTCTTTATCCATCAAACCGAGTTTGTCAAAGGCGGATTTGAACAAGATATCCGTGGAGCTTCCTTGGTCTACTAGTGTTCTGTGGAAATTAGCATTGGCCAATATGATAGTGATGACCACGGGATCATCGTGTCCCGGGATGACGCCCGTTGCATCTTCTTGGGTAAAGGTAATTGTGGGAGGTCGGATGACCTCTCTTCTTCCCCTTTCATGATATACCTCTTTAAGGTGTCTTTTGTAATATGATTTAGAGATCCCTCCTCCTGGGAATCCTCCATTTATCATATGAACATGTCTCTCAGAAGTATGGGGTGGTCGTTCAACCCATCCGACCTCTTTGTCCCGTCTTCTCTTCCTTGGTTTGTCAGTTTTGTTAGCCAAGAACCTATTTAGTCTTCCCTATTTAGTCTTCCTTCCCGGGCTAGCTTCTCTATGACGTTCTTTAGGTCATAGCATTCGTTGGTGGGGTGTCCATAGATTCGGTGATATTCGCAGTACTCTATCCGACTTTCCCATCCTTTTTTGCTTTTGATTGGGCGGGGTGGTGGGATCTTCTCAGTGTTGCATATTTCTCGGTAAACATCCACAAGAGATACCCGAAGAGGGGTATAATTGTGGTATTTTTTAGGCTTCTCACTGGATTGATCTTTTTTTTCTTGGACTCTTTATCCTTGTCCCGAGAGGGGTAGAAAAATCCAGGTTTTGAGGTTTCTCTTAATCGATAGTTCTCCTCCATGTTGATATACTTCTCTGCCCTTTCTTGTACCTCGTTCAGAGATGTTGGATGCTTTTTTTATATAGAGTGATTAAAAGGTCCTTCTCGCAGGCCATTGATACGACCTATGATGGCTGCTTCAGTTGGCAGGCTTTGTATATCCAGACATGCTTTGTTGAATCTTTCCATGTAGATGCGAAGACTTTCCTGATCTCCTTGCTTGATCCCTAACAGGCTTGGGGCGTGTTTGGCTTTGTCCTTTTGGTTGGAGAATTTGGCAAGGAATTTTTTGGCTAAGTCGTCAAAACTTGTGATGGATCTAGGAGGCAAACCGTTGAACCACTTTATTGCTGTCTTTGTGAGGGTAGTCGGGAAGGCTTTACACCGAACGGCATCCGAGGTGTCAGTGAGATACATTCTGCTTCTGAAATTGCTGAGATGATGGCTTGGATCTGAGGTACCGTTGTATGAAGTCATGTCGAGGGATTTAAAATCCTTTGGGACTTTAGCTTTCATGATCTCTTTGGTGAAGGGATCTTGGTCTTTTTGGGAGTTATCTTCATGGTTGGGATGAGCAGTTCTGGTCTTGAGATCTGCTTTGAGTTTTGCGAGCTTGACCTCTAGCTCTCGGCAACGTCTAGCTTCTCTTCGGAGGTCTCTTTCAGCCTCCTACAGATGTTCAGCCTCCTGTTCAAGCTGTTTGAGATGATCCTGTTGTTCTTGGATAGCTTTCAATATTTCTGTGTTGGAGGGTTGTTTATCCCCCTTGTTTTGAGGTGCATCTTTTGATGTGACCTTTGTATTTTTAAGCGGGGTTCTTTCTTCCAAACCGGAGTAGTGATCGTTGTCAAGGTTGTCCGCCATGAGGATGGGATGACTTCCAGGTTCCCCAGCAACGGCGCCAATATTCCGAGGGTTACCTGAAATTGAAGGTTGATCTCGGATAAGATCTGTTATGGTGGCTGGAACTGTCGTGTCTGACTTGCTTGACTTGATGAAACTGCTGATCCTTGATCACCGGAGGGTGGGGGTACCTGCAAGAGACTCTGATACTTAAGTTAGCATAGGCTTTGAGCAAGTTTTAGTAGAAAATTGGAGTATGAGTTATACCTGGGTGCTCCAGTGTATTTATAGAAGTGTGGGCTGACCTTTCTAGATAAGATAAGTTAGTTATCTTATCTTATCTTTTTAAGTGAAGTCATCTTATCTCTAAGGGGGGCCGCCTTTATCTTTCTAGGCTTTAGTTGCCTTTAGACTGGGCTATGTCCCTTAGTTTTGGGCCTTCTTAGGCTTCTTGTGGCGATTTGGCCAAACTCTTTTAAAGAAGAGGTCGGGGGACCTGACCTGAAGAGGTCGGTTGTTTTGTCTTCAATCAACCCGGGTCGGATAGCTCGACCCAGGGTATGAACAGATATCTTACCTTGTCCAATGAGTTTTGGGGTAAAACCCACTACTCACCCAAGCTAGATTACACCTAAACAATAAGAACACAAAGAAACTCAATAACCCAATTGCCATTTTTGAAAATGACATAGGGCAGAGAAATGGAGCTTAGAAAAAGAGTTTCGTACCAACTTTGATCGATTAGAAAGGAAGGACTCGGTAAGAGCTTCGCGTGGCCGCAAACTATTCGTCAAACCAAGCACCGTAGCTCAAGATATGGCCAAAAGAAGGAGATGATGAATAGTGTCAATGGTGGATACTCTTCTCTCTCAATGTCACGTTCCTCTCTCCCTCTTATGCTAAAAATGAGCTTTCTTGGCTCATTTATGATTTTATATATATGTTGGGCTTGAGCCCAGTCCAACCGCGTAGCGTTTTTAGTTCGTTTGGCCTAACTTTGGGCCAAAACCTTTAGAATAAGTGCCCGGTTTGCTATTTCAAATACTTTACTAAGATTTTCTACTATTTTATTCTCTCTCTCTCGCAGTACCAGACAGACTTAAGCCAGTACTGCCAGCCAATCTACCGGTACATATATTTACGCAAAATTTTTCAGAACGAAATATTTTTCCACTCAGAAAAATTCACTGAATTCGAATATCACCTTTATATTTAAAAAAAAATATTTTTATATTTTTGAACCTATTTTGGGGAATTAAATTATTCTACTCTACTTAAGGGGTTTTTACGTAAAACTCTGGTTTTTACAAGCTGAGCATTGAAAGCACCATTGTTGTGGGTAGGAGGCATTTTAAAAAGAGTAAATAGCTATTTCTGACCATAAAAGATTCAGAGACTAACAAAACTGACTATGAAATATTGAAAGTAAGTTGTACCCATATAAGATAAGTATTGTTCGACAAAAATAACTAATTGTTAAATTTTTATTGATAATTCCATAAATATCCTTCTCCTTTCTTTGTCCTTCCTCATAATCCTTCCATAACCACCACTATCTCTGCTACAAAATCCACCATCCTACCAGATCTACTCCTCTATTCCCACCTCTTTTTCCCTATCTCTCCTTCCTTTCTTTTTTTCTACTACTCCTCCCTCCTCGTCCTTTCTTCCTCTGCCGCCTTTGCTTCTCACTCTCCCGATGCCGCCACTACAACCATCTTTTCTTTTTTCCCTTTTCTTGCTCCACCTTCCTCCCTTGCCTTTAGCCATCGTCATTGCTACCCTCCTCTCTCTATGTCTTGCCTTTGCTTTTGCCTCACTCCTCATTTCCTCTTCCTCTCTTAGTTGGCTCAGCCGCCACTGAAATTGACTAACCCTTTGTGTTCGGAAAGGGTCAATTGGAGGGCTCGATTGCGCGTGAGCCACGCATTGATGTTGGGGTGCCACTGTGCGAGAATGTGGTTTTAGACAACGATGTAGTTGGTCTACTCGGAGCTGCCGGTAGTAGAAACGACATTGGCCTCGATCTCCTCCACTGTGAAGGAGCTGAAGGGAAACTGACAGAGATGTTGATAAGAGCCTCGATGACGCAGTCTTTGGCAACATCATTATGGAGATTTCTGGCGGTGATGGAGACGGTGTTGTTGATCTCAATGAAGAACTTTCAGTCACCTCCACCGCCCCCAAATCATCGCCGCCAGTGTTTTGTTGAAGCAGAAGCAGAAAGAAGGTGAGGAACCTTATAGGGAAAGAAGGTTCGTAGTTTCACAGTGGGAATTCTCGATTTGTAGAATTTTCTAAATTCTCTTAATTCAATTCCCGATTCATTTAGGAAATTTTTAACAACTGATGATGTAAGATTTATTTTGGTTATCAGTACTTCATGGATTCATTGTTAAAGGTGCAAAGAGACATTTGGAATCATGTATTCATGTCTAACTTTGTTAATTAGTTTGGATCTTTGTAATAGTCTTTATATAACTCTTACGAAAGAACAATTTTACTTCAACCTTCAAGGGCTTGGTTAAAGATAGAAGAATACATTTCTTTTCTTTTATGGATTCTATTCCATGGATTATTAACAGATTGATTTTTACAGTCTTTGGATGGTTCTTTGAATATTTTATCTCTCTCTCAACCTTCAACCTCTATTTTTTTATTCGTGCTATGAATGTAACTGCTTTTAGCTTTTTAGTGATTTTTACTCAAATTTTTTATTATTGACTTGTGAAATTTCTATATTATTGTGTGATTTTTTTTTGTGACTATTTTTTAAGTATAGTTAATGGTGAATGATGTTAAATCTATGATTCTGATGTGGTGGTGTTAGTAGAAGATGATGATAAATATGAGAAATGGCTGCAGTGATGGACGACAATGGTGGAGGATGACTATGAAACTCTGATCATGGTGGTGGTGGTAACAGAGAAGGAGGAGGAGGAGGAGGTAGTGGATTTTGGAGCGAAAGTGATGGTGGTTATAGAAGAAAAATGAGGAATGAAGAGGAAAGAATAGGGGTAGTTACAGAATTATTAATAAAAATTTAACAATTGGTCATTTTGTCAAACGAAACTTATCTTATATGGGTACAACTTTAGTTTCAATATTTCATGGTCATTCTGTCAACGTCTGAATCTTTCATGGTCAGAAATTGCTATTTACTCTTTTAAAAAAGTAAAATACCCTAAATGAAAGTGTGGGATATATGTTGTATTCTCTCTAGGTCACACATGATGGGAAACCCAAATAGATTGCTCTTCGGGCATCCTTACTTCAAGGTATTTCCAAGTTTTGATGATGTTAAAGTAGTGAGTTTGTGAGGAATGTGTTAAGAATCAAGTGGTGATTGTTGTATATGCTATTTTGTTTGCAGAAGAAGCAACCATATTATGATTTTTTTGGTTGGTTTTGTAACACTGATGAGCGGATAATTTATACGCTTTTTGGCATTGTTTTTAGTATGTTTTTAGTAGAATCTAGTTACTTTTAGGGATGTTTTCATTAGTTTTTATGTTAAATTCACATTTCTGGACTTTACTATGAGTTTGTGTGTTTTTCTGTGATTTCAGGTATTTTCTGGCTGAAATTGAGGGACTTGAGCAAAAATCAGATTCAGAGGTTGAAGAAGAACTGCTGATGCTGTTGGATTCTGACCTCCCTGCACTCAAAATGGATTTTCTGGAGATATATAACTCAAAATGGCGCACTTTCAATTGCGTTGGAAAGTAGACATCCAGGGCTTTCCAGAAATATATAATAGTCCATACTTTGCCCAAGTTTAGATGACACAAACTGGCGTTCAACGCTAGCTCTCTGCCCAATTCTGGTGTCCAGCGCCAGAAACAAGTTGCAAAGTGGAGTTCAACACCCAAACTGGCACAAAAGCTGGCGTTCAACTCCAAGAATGACCTCTCCACGTGTAGACTTCAAGCTCAGCCCAAGCACACACCAAGTGGGCCCCGGAAGTGGATTTATGCATCAATTACTTACTTCTGTAAACCCTAGTAGCTAGTTTATTATAAATAGGACCTTTTACTATTGTATTAGATATCCTGGATTGTATTTCTGATCCTGTGATCACGTTTGAGGGCTGGCCATTCGGCCATGCCTGGACCTTCTTCACTTATGTATTTTCAAACGGTAGAGTTTCTACACTCCATAGATTAAAGTGTGGAGCTCTGCTGTTCCTCAAAGATTAATGCAAAGTACTACTATTTTTCTATTCAACTCAACTTATTCCGCTTCTAAGATATCCATTCGCACTTCAACCTGAATGTGATGAATGTGACAATCATCATCATTCCCAATGAACGCGTGCCTGACAACCACTTCCGTTCTACCTTAGATTGAATGAGTATCTCTTGGATCTCTTAATCAGAATCTTCGTGGTATAAGCTAGATTGATGGCGGCATTCATGAGAGTCCGGAAAGTCTAAACCTTGTCTGTGGTATTCCGAGTAGGACTCTGGGATTGAATGACTGTGACGTACTTCAAACTCGCGAGTGCTGGGCGTAGTGACAGACGCAAAAGGATAGTAAATCCTATTCCAGTATGATCGAGAACCTCCAGATGATTAGCCATGCAGTGATAGCGCATCGGACCATTTTCACAGAGAGGAATAGGACGCAGCCATCGACAAGGGTGATGCCTCCAGACGATTAGCCGTGCTGTGACAGAGCATTTGGACCATTTTCCAGAGAGGATTAAAAGTAGCCATTGACAAAGGTGATGTCCTTACATAAAGCCAGCCATGGAAAGGAGTAGGATTGATTGGATGAAGGCAGCAGGAAAGAAGAGGTTCAGAGGAACGAAAGCATCTCTATGCGCTTATCTGAAATTCTCACCAATGATTTACATAAGTATTTCTATCCTTCTTTTATTATTTAATTTCGAAAAATCCATAATTATTTTATATCCGCCTGACTGAGATTTACAAGGTGACCATAGCTTGCTTCATACCAACAATCTCCGTGGGATCGACCCTTACTCACGTAAGGTTTATTACTTGGACGACCCAGTGCACTTGCTGGTTAGTTGTATCGAAGTTGTGACAAATTATGAATTGAGATTAGAGCACCAAGTTTTTGGAGCCATTACCAGAGATCACAATTTCGTGCACCAAGTTTTTGGCGCCGTTGCCGGGGATTGTTCGAGTTTGGACAACTAACGGTTCATCATGTTGCTCAGATTAGGTAATTTTCTTCTTATTTTGTTTTCAAAAAAAAATATTTTAAAAAAAAATTTTCAAAAATCTTTCAAAAATTCCTCATTTGTTTTCAAAAATTATTCTAAATTTTTAAGAATGAATTCTAGAGTTTCATGAAAAATGTTGGAGCCTGGCTGGCTGTAAAGCCATGTCTAATTCTTTTGGATAGGGGCTTCCAACCATCAGCATAGAGGCAAGTTAATTTGATAAGTAATGAGCAGTATGTTCTGATGTTACATGCTAAAGCTTGGCTGGCTATTAAGCCATGCCTAACTCTCATATTGGAGCTTTAGACTAAGAGTACAAAGATTCCTGGAATTCATATTAAAAATTTTGGAATCCTTATTTTTTTTTTCAAATTAATTTTCGACAAATACCAAAAAAAATTTAGAAAATCATAAAAATCAAAAATATTTTGTGTTTCTTGTTTGAGTCTTGATTCAATTTTTAAGTTTGGTGTCAATTGCATACTCATCTTGCATTTTTCGAAAATTGCATTCATGCATTGTATTCATCATGATCTTTAAGTTGTTCTTGATAAACCTTCTTGATTGATCTTCATATTTTATTGTTTTGTGTTGTATGGTGTTTTTCATATGCATTCTTGCATTCATAGTGTCTATACATGAAAAATTTCTAAGTTTGGTGTCTTGCATGTTTTCTTTTCTTGAAAATTTTTCAAAAATAAGTTCTTGATGTTCATCATGATCTTCATAGTGTTCTTGGTGTTCATCTTAACATTCATAGCATTCTTGCATGCATTCATTGTTTTGATCCAAAATTTTCATGCATTGCATCATTTTCATATTTTTCTCTCTCATCATTAAAAATTCAAAAAATAAAAAAAATATCTTCCCCTTTTTCTCTCATAAATTTTCGAAAATTTGAGTTGACTTTTTCAAAAATTTTTAAAATTCAATTGTTTCTTATGAGTCAAATCAAATTTTCAATTTAAAAATCTTATCTTTTCAATATCTTTTTCAAAAATCAAATCTTTTTCATTTTTCTTATCTATTTTCGAAAATTCCAAAAATATTTTTCAAAAATATTTTTCTTAATTTTACATCATATTTTCGAAAATATTCTCATTAATTAATGTTTTGATTCAAAAATTTCAAGTTTGTTACTTGCTTGTCAAGAAAGATTCAAACTTTAAGTTCTAGAATCATATCTTATGATTTCTTATGAATCAAGTCATTAATTGTGATTTTAAAAATCAAATCTTTTTCAAAACTAATTTCAATCATATCTTTTCAAAAATATCTTTTTATCTTATCTTTTTCAAAATCATATCTTTTTCAAAAATTTGATTTTAAAATATCTTTTCTAACTTCTTATCTTCTTATCTTTTCAAAATTGATTTTCAAAGTTGTTTCAACTAACTAACTAACTCTTTGTTTGTTTCCTATCTTTTTCAAAACCACCTAACTAACCCTATCTCTCTAATTTTCAAAAATATCTTCCCTCTTTTTCAAAATTTCTTTTTAATTAACTAACTATTTTAATTTTTGATTTCTATTTTCGAAAAACTACTAACCTTTTTCAAAAACTGTTTTTGAAAATCACTAACTCTTTTTCAAAAATTTTTTCGAAATTTTCCCTCTCTCATCTTATTCTATTTATTTATTCATCCACTAACATCTCCTCCTCACATCACTCACCAAAAATCCGAACTCCCTCTCTCTCTCTGAGTTCAGATTTTCTTCTTCTTTTCTTCTACTCACACAAGGACCTCTATACTGTGGTATAAAGGATCCCTATTATTATTATTATTATTTTTCTGTGCCCTCTTCTTTGTCATATGAGCAGGAGCAAGGACAAGAATATTCTTGTTGAAGCAGATCCAGAACCTGAAAGGACTCTGAAGAGGAAACTAAGAGAAGCTACATTACAACAATCCATAGATAACCTTTCAGAAATTTTTGAACAGGAAGAGGACATGGCAGCTAAAAATAATAATAATGCAAGGAGGATGCTTGGTGACTTTACTGCACCAAATTCCAATTTACATGGAAGAAGCATCTCCATTTCTGCTATTGGAGCAAATAATTTTGAGCTGAAACCTCAGCTAGTTTCTCTGATGCAGCAGAACTGCAAGTTTCATGGACTTCCATCTGAAGATCCCTTTCAGTTCTTAACTGAATTCTTGCATATCTGTGATACTGTTAAGACTAATGGAGTAGATCCTGAAGTCTACAGGCTCATGCTTTTCCCTTTTGCTGTAAGAGACAGAGCTAGAGTGTGGTTGGACTCTCAACCCAAAGACAGCCTGAACTCTTGGGATAAGCTGGTCACGACTTTCTTAGCCAAGTTCTTTCCTCCTCAAAAGCTGAGTAAGCTTAGAGTGGATGTTCAGACCTTCAGACAGAAAGAAGGTGAATCCCTCTATGAAGCTTGGGAGATATACAAAGAACTAACCAAAAAGTGTCCTTCTGACATGCTTTCAGAATGGACCATCCTGGATATATTCTATGATGGTCTGTCTGAATTAGCTAAAATGTCATTGGATACCTCTGTAGGTGGATCCATTCACCTAAAGAAAACGCCTGCAGAAGCTCAAGAACTCATTGACATGGTTGCTAATAACCAATTCATGTACACTTCTGAGAGGAATCCTGTGAGTAATGGGACGCCTATAAAGAAGGGAGTTCTTGAAATTGATACTCTGAATGCCATATTGGCTCAGAATAAAATATTGACTCAGCAAGTCAATATAATTTCTCAGAGTCTGAATGGAATGCAAGCTGCATCCAACAGTACTCAAGAGGCATCTTCTGAAGAAGAAGCTTATGATCTTGAAAACCCTGCAATAGCAGAGGTAAATTACTTAGGTGAACCTTATGGAAACACCTATAATCCGTCATGGAAAAATCATCCAAATCTCTCATGGAAGGATCAACAAAAGCCTCAACAAGGCTTTAATAATGGTGGAAGAAACAGGTTTAACATTAATAAACCTTTTCCATCATCCACTCAGCAACAGACAGAGAACTCTGAACAAAATACCTCTAATTTAGCAAACTTAGTCTCTGATCTGTCCAAGGCCACTGTAAGTTTCATGAATGAAATAAGGTCTTCCATTAGAAATTTGGAAGCACAAGTGGGCCAGCTGAGTAAAAGGATCACTGAAATCCCTCCTAGTACTCTCCCAAGCAATACATAACAAAATCCAAAAGGAGAGTGCAAGGCCATTGAATTAATCACCATGGCTGAACCTGTAATAGAAGGAGAGGACGTGAATCCCAAGGAGGAAGACCTCCTGGGACGTCCAGTGATCAATAAGGAGTTTCCCTTTGAGGAACCAAAGGAATCTGAGGCTCATCTAGAGACCATAGAAATTCCATTAAACCTCCTTATGCCATTCATGAGCTCTGAAGAGTATTCTTCTTCTGAAGAGAATGAAGATGTTACTGAAGAGCAAGTTACCAAGTACCTTGGTGCAATCATGAAGCTGAATGCCAAATTATTTGGTATTGAGACTTGGGAAGATGAACCTCCCTTGTTCACCAATGAACTAAGTGATCTGGATCAACTGACATTGCCTCAAAAGAAACAGGATCCTGGAAAGTTCGTAATACCTTGTACCATAGGCAACATGATCTTTGAAAAGGCTCTGTGTGACCTTGGTTCAGGGATAAACCCCATGCCCCTCTCTGTAATAGAGAAACTGGGAATCTTTGGGGTGCAAGCCACTAAAATCTCATTAGATTGAAGTAGAGGACGTGTTAGTAAAGGTTGAAGGCCTTTACATCCCTGCTGATTTCATAGTCCTAGACACTGGGAAGGATGAGGATGAATTTATCATCCTTGGAAGACCCTTCCTAGCCACAGCAAGAGCTGTGATTGATGTAGACAGAGGAGAATTGATCCTTCAATTAAATGAGGACAACCTTGTGTTTAAAACTCAAGGATCTCTCTCTGTACCCATGGAGAGGAAGCACAGTAAGCTTCTCTCATTGCAGAGTCAACTAGAGCCCCCACAGTCAAACTCTAAGTTTGGTGTTGGGAGGCCACAACCAAACTCTAAGTTTGGTGTTGAACTCCCATATCCAAACTCTAAGTTTGGTGTTGGAGAGTCTCAACAATGCTCTGAACACCTGTAAGGCTCCATGAGAGCCCACTGTCAAGCTATTGATATTAAAGAAGCGCTTGTTGGGAGGCAACCCAATTTTTATCTAATTTCTATTTTTATTGTTTTTCATGTTTTATTAGGTTCATGATCATGTGGAGTCATAAAATAAATATAAAAATTGAAAACAGAATCAAAAACAGCAGAAGAAAAATCACACCCTGGAGGAAGACCTTACTGGCGTTTAAATGCCAGTAAGAAGCATGTTTTGGGCATTCAACGCCAGAACAGAGCATGGTTCTGGCGCTGAACGCCAGAAATGCACCCTGGAGAAGAGCTGGCGCTGAACGCCCAGAACAAGCATGGTTCTGGCGTTCAACGCCAGAAATGGGCAACAAATGGGCGTTCAACGCCCAGAACAAGCACCAATCTGGCGCTGAACGCCCAGAGTTGTGTGCAAGAGCATTTTGAATGCCTAATTTGGTGCAAGGTTATAAATCCTTGAACACCTCAGGATCTGTGGACCCCACAGGATCACCTCAGGATCTGTGGACCCCACAGGATCCCCACCTACCTCCACTCACTTCTTCTCACCCCTCTTTCACACAATCCTATAAACACTCTTCCCCAAAACTCTTCACCAATCACCTCAATCTCTCTTCCCTATCACCACTTCACCACTCACATCCATCCACTCTTCCCCATAAACCTACCTCATAAACTCCACCTACCTTCAAAATTCAAAATCAATTTCCCACCCAAACCCACCCTATATGGCCGAACCTTAACCCCCCTCCCTTCCCTATATAAATCCCTCCATTCTTCCTCATTTTCACACAACACAACCCTCTCTTCCCCTTCTTGACCGAAACACATCTCCCTCTCCCTCTCCCTCTCCTCCATTTCTTCTTCTTCTTCATCTATTCTTTCTTTTCTTGCTCGAGGGCGAGCAACATTCTAAGTTTGGTATGGTAAAAGCATAAGCTTTTTGTTTTTCCATTACCATTGATGGCACCTAAGACCGGAGAATCCTCTAGAAAAGGGAAAGGGAAGACAAAAGCTTCCACCTCCGAGTCATGGGAGATGGAAAGGTTCATCTCCAAAGCCCATCAAGACCACTTCTATGATGTTGTGGCCAAGAAGAAGGTGATCCCCGAGGTCCCTTTCAAGCTCAAGAGAAATGAGTATCCGGAGATCCGACATGAAATCCAAAGAAGAGGTTGGGAAGTTCTAACAAACCCCATCCAACAAGTCGGCATCCTAATGGTTCAAGAGTTCTATGCCAATGCATGGATCACTAGGAACCATGATCAAAGTAAGAACCCGAATCCAAAAAATTATCTCACCATGGTTCGGGGGAAATACTTAGATTTTAGTCCGGAAAATGTGAGGTTGGCGTTTAACTTGCCCATGATGCAAGGAGATGCGCGCCCCTACACTAGAAGGGTCAACTTTAATCAAAGGTTGGACCAAGTCCTCATGGACATATGTGTGGAAGGAGCTCAATGGAAGATTGACTCCAAAGGCAAGCCGGTTCAATTAGGAAGACTGGACCTCAAGCCTGTGGCTAGAGGATGGTTGGAGTTCATCCAACGCTCCATCATCCCCACTAGCAACCGATCTGAAGTTACTGTGGATCGGGCCATCATGATCCATAGTATCATGATTGGAGAGGAAGTAGAAGTTCATGAAGTCATCTCCCTTGAACTCTACAAAATAGCCGAAAAGCCCTCCCCTGGGGCAAGGCTAGCTTTTCCTCATCTTATTTGCCATCTATGTTACTCAGCTGGAGCTTTCATAGAAGGAGACATTCACATTGAGGAAGAGAAGCCCATCACTAAGAAAAAGATGGAGCAAGCAAGAGAGCCCATTCATGGAGCTCAAGAGGCGCAGGAAGCTCATCACCATGAGATCCCGGAGATGCCTCAAATGCATTTTCGTCCACAAAACTATTGGGAGCAAATCAACACCTCTCTAGGAGAATTAAGTTCCAACATGGGACAACTAAGGGTGGAACATCAAGAGCACTCCATCATCCTTCATGAAATAAGAGAAGATCAAAAAGCAATGAGGGAGGAGCAACAAAGACAAGGAAGAGACATAGAAGAGCTCAAGGACATCATTGGTTCCTCAAGAAGGAAACGCCACCATCACTAAGGTGGACTCATTCCTTATTCTTACATTCTCTGTTTTTCGTTTTCTATGTTAAGTGCTTATCTATGTTTGTGTCTTCATTACATGATCATTAGTAGTTAGTAACTTTGTCTTAAAGTTATGAATGTCCTATGAATCCATCACCTCTCTTAAATGAAAAATGTTTTAATTCAAAAGAATAAGAAGTACATGAGTTTCGAATTTATCCTTGAACTTAGTTTAATTATATTGATATGGTGACAATGCTTCTTGTTTTCTAAATGAATGCTTGAACAGTGCATATATGTTTTGAAGTTGTTGTTCATGAATGTTAAATATGTTGGCTCTTGAAAGAATGATGACAAGGAGACATGTTATTTGATAATCTGAAAAATCATAAAAATAATTCTTGAAGCAAGAAAAAGCAGCAAAGAACAAAGCTTGCAGAAAAAAAAGAAAAAAAATAGCGAAAAAAAATATAGAAAAAGAAAAAGCAAGCAGAAAAAGCCAAAAGCTCTTAAAACCAAAAGGCAAGAGCAAAAAAAGCCAATAACCCTTAAAACCAAAAGGCAAGGGCAAATAAAAAGGATCCCAAGGCTTTGAGCATCAGTGGATAGGAGGGCCTAAAGGAATAAAATCCTGGCCTAAGCGGCTAAACCAAGCTGTCCCTAACCATGTGCTTGTGGCGTGTAGGTGTCAAGTGAAAACTTGAGACTGAGCGGTTAAAGTCAAGGTTCAAAGCAAAAAAATAGTGTGCTTAAGAACCCTGGACACCTCTAATTGGGGACTTTAGCAAAGCTGAGTCACAATCTGAAAAGGTTCACCCAATTATGTGTCTGTGGCATTTATGTATCCGGTGGTAATACTGGAAAACAAAGTGCTTAGGGCCACGGCCAAGACTCATAAAATAGCTGTGTTCAAGAATCATCATACTGAACTAGGAGAATCAATAACACTATCTGAACTCTGAGTTCCTATAGATGCCAATCATTCTGAACCTCAATGGATAAAGTGAGACGCCAAAACTATTCAAGAGGCAAAAAGCTACAAGTCCCGCTCATCTGATTGAAGCTATGTTTCATTGATAGTTTGGAATTTATAGTATATTCTCTTCTTTTTATCCTATTTGATTTTCAGTTGCTTGGGAACAAGCAACAATTTAAGTTTGGTGTTGTGATGAGCGGATAATTTATACGCTTTTTGGCATTGTTTTTAGTATGTTTTTAGTAGAATCTAGTTACTTTTAGGAATGTTTTCATTAGTTTTTATGTTAAATTCACATTTCTGGACTTTACTATGAGTTTGTGTATTTTTTTGTAATTTCAGGTATTTTCTGGCTGAAATTGAGGGACTTGAGCAAAAATCAGATTCAGAGGTTGAAGAAGGACTGCTGATGCTGTTAGATTCTGACCTCCCTGCACTCAAAATGGATTTTCTGGAGCTACAGAACTCAAAATGGCGCGCTTCCAATTGCGTTGGAAAGTAGACATCCAGAGATTTCCAGAAATATATAATAGTCCATACTTTGCCTAAGTTTAGACGATGCAAACTGGCGTTCAACGCCATCTCTCTGCCCAATTCTGGCGTCCAGCGCCAGAAACAAGTTGCAAAGTGGAGTTCAACGCCCAAACTGGCACAAAAGCTGGCGTTCAACTCCAAGAATGACCTCTCCACGTGTAGACTTCAAGCTCAGCCCAAGCACACACCAAGTGGGCCCCGGAAGTGGATTTATGCATCAATTACTTACTTCTGTAAACCCTAGTAGCTAGTTTATTATAAATAGGACCTTTTACTATTGTATTAGATATCCTGGATTGTATTTCTGATCCTGTGATCACGTTTGAGGGCTGGCCATTCATCCAAGCCTGGACCTTCTTCACTTATGTATTTTCAAACGGTAGAGTTTCTACACTCCATAGATTAAGGTGTGGAGCTCTGCTGTTCCTCAAAGATTAATACAAAGTACTACTATTTTTCTATTCAACTCAACTTATTCCGCTTCTAAGATATTCATTCGCACTTCAACCTGAATGTGATGAATGTGACAATCATCATCATTCCCTATGAACGCGTGCCTGACAACCACTTTCGTTCTACCTTAGATTGAATGAGTATCTCTTGGATCTCTTAATCAGAATCTTCGTGGTATAAGCTAGATTGATGGCGGCATTCATGAGAGTTTGGAAAGTCTAAACCTTGTCTGTGGTATTCCGAGTAGGACTCTGGGATTGAATGACTGTGACGTACTTCAAACTCGCGAGTGCTGGGCGTAGTGACAGACGCAAAAGGATATTAAATCCTATTCCAGTATGATCGAGAACCTCCAGATGATTAGCCATGCAGTGACAGCGCATCGGACCATTTTCACAGAGAGGAATAGGACGCAGCCATCGACAAGGGTGATGCCTCCAAACGATTAGCCGTGCTGTGACAGAGCATTTGGACCATTTTCCAGAGAGGATTAAAAGTAGCCATTGACAAAGGTGATGTCCTTACATAAAGCCAGCCATGAAAAGGAGTAGGATTGATTGGATGAAGGCAGCAGGAAAGCAGAGGTTCAGAGGAACGAAAGCATCTCTATGCGCTTATCTGAAATTCTCACCAATGATTTACATAAGTATTTCTATCCTTCTTTTATTATTTAATTTTGAAAAATCCATAATTATTTTATATCCGCCTGACTGAGATTTACAAGGTGACCATAGCTTGCTTCATACCAACAATCTCCGTGGGATCGACCCTTACTCACGTAAGGTTTATTACTTAGACGACCCAGTGCACTTGCTGGTTAGTTGTATCGAATTTGTGACAAATTATGAATTGAGATTAGAGCACCAAGTTTTTGGAGCCATTACCAGAGATCACAATTTCGTGCACCAAACACCCTACCACACAAAGTCTTATGCTTAAGTCATAAAATAGAGGTGGCGAGGTGTTACGGCCTCTAAAAATAAAATTTAGTATATATAGTAGTGTGAAAAATATTTATAACTAGGAGCCTTTGAAAAAAAGGGGTAAATTAAACCGTTAAATTGAAAAGCACAACACTTCGATCGATAACGTAACGAAGCAGATAAAGGATAAGCTAACACGAGTATATATATATATATATATATATATATATATATATATATATATATATAAAAGCTCAAGAATCAGTTTGCGAAGATAACCGGTCTGAGTATAGAAGTATACATACATATATAAAGGAACTACCCAAAATAAAGCCCAAAACACAGAGTTACAAAGCCTGAGTCTCCAAAATAACCTCTAAGAGGAGTCAATACAGTATATATAACTTGATGAGATTGATAAACCACTATTTTATGGTTTATCTTGTACTCAATTGAGTGGTTTTTATCAACTCTTTACCCACTTATTCATACTATTTGCATGTTTTACATTTTCCTTCCTGGTTTTGTGCTATGATTGAAAACATGCTTCTTTGATCTTATATTTGCTTATTATTAATCTTCTCTTATTACCATTAGATGCCTTGATATGTGTGTTAAGTGTTTTCAGAGATTACAGGGCAGGAATGGCTCAGAGGATGGAAAGAAAACATGCAAAAGTGGAAGGAATACAAGAAGTTGGAGAAACTGCTAAGCTGTCCAGCCTGACCTCTTCGCACTCAAACAGCTATAACTTTAGCTACATAGGTCCAAACGACGCGGTTTCAGTTGTGTTGGAAAGCTAACATCCGGGGCTTCGATTTGATATATAATATGCCATAGTTGCCCTGACGCTAGGCGACGCGAACGCATGATCCACGCGGACGCGTCGCATCTACGAACTTCAATCCGCGCGGCCGCGTGGACGACGCCTCCGCGTCACTTGTCCGCGACCTGAACGTACCAGAATACGCAGAGGGCGATTCCTGGGCTGTTTTTGACCCAGTTTTCGGCCCAGAAAGCATAGATTGGAGGCTATAAAGTGGGGGAATGCATCCATTCTAGAGGAGGCTCGCCAATTTTCACTTTCCATGATTTAGATTTAGTTTGAGAGAGGTTCTCTCCTCTCTCTCTCTCTCTTAGGACTAGGATTAGGATTTAGGATTTCTCTTAGTTTTTAAGAGTGACTCTCGATCCAGGTTTAATATTTACTTTAATACTTTTATTCGTACCTATAAATGTTGCCAACTTAACTTATGAACCCTTTCCATGTTATGATTTGAATTAATGATTATTTGAGGTATCTCAGTTATTGATTGCTTTCTCCTTAATTTGTGTTACCATTGCTTTCCATCTAAGGATATTTTTATTCCAACAATTTTACTTTTCCCCTTTTGGTCTTGGTTAAGAAATCAGTAACTCAACATTATTAAACTCAGCATAATTGATAATCGTTATCTTGCTAATTGAACTGAACTTCAATAATCCCAACTTTTTCTTAGGAAATAAATAGGATTCGAAGGTCAAACTAATTAGTCCCTTGACTTTCCTTTACTTTAGTAAAGGTTAACTAAGTGGAATTTAGATTCAACTTTCATTATTGTTGAGAGAGATAACTAAGTTGGACTTCCAATTTCTCTTACCTTGCCAAAAGATTGCTTTACAGTATTTATTTATTTTAATTGCCATTTAAATTATTTGTCATATCTACTCTTCACTCTCAACCCCGATTTTACAACCTCCATAACCAATAATAAGAACATACTTCCCTGCAGTTCCTTGAGAAGACGACCCGAGGTTTGACTACTCGGTTAACAATTTTTAAAGGGGTTTGTTACTTGTGACAACCAAAACGTTTGTATGAAAGAACTTTTGAAGGTTTAGAAACTATACTTGCAACGAGGATTTATCCACAATTTTCTAGACCACGCAAAAGTTCTCTCTTCAAAATGGCGCCGTTGCCGGGGAACTGCTAACGTGTACCTTATTATTGGTTATTGTAAATATTTTTCTTTTACTTGTTTCTTTATTTTTGTTTTTCCTTTTTATCTTTATTTGCTACCATGAACTCTCACCCCTCTCGCTTTGAGTTTGGTTCTAACTTTGTTGAAGGAAATAGAAGTTACAGCAGGAATATGCATCAAGGTCAGACCAATCAAGGATGGATGGAGCCAAGAGGATCTAATCAACCCTTTAGGCAGCAACACCCTCCAAGATATCCTGGACAAAGACCATTCTACAATGCATACCCAGCTGAAAGATATGGTGGACAACCTTGTAACTACCAACAAGCCCTACCCCGTGCATATAAACCATCCTTTCAACATAACCTCGAACCACCACACTCACAAGCTTCTCTTCACCATTCGCCACCATATGATCCTTCCTTACCCCAGTACCAATCCAATCACTCCCAATCACCACCACTTTCCTATGTATCATGCCCAAGTCCGGCAACCCGAGAAGCAGAGGTTCGCGTAAAGGAAATAGTAAATAAACTTTAAACAACCATTCGACGACTGGAGCAAGCAGTAATCCAATGGGTTTCTAAACGCTCAAACATTCAAGGATCAACCATAGCCCCATGTGGACAATTTCATGAAGAGCGTAGCATGAAGGAGATACTAGAGGCTCCAGTGGACAAGACAAAGCATGAATTCATACTAGAACAAGTAGAAGAAGCTGTCATCGTTCAAGATGAAGAGTTGGTTGAAGATCTAGGAGATGCTGAACCTCCATGGGAATCCAGAACTGAGGAGAACTTCGTCAAGGACGTTACAATTGATGCTAAGGAGGATAGTACACAACCCCCAAGGCAAGTCGTTTATGAAGAATCAGACGGAATAATCCAAGAAGCAATTTCCCTTGATAGTGATAGTCACAAGTCTAGCTCTCCTAGTAATGAACTTGCATCCGCAAGTGAATTCTCTGAGATCGAAGAATCTTTCCCAGATGAATACGAAGATGATGCAGAGGTAGATTTCTCTCAACCTCCAATCTACGACTCAAGTGATGAGGAAGACATAGAAGACTTTGACCAGGGTGATACTACATCGGAAGACTCTTGCAAGGAAGTGGAGAAATTCACAGAAGAGCACAAGGGAGTAGAACTTACAGAACCACCAGAAACACCTATCCCAAGGCCATTACCACCTAATACAAGCTTCAAGTGGGTACAGTCCTTAACCTATAACTTTACTTATTCACTTGAATAAGGTTTACTTGAAACAGATGGCCAGCTTAGAGCTCTTTGCGGCTTTAAGAGTAAGAGGGAAATGGCTCGTACTCAGAGCTGGTGCACAAGGTTCAATAAGGTTCCACGCTTCACCTCGAAGTACATGGATTGGTATCATGCTCAATTGCATGGATCATGGAGAACGTTTGGTCACCATGGTGAGATTCTACTTTTTAAACCGCGCGGATGGAAACATGTAGATCAAGACGGAGGCGGATTTAAAAACAAAGCTTGGGATCATGGATTCTGTTCTGACATTCGTCATCCCGGGAGCCTGAAAATCTGCTTGAAGCTGATCAGAAGCTTCACATGCCTAGTTTGGGACCCCGGAGGCTATTGGCATTCCAAGCATTGGTGGAGATTTCTGGATGAATTTAAACACAAGCCACCATAACAGGAAGCCCTTCCAATGTCCAACTTAAGGACTTTAACCAAAAGTGCTAGGTGGGAGACAACCCACCATGGTATGATCCTTCTTATTACACTTTTAATTTTATCTAGTTTTGTTTTTGAGTTTTATTTTGTTTTATTAAACCTGGGATCATGCATAGCATTCACATTAATCATTGCATTCTGTATTTTTCATGCGTAAAAAAAAATCACAGGTATTGGGAGAGAATAATGAATAGAAAGTTACGCAGGAGCAGCGCTGGAGGCGTGCCAATGGCACAAATCGTCCCACGCGACCACGTCGCTGACGCGACCGCGTCACATGGGAATAATAGCCTCCCACGCGACCGCGTGCCCCATGCGGCCGCATTACCAGGATGTCGACGTAATAATGGTGCACAGCCAAAAGTTGTGCTAGAGTGGTGCTGGACTGGCGCTGGACGCGCAGTCCATCTCACGTGACTGCGTGCCCCACGCGGCCGCGTCACATCCTACTAAATGGCCACTCACGTGATCGCATGCCCCATGCGATCGCGTCACCCAATATTTGGCAATTAATGATTTTTGAATAGAGAGTTGTGCGAGAGCGAGGCTGCCCTCGCGCCAGTAGCATAAAACGGGTCACGCGACCGCGTGACCGACGTGATCGCGTCAATCAGTTTAAGCGCAAGCCGCGCAACCGCGTGCCCCACGCGACCGCGTGACCGACGTGATCGCGTCAATCAGTTTAAGCGCAAGCCGCGCAACCGCGTGCCCCACGCGACCGCGTCGCTTGCGCCGCACAGCTTATCCTAATTTGCCAAATATCTTATCTTTTCTCTCCCAACCCTAATTTTCCCCCCTCCTTTCTTACTTACTTCTTCTTCCCTTCTTTCCCTTCTCATTCTTCTTATCTTTTATTTTATTTTATTTTATTTATTTGCATACTTTCATTCATTGCATATTTTTATTTTTCTATTGGTGTTCAAATGTTCTTATTCAACTGTTATATCTTTTCTGGTATTATCTTGGTGCTTATGACTTGTTTTATTCTAGTTAGGTAATATTATTTAAATCAATGCCAATCTTTTATACCTGTATTACTTTTTGCATTGACATGAATTTATATTATCTCTCTTTCCCCACTCTCTTCTCCATTGTTGTAATTTTGCACCACTGGTATGCCATGGCTTCTATTGTTTTCTCACTTACATGTTGAAGCTTCCATGTAAATGAGACCCTTATCATTTGGCATTAACCCACCCATACTTCTTTTATTTTCTTATCTCTATTTCTGGGTTACTCTTCTTCCCTTTTTCTTTCAGGATGGCCACCCGGAAGGGAACCGGAAGACGTTTACATGGGGAGACAAACAAGTCCATCAGCACAATCCTTGAAGACAAGCATCAGTTGGAATAGCCCGTCCACCTGCACATCTCAGCATGCACCGAGGACGGTGCAATCTTTAAGTGTGGGAAGGTCGATGATGAGCGGATATTTTATACGCTTTTTGGGGATAATTTCATATAGTTTTGAGTATGTTCTAGTTAGTTTTTAGTCTATTTTCATTAGTTTTTAGGAAAAATTTATATTTCTGGACTTTACTATGAGTTGTGTGTTTTTCTGTGATTTCAGGTATTTTTCTGGCTGAAATTGAAGGAGCTGAGCAAAAATCTGATTCAGGCTGAAAAAGGACTGCTGATGCTGTTGGATTCTGACCTCCCTGCACTCAAAGTGGATTTTCTGGAGCTACAGAACTTGAAATGGCATGCTTCCAATTGCATTGGAAAGTAGACATCCAGGGCTTTCCAGCAATATATAATAGTCCATACTTTGCACAAGAATAGACGACGTAAACTGGCGTTCAACGCCAGTTCTCTGCCCAATTCTGGCGTCCAGCGCCAGAAAAGGATCAAAAACTGGAGTTGAACGCCCAAACTGGCACAAAAACTGGCGTTCAACTCCACAAATGGCCTCTGCACGTGAATTGCTTAAGTCTCAGCCCAGCACACACCAAGTGGGCCCCAGAAGTGGATCTCTGCATCATCCATCATAGTCTACTCATATTTTGTAACCCTAGGCTACTAGTTTAGTATTTAAACAACTTTTAGAGACTTATTTTGCATCTCATGACATTTTTAGATCTAAACTTTGTATTCTCTGACAGCATGAGTCTCTAAACCCCATTGTTGGGGGTGAGGAGCTCTGCTGTGTCTCGATGAATTAATGCAAGTATTTCTGTTTTCCATTCAAACACGCTTGTTCCTATCTAAGATGTTCATTCGCGCTTAACTGTGATGGAGGTGATGATCTGTGACACTCATCACCTTCCTCAACCCATGAACGTGTGCCTGACAACCACCTCCGTTCTATATACGATTGAATGAGTATCTCTTAGATTCCTTAATCAGAATCTCCGTGGTATAAGCTAGAACTGATGGCGGCATTCATGAGAATCCGGAAAGTCTAAACCTTGTCTGTGGTATTCCGAGTAGGATTCAAGGATTGAATGACTGTGACGAGCTTCAAACTCCTGAAGGCTGGGCGTTAGTGACAGACGCAAAAGGATAGTAAATCCTATTCCAACCGGATCGAGAACCAACCGGTGATTAGCCGTGCTGTGACAGAGCGCGTGAGCGTAGTTTTCACTGGAAGGATGGAAGGTAGCCATTGACAACGGTGATCCACCAACACACAGCTTGCCATAGGAGGACGTGCGTGCGTGAACAAGAAGACAGAGGAAAGCAGAGATTCAGAAGACAAAGCATCTCCAAAACTCCAACATATTCTCCATTACTGCATAACAAGTAACCTTTAATCCATGCTCTATTGTTTATTTGCAATTCAACTGATAAACATAACTGACTTCCTGACTAAGATTTACAAGATAACCATAGATTGCTTCAAACCAACAATCTCCGTGGGATTCGACCCTTACTCACGTGAGGTATTACTTGGACGACCCAGTGCACTTGCTGGTCATGTGTGCGAAATTGTAAGAGAGTAACAATTTTGTGCACCAAGTTTTTGGCGCCGTTGCCGGGGATTGTTCGTGTTTGAACAACTGACGGATTATTTTGTTGCTTAGATTAGGAAAATTTTCTTTTTTTTGTTTAGAGTCTCTTATTATTATCGTGTTAAAATTTTAGAATCTTTATTTTCTTTTAAAAAAAAATAGTTTTCAAAAAATAATTTCTCTATTAGATCCTGTGCCAAACTTTAAGTTTGGTGTTCTCTTGATTTATTTTCCTTAAAATTTTCGAAAATTTTGGTTTGGTTTTCTAAAAATTTTAAGTTTGGTGTTCTTTCTTCGTGCTCTTGAGTTTTCCTTGTGACTTGATCTTAAAATTTTTAAGTTTGGTGTTCCCTGGTGTTTTCCCTCCAAAAAAAAAATTTTTTTAGTTATTTTATTTTATTTAAGTATTTACTTCTTATAAAATAAAATAAATAAAAAGGTAAATCAGTCCAAGTTATATCCATATATCCATCATGGACATAAGTGGAGATGGACAGTCCAGGAGGACTTTGGGGTCATATGCTAACCCCGCTACTGCTTCATATGGAAGTAGTATCTGTATACCTTCCATTGGAGTTAGTAGCTTTGAGTTGAATCCTCAGCTCATTATCATGGTGCAGCAAAGTTGCCAGTATTCCGGTCTTCCACAGGAAGAACCTACAGAGTTTCTGGCACAGTTTCTACAGATTGCTGACACAGTACATGATAAAGAAATAGATCAGGATGTCTACAGACTATTACTGTTTCCATTTGCTGTAAAAGAACAAGCTAAGAGGTGGTTGAATAACCAACCTAAGGCCAGCATAAGGACATGGAAACAGCTAACGGAAAAATTCCTGAATCAATATTTTCCTCCAAAAAGGATGACACAGCTAAGGCTGGACATCCAAGGCTTCAAGCAAGGAGATAATGAATCTCTTTATGATGCCTGGGAGAGATACAGAGAGATGCTACGAAAATGCCCCTCTGAAATGTTTTCAGAGTGGG
The DNA here is from genome assembly GCF_003086295.3 of Arachis hypogaea. Lineage (NCBI taxonomy): Eukaryota > Viridiplantae > Streptophyta > Magnoliopsida > Fabales > Fabaceae > Arachis > Arachis hypogaea. Next base: position 20,497,949 of record NC_092054.1, read on the forward strand.
TTCAGTTAGACATCTTCTACTATGGGCTTGCAGAAGGAGCTCAGATGTCTCTAGATTACTCAGCTGGTGGATCCATCCATATGAGAAAGACAATTGAAGAGGCTCAAGAGCTCATTGATACAGTTGCCAGGAATCAGCATCTGTACCTAAGCAGCAACCCTTCCATGAATGAAGAGGTTAAAACAGTAACTGCTGAATTCAGTACTGTAAAACAAGCTGCTGAATTCAATCAGCAATTGGATTTTCTAACAAAGCAGCTAGCTGAATTCAAGGACAGGCTACAAGAGACAAGGATAGCTAATATACAGATGGACGAACAGTTTAAGCAAACAAAGCAGCAGCTATCAAGGCAAATAGCAGAAGAATGCCAAGCAGTTCAATTAAGAAGTGGGAAAACATTAAATACCCCACCTCAAGGGATCAAAAATTCAAGAAATGAGCAACCCACCAAAGATTCACCTGAGGACAGTAAGAGCCCAGGGAAAAATAATTCTGGCACTAAAACGCCAGAAAAGGGGTGGAAGGCTGGCGCTGAACGCCCAGACCATGCCCAAAACTGGCGTTCAGCGCCAGAAACAAGGCAGGATTGGCGTTCAACGCCAGAAATGGGCAAGAATCTGGCGTTGAACGCCCAAATGGGGCAAAATCCAGCGTTGAACGCCCAAAATGGGCACATTTCTGGCGTTCAGGCGCCAGGAACAGACAGTAAGCTGGCGTCTAACGTCACTCCGGCCTCTGACTTTGGCACTCAATTGCCAGTGAGGGATCAGATACACACAAGTGCTGATAATAACCCCTCTAAAAAGGCTTCTTTAACCACTAAGGTTGAGGAATATAAAGCCAAGATACCTTATCCTCAAAAACTCCGGAAAGAGGAGCAGGATAAGCAATTTGCTCGCTTTGCAGATTATCTAAGGACTCTCGAAATAAAGATTCCATTTACAGAGGCACTTGAGCAAATACCTTCTTATGCCAAGTTCATGAAAGAGATCTTGAGTCATAAAAAGGAGTGGAGAGAAGCAGAAAGAGTTCTCCTCACTGAAGAATGCAGTGCAGTCATTCTGAAAAGCTTTCCTAAAAAGCTTAAAGACCCTGGGAGTTTTCTGATACCATGCATATTAGAAGGTGATTGCACCAAGACAGCTTTGTGTGATCTTGGGGCAAGCATCAACCTAATACCTGCATCCACTATCAGGAAGCTTGGCTTAACTGAAGAAGTTAAACCAACCCGGATATGTCTCCAACTTGCTGATGGTTCCACTAAATACCCATCAGGCGTGATTGAGGACATGATTGTCAGAGTTGGGCCATTCGCCTTTCCCACTGACTTTGTTGTGCTGGAGATGGAGGAGCACAAGAGTGCTACTCTCATTCTAGGAAGACCCTTCCTAGCAACTGGACGATCCCTCATTGACGTCCAACAGGGGGAAATAACCCTGAGAGTCAATGATGATGAGTTCAAGTTGAACGCTGTCAAAGCCATGCAGCATCCAGACACATCAACAGACTGCATGAAAGTTGATCTTATTGACTCTTTGGTAGAAGAGATCAACATGGCTGAGAGTCTCGAATCAGAGTTGGAAGACATCTTTAAAGATGTTCAGCCTGATTTGGAGGATTCAGGGGACATGAAAGAGCCTCTGAACTTTCTTCTGAAAGAGGAAAAACCTCCGAAACCAGAGCTCAAGCCACTACCACCATCCTTGAAATATGCATTTCTGGGAGAAGGTGACACTTTTCCAGTAATCATAAGCTCTGCTTTAAATTCACAGGAAGAGGAAGCACTTATTCAAGTGCTAAGGACACACAAGACAGCTCTTGGGTGGTCCATAGGTGACCTTAAGGGAATAAGCCCAGCTAGATGCATGCATAAAATCCTATTGGAGGATAATGCCAAACCAGTGGTTCAACCACAGAGGCGGCTAAATCCAGCCATGAAGGAAGTGGTGCAGAAAGAGGTCACCAAATTACTAGAGGCTGGAATTATTTATCCTATTTCTGATAGCCCCTGGGTGAGCCCTGTTCAAGTCGTCCCAAAAAAGGGAGGCATGACAGTGATTCATAATGAAAAAAATGAACTGGTTCCTACAAGAACAGTTACAGGGTGGCGCATGTGTATTGACTACAGAAGGCTCAATACAGCCACCAGAAAGGATCATTTTCCTTTACCATTCATAGACCAGATGCTAGAAAGACTAGTAGGTCATGATTATTACTGCTTTTTGGATGGCTACTCAGGTTATAACCAGATTGCAGTAGATCCCCAGGATCAAGAGAAAACAGCATTCACATGTCCATCCGGGGTGTTTGCTTATAGAAGGATACCATTTGGGCTATGTAATGCGCCTGCAACCTTCCAGAGATGCATGCTCTCTATTTTCTCTGACATGGTGGAAAAATTTTTGGAAGTCTTCATGGATGACTTCTCAGTATATGGAGACTCATTCAGCTCCTGTCTTGATCACCTGAAACTTGTTTTGAAAAGATGCCAAGAAACCAACCTAGTTTTAAACTGGGAAAAGTGTCACTTCATGGTGACTGAAGGAATTGTTCTTGGGCATAAAATCTCAAACAAGGGAATAGAGGTGGATCAAGCAAAAATAGAGGTAATTGAAAAATTACCACCACCTGCCAATGTTAAGGCAATCAGAAGCTTTCTGGGGCATGCAGGATTCTACAGGAGGTTTATAAAGGATTTTTCAAAAATCGCAAAACCTCTAAGCAATCTGCTAGCTGCTGACACGCCATTTGTGTTTGACACAAAGTGCCTGCAGGCGTTTGAAACGCTGAAGGCTAAGCTAGTCACAGCACCAGTCATTTCTGCACCAGACTGGACATTACCATTTGAGTTAATGTGTGATGCCAGTGATCATGCCATTGGTGCAGTATTGGGACAGAGGCATGACAAGCTTCTGCATGTCATTTACTATGCCAGTCGCGTTCTAAATGACGCCCAGAAAAACTACACAACCACAGAAAAAGAATTACTTGCAGTGGTTTACGCCATTGACAAGTTCAGATCATACTTAGTAGGATCAAAAGTGATTGTGTATACTGATCATGCTGCTCTTAAATATCTACTCACAAAGCAGGATTCAAAACCCAGGCTCATCAGATGGGTATTGCTTCTGCAAGAGTTTGATATAGAAATAAGAGACAGAAAAGGGACAGAGAACCAAGTGGCTGATCATCTGTCCCGGATAGAGCCAGTGGAAGGGACGCCCCTCCCTTCCCTTGAGATCTCTGAGACGTTTCCTGATGAGCATTTATTCGCCATTCAGGAAGCACCATGGTTTGCCGATATTGCAAACTATAAAGCTGCAAGGTTCATACCCAAGGAGTACAACAGGATACAAAAGAAGAAATTAATTACTGATGCAAAGTACTACTTGTGGGATGAACCTTATCTCTTTAAGAGATGTGCAGATGGAATTATCCGTAGGTGTGTGCCTAGAGAAGAAGCACAGAGGATCCTGTGGCATTGCCACGGATCTCAATATGGAGGCCATTTCGGAGGTGAGCGAACAGCCACCAAGGTCCTCCAATGTGGCTTCTATTGGCCCACACTCTATAAAGATTCCCAAGAGTTTGCACGTAATTGTGACAGTTGCCAAAGAGCTGGCAATCTGCCTCATGGTTACGCCATGCCTCAACAAGGAATCTTGGAAATTGAGTTGTTTGACGTATGGGGAATTGACTTCATGGGACCTTTTCCACCATCATATTCAAACACTTATATTCTGGTGGCAGTTGACTATGTATCAAAATGGGTTGAGGCTATTGCCACACCCACCAATGATACTAAAACAGTGCTGAAGTTCCTCCAGAAACATATCTTTAGCAGATTTGGTGTCCCTAGAGTACTAATCAGTGATGGGGGCACTCACTTCTGCAATAAACAGCTTTACTCTGCCATGGTTCGGTATGGAATTCGCCACAAGGTGGCCACTCCATATCATCCACAAACCAATGGGCAAGCTGAAGTCTCTAACAGAGAATTAAAAAGATTCTTGGAACGGACAGTAAATACCCGTAGAAAGGATTGGGCACGAAGCTTGGATGATGCTCTGTGGGCTTACAGAACAGCATTCAAGACCCCTATAGGGACGTCTCCATACCAACTCGTGTATGGTAAGGCATGCCACCTGCCCGTGGAATTGGAACATAAGGCCTACTGGGCAACCAGATTCCTAAACTTTGATGCCAAATTAGCAGGAGAAAAACGATTGCTCCAGCTAAATGAGCTAGAGGAATTCAGATTCACAGCTTTCGAAAATGCCAAGCTTTATAAAGAAAAATCAAAAAAATGGCATGACAGAAAGTTGTCATCTAGAATCTTTGAACCAGGACAAAAGGTCCTGTTGTTTAACTCTAGACTCAGGCTATTCCCCGGGAAACTGAAATCCCGGTGGAGGGGACCATACGTGATTACAAGTGTGTCACCATATGGTTATGTGGAGCTCCAAGATATTGATTCTGATAAGAAGTTCATTGTCAATGGACAGAGAATCAAGCATTATCTTGAAGGCAACATCGAGCAAGAATGCTCAAGGCTGAAGCCAGATTAAAAGCTCAGCAAGGTCCAGCTAAAGACAATAAAGAAGCGCTTGCTGGGAGGCAACCCAGCCATGGGGCAACAATCCTCTAAGCATTTTGCCCTATTTCTATTTTTATTTTTATTTGTTTATCTAGAGTTCATTGACAACACGGTAAATAATCATTTACAGAAGACCTCGGCACACGAAACAGAGTAAAAGAGCTCAATAGGAAGAAAACGCCAGTAAAGGGGCATTTTGGGCGTTCAGCGCCCAAAATGGGCATCCACTGGGCGCTGAACGCTAGTAATGGTAGCAATCTGGGCGTTCAACGCCAGAAATGGCCACCCACTGGGCGTTGAACGCCAGTAATGGCAGCAACTGGGCGCTGAACGCCCAGGAGATCAGCATTTGGGTGCTGAACGCCCAAAACAAGCAGTGTTTGGGCGTTCAAACGCCAGGAAGACAGGGAGGAGCCAAATCCATTTATCCCACACGTATTTCCATTTTAATTTCAAATTTTATGCTTCAATGCATGATTTTTACATGAACATGTCAAGAACTCTGATTTCTTAAAAATCCATCTTTCCAAATTCAATCCAACTCTTTTCAAAATCTTTTCTGAAAACAAATCTATCTTTTTCACTCAAAAATCTTTTCAACTAATCCATATCTTTTTCAAATACCCATATTATCTTTTTCAAAATTCAGAGTATCTTTTTCAAAAATCTATCATATCTTTTCAAAACTAAACTCTATCTTCTATCTTATCTTTTTCAACTCAATCTTTTTATCTTATCTCTTCCAATTTTTCGAAAACCCACCCCCCCACCCCTTTAAAATTGGGTTCGGCCTCCCCCCTCCTCCATCAACAAGTGCACCTCGATCTCCTTCTCTCCCTCTCCTTTCTTTTCTTTTGCTTGAGGACAAGCAAACCTCTAAGTTTGGTGTGTTTATCCGAGATCACTAAGATCATGGCTCCCAAAGGAAAACAATCCACTCCAAGAGGCAAGAAAGAGAGCGTTCCAAAATCACTTTGGAATCAAGGGAAGTTCTTATCTAAAGAACATGCAGACCATTATCTCAAAGTAATGGGTCTGAGATCAGTGATCCCGGAAGTGAGATTCGATCTGAAAGAAGATGAATATCCGGAGATCCAGGAGCAAATTCGAATCAGGAACTGGGAAGTCCTAGCTAACCCTGAAACGAAAATAGGAAGGAACATGGTCCAGGAGTTCTATGCTAATATGTGGCAGACTGACAAGCAAAGACTATCTGGAACTGCCCACTATGAATTTCGGACCATGGTCAGGGGAAAGATTGTTCACACCACCCCTGACAAGATCAGAGAGGTATTAAAGCTACCTCAGCTAAAGGATGATCCAGACTCCTTCAACAGGAGGATGATGAGAGCAGACATTGGCCTGGATAAGATTCTAGAGGACATATGTATCCCTGGAGCCAGGTGGACCACCAACACAAGGGGCGTCCCAAATCAACTCAAGAGAGAGGATCTCAAACCAGTTGCCAGAGGATGGCTGGACTTCATTGGGCATTCTCTGTTGCCCACTAGCAACCGCTCTGAAGTCACAGTTAAAAGAGCAGTGATGATCCATTGCATCATGATGGGAAAGGAAGTGGAGGTTCATCAGCTGATTTCAACTGAGCTCTATAAGATTGCTAACAAAAATTCAAAAGAGGCCAGGTTGGCTTATCCAAGCGTGATTTCTCTGCTCTGCAAGGACACTGGAGTAAGGATGGGAATAACTGAATATATCCTAATTGAAAAGTCAATCACCAAAGCATCAATGGAGAGACAACAAGCACAGGAGGATCCCATCAAGAAGAGAGCACAGGAATTCCTCCCAGAGATTCCTCAAGCGGAATATTGGGAATATCTTGAGACGTCCGTCACCAAGATACAGGAAGCTATGGAGCAAATAATAAAAGAACAGAAGGAACACAGTCAAATGCTGACCTATATGTTTAAAGAACAAGAGGAGCAGGGGCGTGACTTAAGGGAACTGAAGCGACAAAAGTCTTCTCTTGTAGGACCAAGCATCCCAAGGATCAGAGGAACCCCCGTACCCCCAGAATAAAGGTTGTTAATTTCCAATTTCTGCCTTAACTCTGTGACAGTGTCCTTATAAAAGTTTACCTTAGAAGTCATATAATAGTAATTAGTATGTATTTGATTTTATCTCCAATTAAGCTATAGTTTATTTTTCTCATCATCATTAAACATGAATAAAATAGTAGATCTTTTGAATAAGAAGCAATAAAATTTCGATTTCAATAAAAGAAATTCTAATTGGTTAAATGTGGTGGCAATGCTTTCTATCTTCTGAATGAATGCTTGAACAGTGCATATGTCTTTTGAATTTGTTGTTTAAGACTGTTAAATATGTTGGCTCTTGAAAGAATGATGAACATGAGACATGTTATTGATAATCTGAAAAATCATAAAAATGATTCTTGAAGCAAGAAAAAGCAGCAAAGAACAAAGCTTGAAAAAAAAAAAAAGAGAGAAAAAGCAAGCAGAAAAAGCCAATGACCCTTAAAACCAAAAGGCAAGGGCAGATGAAAAGGATCCCAAGGCTTTGAGCATCAGTGGATAGGAGGGCCTAAAGGACTAAAATCCTGGTCTAAGCGGCTAAACCAAGCTGTCCCTAACCATGTGCTTGTGGCGTGAAGGTGTCAAGTAAAAACTTGAGACTGAGCGGTTAAAGTCAAGGACCAAAGCAAAAAGAAGAGTGTGCTTAAGAACTCTGGACACCTCTAATTGGGGACTTTAGCAAAGCTAAGTCACAATCTGAAAAGGTTCACCCAGTTATGTGTCTGTGGCATTTATGTATCCGGTAGTAATACTGGAAAACAAAGTGCTTAGGGCCACGGCCAAGACTCATAAAGAAGCTGTGTTCAAGAATCATCACACTGAACTAAGATAATCAATAACACTATCTGAATTCTGAGTTCCTATAGATGCCAATCATTCTGAGCTTCAATGGATAAAGTGAGATGCCAAAACTGTTCAGAAGCAAAAAGCTACTAGTCCCGCTCATCTAATTAGGATCTGAGCTTCAATCAAAAACTCTGAGATATTATTGCTTCTCAACCTATTAGTCTTCTATTTTATTTGTCTAGTTGCTTGAGGACAAGCAACAGTTTAAGTTTGGTGTTGTGATGAGCGGATATTTTATACGCTTTTTGGGGATAATTTCATATAGTTTTGAGTATGTTCTAGTTAGTTTTTAGTCTATTTTCATTAGTTTTTAGGAAAAATTTATATTTCTGGACTTTACTATGAGTTGTGTGTTTTTCTGTGATTTCAGGTATTTTTCTGGCTGAAATTGAAGGAGCTGAGCAAAAATCTGATTCAGGCTGAAAAAGGACTGCTGATGCTGTTGGATTCTGACCTCCCTGCACTCAAAGTGGATTTTATGGAGCTACAGAACTCGAAATGGCATGCTTCCAATTGCATTGGAAAGTAGACATCCAGGGCTTTCCAGCAATATATAATAGTCCATACTTTGCACAAGAATAGACGACGTAAACTGGCGTTCAACGCCAGTTCTCTGCCCAATTCTGGCGTCCAGCGCCAAAAAAGGATCAAAAACTGGAGTTGAACGCCCAAACTGGCACAAAAACTGGCGTTCAACTCCACAAATGGCCTCTGCACGTGAATTGCTTAAGTCTCAGCCCAGCACACACCAAGTGGGCCCCAGAAGTGGATCTCTGCATCATCCATCATAGTCTACTCATATTTTGTAACCCTAGGCTACTAGTTTAGTATTTAAACAACTTTTAGAGACTTATTTTGCATCTCATGACATTTTTAGATCTAAACTTTGTATTCTCTGACAGCATGAGTCTCTAAACCCCATTGTTGGGGGTGAGGAGCTCTGCTGTGTCTCGATGAATTAATGCAAGTATTTCTGTTTTCCATTCAAACACGCTTGTTCCTATCTAAGATGTTCATTCGTGCTTAACTGTGATGGAGGTGATGATCTGTGACACTCATCACCTTCCTCAACCCATGAACGTGTGCCTGACAACCACCTCCGTTCTATATACGATTGAATGAGTATCTCTTAGATTCCTTAATCAGAATCTCCGTGGTATAAGCTAGAACTGATGGCGGCATTCATGAGAATCCGGAAAGTCTAAACCTTGTCTGTGGTATTCCGAGTAGGATTCAAGGATTGAATGAATGTGACGAGCTTCAAACTCCTGAAGGCTGGGCGTTAGTGACAGACGCAAAAGGATAGTAAATCCTATTCCAACCGGATCGAGAACCAACCGGTGATTAGCCGTGCTGTGACAGAGCGCGTGAGCGTAGTTTTCACTGGAAGGATGGAAGGTAGCCATTGACAACGGTGATCCACCAACACACAGCTTGCCATAGGAGGACGTGCGTGCGTGAACAAGAAGACAGAGGAAAGCAGAGATTCAGAAGACAAAGCATCTCCAAAACTCCAACATATTCTCCATTACTGCATAACAAGTAACCTTTAATCCATGCTCTATTGTTTATTTGCAATTCAACTGATAAACATAACTGACTTCCTGACTAAGATTTACAAGATAACCATAGATTGCTTCAAACCAACAATCTCCGTGGGATTCGACCCTTACTCACGTGAGGTATTACTTGGACGACCCAGTGCACTTGCTGGTCATGTGTGCGAAATTGTAAGAGAGTAACAATTTTGTGCACCAGTCGATACTGACTTCCATGGGTTAGTCACTTCATATTTTAGCACCAATATTTAATTTTCTTTTTTAAATTAGTTGTTGCATTTGCATATTTGTTTGATTTTATGCATCTAGTTACTAATTGGTTAAAGTAATAAAATTCTTATAAAGACCCTATTTTTGAAAAATTTCACTAATTTAAATTGAAAATTTTTTTTTGTTAAATTTGTTTGAAGTTGTATTTGGAACATGGTTTTTGAGCCAAAGAACACACAACCTGTGAGATTTTGAGCTTATTTACATGGTTACATTATTTAACCATAAATATTTTATTCTTGTGTGTTTACTTCTCTATAATTGTGATCTTTACTTTGTTTCAGTCTATATGTCCAATATTTAGTGTATTTACATGCTTGCATATGATTGAGGCCATTATTTGATTTTAGCTCACTTATCCCATATAAGCCTACCTTTTAAATCACCCTTGTCAGCCACTTTGAGCCTTGAAATCCCCATTTGTTCTATATCTTACCACATCACTAGCCTTAAGCGGAAAATAAATTAATTATCCCAATTGAATCTTTGGTTAGCTTAAGATAGTGTGTTAATTAAGTGTGGGGAAACTGTGGGAACATGGGTTAATAAAGGAAAAGTATAATGTTTCTAATTTATTTGAATATCAGGAATTTGGGAACCTACTCATGAAAAACCAAAATAGAAAAATAATAGAAAATCCATGTGCATTGATAAGTTATGTTTGTTTCTCTACAAAAAAAAAGAGAAAAAAAGAGAAAAATCCAAAAATACTCAATAAATAAGTAAATAAGGGGACAAAATTACCCCAATATTAAGTTTAATAAAAGATCAATGCACATGTGATAAAAATTAAAGAAAAATTTGGTACATGAGTATGGAAATTATACAAAAGTGAGAATTATGGGTAGCTAGGCATGAATTTAAAAGTATATAGAGTATATGTATATTAGGTGAGAGCTTAGGTTAATTAAAGATTCAATTTATAAATCTTACTTAGCCATATATATACCTTTACCCTTACCTTAGCCCCATTACAACCTTGAAAAAGACCTCATGATGTTTGCATTGGTATATTAAAAATTGTTGATTGGTTAGATGAAGAACGAGGTTTAGAAAGCATGACTAGAGAAGAGTAGAGTGAATAACCCTATACACTTGAGAGATTAGAGTGATATACACTACCAGTGAGGGTTCAATGCTTGATTCTATGTTCCCTGCTTTCATGAGCTGTCTTCTTACAAGTTTACTTGCTTTTTATTGTACGATTTGAATTAGTGAAAATCGGTTTGTATTTGTCTTGGAGAACTTGTTTACTTTTAAACCAAGTAGGTAGAAACATTTTGCATGTAGTTGCATTCATATAGATAGGATTGCATTTCATACATCCTACCATTCCTCTTCATTTTTATAGCTTCTCTTGAGCTTAGCATGAGGACATGCTATTGTTTAAATGTGGGGAGGTTGATAAACCACTATTTTATGGTTTATCTTGTACTCAATTGAGTGGCTTTTATCAACTCTTTACCCACTTATTCATACTATTTGCATGTTTTACATTTTCCTTCCTGGTTTTGTGCTATGATTGAAAACATGCTTCTTTGATCTTATATTTGCTTATTATTAATCTTCTCTTATTACCATTAGATGCCTTGATATGTGTGTTAAGTATTTTCAGAGATTACAGGGCAGGAATGGCTCAGAGGATGGAAAGGAAGCATGCAAAAGTGGAAGAAATACAAGAAGTTGGAGAAACTGCTAAGCTGTCCAGCCTGACCTCTTCACACTCAAACGGCTATAACTTTAGCTACAGAAGTCCAAACGATGCGGTTCCAGTTGCGTTGGAAAGCTAACATCCGGGGTTTCGATTTGATATATAATACGCCATAGTTGCCCTGACGCTAGGCGACACGAACGCATGATCCACGCGGACGCGTCGCATCTACGAACTTCAATCCGCACGGCCGCGTGGACGACGCCTCCGCGTCACTTGTCCGCGACCTGAACGTACCATAATATGCAGGGGGCGATTTTTGGGCTGTTTTTGACCCAGTTTTCAGCCCAGAAAGCACATATTGGAGGCTATAAAGTGGGGGAATGCATCCATTCTAGAGGGGGCTCGCCAATTTTTACTTTCCATGATTTAGATTTAGTTTGAGAGAGGTTCTCTCCTCTCTCTCTCTTAGGATTAGGATTAGGATTTAAGATTTCTCTTAGTTTTTAAGAGTGACTCTCGATCTAGGTTTAATATTTACTTTAATGCTTTTATTCGTACCTACAAATGTTGCCAACTTAACTTATGAACCCTTTCTATGTTATGATTTGAATTAATGATTATTTGAGGTATCTCAGTTATTGATTGCTTTCTCCTTAATTTGTGTTACCATTGCTTTCCATCTAAGGACATTTTTATTCCAACAATTTTACTTTTTCCCTTTTGGTCTTGGTTAAGAAATCAATAACTCAACATTATTAAACTCAGCATAATTGATAATCGTTATCTTGCTAATTGAACTGAACTTCAATAATCCCAACTTTTTCTTAGGAAATAAATAGGATTCGAAGGTCAAACTAATTAGTCCCTTGACTTTCCTTTACTTTAGTAAAGGTTAACTAAGTGGAATTTAGATTCAACATTCATTATTGTTGAGAGAGATAACTAAGTTGGACTTCCAATTTCTCTTACCTTGCCAAAAGATTGCTTTACAGTATTTATTTATTTTAATTGCCATTTAAATTATTTGTCATATATACTCTTCACTCTCAACCCCGATTTTACAACCTCCATAACCAATAATAAGAACATACTTCCCTGCAGTTCCTTGAGAAGACGACCCGAGGTTTGAATACTCGGTTAACAATTTTTAAAGGGGTTTGTTACTTGTGACAACCAAAATGTTTGTATGAAAGGACTTTTGAAGGTTTAGAAACTATACTTGCAATGAGGATTTATCCGCAAATTTCTAGACCACGCAAAAGTTCTCTCTTCAGAGATATATTTCTTGCCAGAAAAAATGTAGTGGCAAAACATACTCTATTTTTACAAATTTTTGCTTTAGATAATTTATAGTCTATAGTCATCTTATCATTTTCAGCCATTAGGACTCTTTCTGTAGTTTTTTCATAATATTTTATAGGTATTAATCCTTCTTGTATACAATTAACATCAGCTCCTGAATCTACCATAGCTATAAAATCAAATTTTTCTTCTCCCACTATTAAGGTTATTATAGTGAACCACTTTTGTCTTACTAATAAAGTTAGTACATTTATATAATTTTTTGTACCCAAGTTAATATAATTCTCGGGAATTGTTTTGTTACTAATTTCCTCTGGTTTTTTATCATTATTTTGCAAATGGGTCAACCATTAATACAAGCTCAACCTATACAAGCTGAACCTTTACAAGTGGTATCAGAGCCTACCCAAGGGGAAGGTATCTGATAACATTTATAAAGTATTATATATATATACACACACACACAGTGGAGATAATAAGTATCTAAGCAAGTCTATAAAACCAAAATAAAGTCCTGAGAGCTATGGATCTCCGCTAAAACAGAAGTCTCCAGCATGCCTCAGCGAGGAGCCTCACGTCCTGTATCTGAAAACCACAAAATCTGCATGGGTGAGAACTGGAGGTTCTCAGCATGGTAACAGTACCCAAATATCTAACATATAATGTCCTGGTAAAGCTAAAGGCAATCCTAGAACTCCCAATTCATAATCAAAGCATATAAATATACTAAACCATGAGAAATGAAAATAGGCGACTAACTAGTATCTTCAATCTAACTAAATATCCCCTCTCCAAATCCTTCGAACCTCCCAACCGCCACCAGTAATTTGATATGCAAACACAATTATATGAAACAAAGAAATGCACAAGTAGGAAGCAGATACGGCAGTTAGACAATTAGCAAGTAAATATGCATTCAATTAGGCATTCCAAACAAATCACATATAATGCATATGATGTATGCCTATCCTAGTGGCTGATGAGTCTCATCTGTCGGTTATAAAGCCAACCCGACAAGTCCTGGTAGCTAACCATTAGACTGTCCCTCTGTCGCGCATCCCCAACTCGAGTTATCCACAACATAATCATAATTCATATCCAACACCCTCACAGGTGTATATTCACGGGGGAGAGCTCATCCGGAACTTTCACAGTGTCCGGCCACACTTACGACATAGGATCAGCAGAGTATCGAGTCTCCACCTGGAGCATATGGTGGCTAGCCACTGCTTTCACACAGGAAAACTTGTATCTCAGATACGTAGAGTGCAACAATCACAAAATCAACATCTCAGCATATATGTATTTATTCTCAACCATAAATCAACATTCATCTCAGCCATCCGGCTTAAATTCATAATCAGCCATAAACCATTATCACACACAGCCATTCAGCTCATATCATGCACAGCCATTCGACTCATATCATATACAGTACTCCACCATCCTCCTCAACAACTCATAACATCATCACTAGCCATAATTCTTATATCCCCGTTCTTCATCCTCAAGTTACCCCCTTCCCTAGCTTCCTCTCAATCACTAGGCATATAAAGGATGAAAATGGGGGTTTATAAGCTTGAAACAGAGTCTCGGAATGTTACAAGATTGTTGGGAAGGTGAAACATGTAAAAACAAGATTTTTATAGAAGACAGGGCAGTGTGCGTGCGCACAGGGTTGTGCGTACGCACAAAATTCTGATTTGAATAGTCTTGCAAAAAGAAATAAAAATAACAAAAATAAGTTTGTAAAAAGAAATGATCATTCTTCAAAAATCAGAAAACCTCAACCTTTTAATCATTTTTAGCATCAAAATTTAAATCAACTTCAGCAACATGCATCAAGAAATCATTGCTTTAATTATAAGAAAACTGGTCACTCTTACGTACAATACTTCATTGAAAAAAGAAGAGTAGGAAACCAAACTTACAATGTTGTTTGTGATTTTAATGCACTTGAGCAACCAAGGTGGATTAACTTCAAAGGATCCTAATTAATTTGGATACCTAGGTTACTTGAGATTTTGTGCAGATTTGTCTAGCATCCAAGAACAAGAAAGATATGTGGTACTTGGACAGTGGATGCTTGATGAGCGGATATTTTATACGCTTTTTAGGGTTAATTTCATGTAGTTTTTAGTATGTTTTAGTTAGTTTTTAGTATATTTTCATTAGTTTCTAGGCAAAATTCATATTTCTAGACTTTACTATGAGTTTGTGTGTTTTTCTGTAATTTCAGGTATTTTTTGGCTGAAATTGAGGGAGCTGAGCAAAAATCTTATTCAGGCTGAAAAAGGACTGCTGATACTGTTGGATTTTGACCTCTCTGCACTCGGAATGGATTTTCTGGAGCTACATGAGTCCAATTGGTGCGTTCCCAATTGCGTTGGAAAGTAGACATCCAGGGCTTTCCAGCAATATATAATAGTCTATACTTTGCTCAAGGATAGACGACGTAAATTGGCGTTCAACGCCAGTTCCATGTTGTAGTCTGGTGTTAAACGCCAGAAACAGGTTACAAGTTGGAGTTAAATGCCCAAAACAGGTTGCAACCTGGTGTTTAACTCCAGAAACAGCCTAAGCACGTGTAAAGCTTAAGTCTCAGCCCCAGCACACACCAAGTAGGCCCCAGAAGTGGATTTCTGCACTATCTATCATAGTTTACTCATTCTCTACAAACCTAGATTACTAGCTTACTATTTAAACAACTTTTAGAGGATTATTTTGTACCTCTAATGAGCGGATAATTTATACGCTTTTTAGCACTGTTTTTAGTATATTTTTAGTATATTTTAGTTAGTTTTTATTATATATTTTATTAGTTTTTAAATAAAAATCACTTTTCTGGACTTTACTATGAGTTTGTGTGTTTTTTTGTGATTTCAGGTATTTTCTGGCTGAAATTGAGGGACCTGAGTAAAAATCTGATTCAGAGGCTGAAAAAGGACTGCAGATGCTGTTGGATTCTGACCTCCCTGCACTCGAAGTGGATTTTTGGGAGCTACAGAAACCCAATTGGCGCTCTCTTAATTGCGTTGGAAAGTAGACATCCTGGGCTTTCCAGGAATATATAATAGTCCATATTTTGCCCGAGATTTGATGGCCCAAACAGGCATTTCAAGTCAGCTCAAGAATTCTGGCGTTTAACTCCAGAACTGGCACAAAAGCTGGAGTTAAACGCCCAAACTGGCACAAAAGCTGGTGTTTAACTCCAAGAAAAGTCTCTACATATGAAAGCTTCAATGCTCAGCCCAAGCACACACGAAGTGGGCCCCGGAAGTAGATTTTTACACTAAACACACTAGCTTACTCATTTTCTGTAACCCTAGGTCACCAGTTTACTATAAAAACTACTTTTAGTGATTCATCTTGTACCTCATGACACTTTACACGTTTCCTATTGTATTCTCTACGGCATGAGTCTCTAAACCCCATTGTTGGGGGTGAGGAGCTCTTTTGTTCTTCATGAATTAATGCAATTACTACTGTTTTCCATTCTATCACGCTTGCTTCTATTCTAAGATATTCATTAGCACTTCAACCTGATGAATGTGATGATCCATGACACTCATCATCATTCTCATCTATGAACGCGTGCCTGACAACCACCTCCGTTCTACCTTAGACTGAATGCATATCTCTTAGCCTCATGATTCAGATCAGAGTCTTCGTGGTATAAGCTAGAATTATTGGCGGCCATTCCTGAGATTCGGAACGTCTAAACCTTGTCTGTGGTATTCTGAGTAGGATCTGGGAAGGGATGACTGTGACGAGCTTCAAACTCGCGAGTGTTGGGCATAGTGACAGACGCAAAAGAATCAATGGATCCTAGTCCGACACGATCGAGAACCGACAGATGATTAGCTGTGCGGTGACAGCGCATTTAGAATATTTTCACTGAGAGGACGGGAAGTAGCCATTGACAACGGTGATGCCCAACTTAAAGCTTGCCATAGAAGGAGCCTTGCGTGCATGAAGAAGAAGATAATAGGAAAGCAGAGATTCAGAAGACAAAGCATCTCCAAAGCCTCAACATGTTCTTCATTACTGCATAACAAGTATTTATTTCATGTTCTTTTACTTTTTACAATTAAATCTGAGAATTATTGATATCCTGACTAAGAGTTACAAGATAACCATAGCTTACTTCAAGCCGACAATCTCCGTTGGATCGACCCTTACTCACGTAAGGTATTACTTGGATGACCCAGTGCACTTGTTGGTTAGTTGTGCGGAGTTGCAAAAGTTTTGATTGTAATTTTGTGCACCAAGTTTTTGGTGCCGTTGCCGGGGATTGTTCGAGTTTGGACAACTGACGGTTTATCTTGTTGCTTAGATTAGGAATAATTTATTTTTGTTGGTTTAGAGTCTTTTATTTAAGTTTAGTTTCATATTTTAAGTTTGGTGTCAATTGCATGCTTTTATTTTCTTTTAATTTTTTCGAATTTGCATGTTCCTAGTTCTTTCTTGATCTTTAAAAATTCTAAGTTTGGTGTCTTCTTTGTGTTTTCCCTTAAATTTTCGAAAATTTGTGTTTGATTTTCTAAAAAATTTAAGTTTGGTGTTTTTGTGCTTTGTTCTTGGTGTTCATCTTGATCTTCAAAGTGTTCTTGGTGTTCATCTTGACATTCAAAGTTTTCTTGTTTGTTCTCTTTGTTTTGATCTAAATTTTCTAAGTTTAGTGCCGTTTTGTTGTTTTTCTCTTTCCTCATTAAAATTTAAAATCAAAAAAATATCTTTTCCTTATTTTACTCATAAATTTCGAAATTTTGCATTAAATTAGTCAAAGATTTTCAAAATCATATCTTTTTTTAGTCAAGTCAAAATTCTAATTTCAAAAATTGATCTTTTCAAATCTTTTTCAAAAAAAAATCAAATCTTTTAAATTTCTTCAATCATATCTTTTCAGTCATATCTTTTTTTTTATTAAATTGCAATCATATCTTCTCAATCATATCTTTTTCAAAATAATTTTTAATCATATCTTTTTTATTGCTAATTTCCAAAATCTTTTTAATCAATTAATTAATTTAGTTTTCAATTTGCTTTTATTTCATTTTCTTCTAATTTTCGAAAACCATATCCAGAATTTTTCAAATCTTTTTAATTAATTAGCCATTTGAGCATTCGAATTATTTATCTTTTTACTTTTTCTCTTAATTTTCGAAATTTTTATTCTATTTTTCATTTATTTCGCTTCATTTTATTCGGTTAATTTTAATTAAAATAAAATAAAAACAAAAATATATTTTATTTGCAATCCACATCATCTTCCTTTCTCCATCATGGACCTAAGTGGAAGTGAACAGTCCAGAAGAACTCTAGGGTCATATACTAACCCCATTACAGCTGCATATGGAAGTAGCATCTGTATACCTCCCATCAAAGCAAGCAGTTTTGAGCTAAATCCTCAACTCATTATCATGATGCAGCAAAATTGCCAGTATTCTGGTCTTCCACAGGAAGAACCTACTGAGTTTCTGGCACAGTTCTTATAAATTGCTGACACAGTACGTGATAAAGAAGTGGATCAGGATGTCTACAGATTATTACTGTTTCCATTTGCTGTAAAAGATCAAGCTAAAAGGTGGTTAAATAACCAACCCACAGCAAGCATAAAAACATGGAGACAGTTATCAGACAAATTCCTGAATCAATTTTACCCTCCAAAAAGGATGACACAGCTAAGGCTGGACATCCAAGGCTTTAAACAAGAGGATCATGAATCTCTTTATAATGCCTGGGAGAGGTACAGAGGGATGCAAAGGAAATGCCCCTCTGAAATATTTTCAGAGTGGGTACAGTTAGACATCTTCTACTATGGGCTTACAGAAAAAGCTCAGATGTCTCTAGACCACTCAGCTGGTGGATCTATACACATAAGAAAAACTATTGAAGAGGCTCAAGAACTCATAGATACGATTGCTAGAAATCAACATTTGTACTCTAGCAGTGAGTCCTCCATAAAAGAAGAGGCTAGGGCAGTAACTACTGATCCTAATCCTCAAGAACAGATTATTGAGCTTAATCAGTAATTACTCCTTATGACAAAACAATTAGCAGAATTTAAAGAGATGCTCCAAGACACTAAAAATGCTAACAAGAATATGGAAGCACAATTGAATCAGACAAGACAGCAGCTATCTCAACAGATAACAGAAGAATGCCAAGCTGTTCAACTGAGGAGCAGAAAGACATTGAATAAAACAGCTCAAAGTAGCAGAAAGCCAAGAAAGGAATAACTAACAGAGGATAACCAAACCACTACCCAAAATCCCTCTGAGGACAGCAAGAGCCCAGAGAGGAATAACTCTGGCGTTCAAACGCCAGAAAAGGGTGGGAAGCTGGCGTTAAACGCCCATCCAGCACCCAATCCTGGCGTTCAAACGCCAATGAGGGATCAGACACCTGCAAGTGCTGATAGTAACCCCTTTAAGAAGGCTTCTCCAACCACCTCTGTAGGGAATAAACCTGCAGCAACTAAGGTTGAAGAATATAAAGCCAAGATGCCTTATCCTCAGAAACTCCGCCAAGCAGAGCAGGATAAACAATTTGCCTGCTTTGCAGACTATCTCAGGACTCTTGAAATAAAGATCCCATTTGCAGAGGCACTTGAGCAAATACCCTCTTATGCTAAGTTTATGAAAGAGATCTTAAGTCATAAGAAGGATTGGAGAGAAACTGAAAAAGTTTTTCTCACTAAAGAATGCAGTGCAGTCATTCTAAAAAGCTTACCAGAGAAGCTTACAGATCCAGGAAGCTTTATGATACCGTACACATTAGAGGGTGCTTGCACCAAGACAGCTCTATGTGACCTTGGAGCAAGTATCAATCTAATACCTGCATCGACTATCAGAAAGCTTGGGTTGACTGAAAAAGTCAAACCAACCCGGATATGTCTTCAACTTGTTGATGGCTCCATTAAATATCCATCAGGCATCATTGATTGTCAAGGTTGGGCCATTTGCCTTTCCCACTGACTTTGTAGTGCTGGAAATGGAGGAGCACAAGAGTGCAACTCTTATTCTAGGAAGACCTTTCCTAGCAACTAGACGAACTCTTATTGATGTACAAAAAGGGGAAGTGACCCTGAGAGTCAATGAGGATGAGTTCAAGTTAAATGCTGTCAAAGCTATGCAGCATCCAAACACATCAAACGACTGCATGAGCACTAATATTATTGACTCTTTGGTGGAAAAGATCAATATGACTGAGAGTCTTGAATCAGAGCTAGAGGACATCTTTAAAGATGTTCAGCCTGATTTGGAGGAACCAGAAGAAATAAAAGAACCTCTAAAAATCCCTCAGGAAGAGGAGAAACCTCCTAAACCAGAGCTCAAACCACTACCACCATCCCTGAAATATGCATTTCTGGGAAAGGGTGACACTTTTCCAGTGATCATAAGCTCTGCTTTAAATCCACAGGAAGAGAAAGCACTAATTCAAGTGCTAATGACACACAAGACAACTCTTGGGTGGTCCATAAGTGACCTTAAGGGCATTAACCCAGCAAGATGCATGCACAAAATCCTATTGGAGGATGATGCTAAGCCAGTGGTTCAACCACAGAGGCGGCTAAATCCAGCCATGAAGGAAGTGGTGCAGAAAGAGGTCACTAAGTTACTAGAGGCTGGGATTATTTATCCTATTTCTGATAGCCCCTGGGTAAGCCCTGTCCAAGTTGTCCCCAAGAAGGGAGGCATGACAGTGGTTCATAATGAAAAGAATGAACTGGTTCCCACAAGAACAGTTACAGGGTGGCGTATGTGTATTGACTACAGAAGGCTCAATACAGCCACTAGAAAGGATCATTTTTCTTTACCATTCATAGACCAGATGCTAGAGAGACTAGCAGGCCATGAATACTACTACTTTTTGGATGGCTATTCAGACTACAACCAAATTGTAGTGGATCCTCAAGACCAAGAGAAAACAGCATTCACATGTCCATCTGGAGTATTTGCTTACAGAAGAATGCCTTTTGGTCTATGCAATGCACCTGCAACCTTTCAGAGGTGCATGCTCTCTATCTTCTCTGATATGGTAGAGAAGTTCCTGGAAATCTTCATGGATGACTTCTCAGTATTTAGAGACTCATTCAGCTCCTGTCTTGATCATCTAGCACTTATCCTAAAAAGGTGCCAAGAGACTAACCTGGTCTTAAACTGGGAAAAATGTCACTTTATGGTGACTGAAGGAATTGTCCTTGGGCACAAAATTTCAAGCAAGGGGATAGAGGTGGATCAAGCCAAGGTAGAGGTAATTGAGAAATTACCACCACCTGCCAATGTTAAGGCAATCAGAAGCTTTCTGGGGCATGCAGGATTCTATAGGAGGTTCATAAAGGATTTTTCAAAAATTGCAAAACTTCTAAGCAACCTGCTAGCTGCTGACATGCCATTTGTGTTTGACACAGAGTGTCTGCAGGCGTTTGAGACCCTGAAAGCCAAGCTGGTCACAGTACCAGTCATCTCTGCACCTGACTGGACATTACCATTCGAATTAATGTGTGATGCCAGTGACCATGCCATTGGTGTAGTGTTGGGACAGAGGCATAACAAGCTTTTGTACGTCATTTACTATGCTAGCCGTGTTTTAAATGATGCACAGAAGAATTACACAACGACAGAAAAAGAGTTACTTGCAGTGGTTTATGCCATTGACAAGTTTAGATCCTATTTAGTAGGTTCAAAAGTGATTGTGTATATTGACCATGCTGCTCTTAAATACCTACTCACAAAGCAGGATTCAAAACCCAGGCTCATAAGATGGGTGTTGCTTCTGCAAGAGTTTGATATAGAAATAAGAGACAGAAAAGGGACAGAGAACAGGTAGCTGATCACCTGTCTCGGATAGAACCAGTAGCAGGGGCACCCCACCCTCCTACTGAGATCTCTGAAACCTTTTCGGATGAGCAACTCTTCGCCATTCAGGAATCACCATGGTTTGCAGACAGGAAAGGGAAGAAGCATGAAAGGCTTCTCTCAATACAGAGTCAAATAAAACCCCCACATTCAAACTCTAAGTTTGGTGTTGGGAGGCCACAACCAAACTCTAAGTTTGGTGTTAAGAGACCATCATCATGCTCTGAGTATCTGTGAGGCTCCATGAGAGCCCACTGTCAAGCTACTGACATTAAAGAAGCGCTTGTTGGGAGGCAACCCAATTTTACTTATCTATGTTAAATTTCTATTTTCCATTGTTATTTTATGATTTCTGTAGGTTGATGATAATGTGAAGTCACAAAAACAATTGAGAAAGCAAAAACAAACTGAAAATTAGAATGAAAAATAGCACACCCTGGAGGAGAAGCCTACTGGCGTTTAAACGCCAGTAAGGGCGGCAGAATGGGTGTTAAACGCCCAGTCTGGCACCATTCTGGGTGTTTAACGCCAGAAATGGGTACCAGACTGGCGTTTAATGCCAGAAAAGGGCAAGAAGCTGGCGTTAAACACCAGAAATGGGCAGCATCCTAGTGTTTAACGTCAGGATTAGCAGCAAGGGGCGTTTTGCAAGCCTAATTGGTGCAGGGATGAGAAATCCTTGACACCTTAGGATCTGTGGACCCCACAGGATCCCCACCAACCTCAACTCACACTCTCTCTTCTTCACACCCTTTTACTCTTCCCCATATACCCTTCACCAATCCACATCCATCCATCACAAACCCACCCATACATGGCCGAACCTTACCCTCTCCCCACTCCTATAAAAACCCATCTTCACCCCTTCATTTTCACACGTCTTTTGCTCGGGGACTAGCAAACCTTCTAAGTTTGGTGTGGTAAAAGCATTGCTTTTCATTTTTTCATAACCATTTATGGCACCTAAGGCCGGAGAAACCTCTAGGAAGAGGAAAGAGAAGGCAGTGACCTCCAACTCTGAGTCATGAGAGATGTAGAGATTCATCTCAAAAGTCTATCACTAAGAAAAGGATGGAGCAAACAAGAAAGCCCACTCATGGACCTCAACAAGAGCATTCCACTATCCTCCATGAAATCAGAGAGGAGCAACAAAGGCAAGGAAGAGACATTGAGGAGCTCAAGCACTCCATAGGATCTTCAAGAAGGAGAACTAGCCGCTATCACTAAGCTGGACCCGTTCTTTAATTTCCTTGTTCTTATTTTTCTATTTTTTTTTCTATGCTTGATGTTCTATCTATGTTTGTGTCTTTACTACATGATCATTAGTATCTAAGTGTCTATGCCTTAAAGCTATGAAAATGAATCCATCACCTTTCTTAAATAAAAAGTGTTTTTTTATTGCAAAAGAAAAAGAAGTACATGAATTTCAAATTTTAAAACAGATTAATTATTTTGATGTGGTGGCAATACTCTTATTTTCTGAATGAATGCTTGAACAGTGCATATGTTTGAATTTGTTGTTTATGAATGTTAAAATTGTTGGCTCTTGAAAGAATAATGGAAAAGGAGAAATGTTATTGATAATCTGAAAAATAAAAAAAATTGATTCTTGAAGCAAGAAAAAGCAGTGAATAGAAAAAAAAGAGGATGACATGCGAAAAAAAAAAGAAGAGAAAAAGAAAGAAAAAGCAAGCAGAAGAAGCCAATAGCCCTTTAAACCAAAAGGCAAGGGTAATAAAAAGGATCCAAGGCTTTGAGCATCAGTGGATAGGAGGGCCCTCAGGAATAAAATCCTGGCCTAAGCGGCTAAACCAAGCTGTCCCTAACCATGTGCTTGTGGCGTGAAGGTGTCAAGTGAAAACTTGAGACTGAGCGGTTAAAGTCGTGGTCCAAAGCAAAAAGAGTGTGCTTAAGAGCTCTGGACACCTCTAATTGGGGACTCTAGCAAAGCTGAGTCACAATCTGAAAAGGTTCACCCAGTTATGTGTCTGTGGGATTTATGTATCCGGTGGTAATACTGGAAAACAAAATGCTTAGGGTCACGGCCAAGACTCATAAAGTAACTGTGTTCAAGAATCAACATACTGTACTAAGAGAATCAATAACACTATCTGAATTCTGAGTTCTTATAGATGTCAATCATTCTGAACTTCAAAGGAAAAAGTGAAATGCCAAAACTGTTCAGAAGTAAAAAGCTAATAGCCCCGCTCATCTAATTAAGACTGATCTTCATAGATATTTTTGGAGTTCATTGTATATTCTCTTCTTTTTATCCTATTTGATTTTCAGTTGCTTGGGGACAAGCAACAATTTAAGTTTGGTGTTGTGATGAGCGGATAATTTATACGCTTTTTAGCACTGTTTTTAGTATGTTTTTAGTATATTTTAGTTAGTTTTTATTATATTTTTATTAGTTTTTAAATAAAAATAAATTTTCTGAACTTTACTATGAGTTTGTGTATTTTTCTGTGATTTCAGGTATTTTCTAGCTGAAATTGAGGGACCTGAGCAAAAATCTGATTCAGAGGCTGAAAAAGGACTGCATATGCTGTTGGATTCTGACCTCTCTGCACTCGAAGTGGATTTTTCAGAGCTACAGAAACCCAATTGGCTCTCTCTTAATTGCGTTGGAAAGTAGACATCCTGGGCTTTCCAGAAATATATAATAGTTTATACTTTGCCCGAGATTTGATGGCCCAAACAGGCATTTCAAGTCAGCTCAAGAATTCTGGCGTTTAACTCCAGAACTGGCACAAAAGCTGGAGTTAAATGCCCAAACTGGCACAAAAGCTGGTGTTTAACTCCAAGAAAAGTCTCTACATATGAAAGCTTCAATGCTCAGCCCAAGCACACACGAAGTGGGCCCCGGAAGTGGATTTTTACACTAAACACCCTAGCTTACTCATTTTCTGTAACCCTAGGTCACCAGTTTACTATAAAAACTACTTTTAGTGATTCATCTTGTACCTCATGACACTTTACACGTTTCCTATTGTATTCTCTACGGCATGAGTCTCTAAACCCCATTGTTGGGGGTGAGGAGCTCTGCTGTTCTTCATGAATTAATGCAATTACTACTGTTTTCCATTCTATCACGCTTGCTTCTATTCTAAGATATTCTTTCGCACTTCAACCTGACGAATGTGATGATCCGTGACACTCATCATCATTCTCATCTATGAACGCATGCCTAACAACCACCTCCGTTCTACCTTAGACTGAATGCATATCTCTTAGCCTCATGATTCAGATCAGAGTCTTCGTGGTATAAGCTAGAATTATTGGTGGCCATTCCTGAGATCCGGAACGTCTAAACCTTGTCTGTGGTATTCTGAGTAAGATCTGGGACGGGATGACTGTGACGAGCTTCAAACTCGCGAGTGTTGGGCGTAGTGACAGACGCAAAAGGATCAATGGATCCTATTCCGACATGATCGAGAACCGACAGATAATTAGCCGTGCGGTGACAGCGCATTTGGAACATTTTCACTGAGAGGACGGGAAGTAGCCATTGACAACGGTGATGCCCAACTTAAAGCTTGCCATGGAAGGAGCCTTGCGTGCATGAAGAAGAAGATAGTAGGAAAGTAGAGATTCAAAAGATAAAGCATCTCCAAAGCCTCAACATGTTCTTCATCACTGCATAACAAGTATTTATTTCATGTTCTTTTACTTTTTATAATTAAATCTGAGAATTATTGATATCCTGACTAAGAGTTACAAGATAACCATAGCTTGCTTCAAGCCAACAATCTCCGTGGGATCGACCCTTACTCACGTAAGGTATTACTTGGACGACCCAGTGCACTTGCTGGTTAGTTGTGCGGAGTTGCAAAAGTGTGATTGTAATTTCGTGCACCAAGTTTTTGGCGCCGTTGCCGGGGATTGTTTGAGTTTGGACAACTGACGGTTTATCTTGTTGCTTAGATTAGGAATAATTTATTTTTGTTGGTTTAGAGTCTTTTATTTAAGTTTAGTTTCATATTTTAAGTTTGGTGTCAATTGCATGCTTTTATTTTCTTTTAATTTTTTTGAATTTGCATGTTCCTAGTTCTTTCTTGATCTTTAAAAATTCTAAGTTTGGTGTCTTCTTTGTGTTTTCCCTTAAATTTTCAAAAATTTGTGTTTGATTTTCTAAAATCTTTAAGCTTGGTGTTTTTTTGCTTTTATTTACTTAAAAAATTTTCAAAAATTTGTTCTTGGTGTTCATCTTGATCTTCAAAGTGTTCTTGGTGTTCATCTTGGCATTCAAAGTTTTTTTGTTTGTTCTCTTTGTTTTGATCTAAATTTTCTAAGTTTAGTGTCGTTTTGTTGTTTTTCTCTTTCCTCATTAAAATTTAAAATCAAAAAAATATCTTTTCCTTATTTTACTCATAAATTTTGAAATTTTGCATTAAATTAGTCAAAGATTTTCAAAATCATATCTTTTTTTTAGTCAAGTCAAAATTCTAATTTCAAAAATTGATCTTTTCAAATCTTTTTCAAAAAAAAATCAAATCTTTTTAATTTCTTCAATCATATCTTTCCAATCATATCTTTTTTTTTTATTAAATTGCAATCATATCTTCTCAATCATATCTTTTTCAACATAATTTTCAATCATTTCTTTTTGATTGCTAATTTCCAAAATTTTTTTAATCAATTAATTAATTTAGTTTTCAATTTGCTTTTATTTTATTTTCTTCTAATTTTCAAAAACCATATCCAGAATTTTTCAAATCTTTTTAATTAATTAGCCATTTGAGCATTCGAATTATTTATCTTTTTACTTTTTCTCTTAATTTTCAAAATTTTTATTCTATTTTTCATTTATTTCGTTTCATTTTATTCGGTTAATTTTAATTAAAATAAAATAAAAACAAAAATCTATTTTATTTGCAATCCACATTATCTCCCTTTCTCCATCATGGACCTAAGTGGAAGTGAACAGTCCAGAAGAACTCTGGGGTCATATGCTAACCCCATTACAGCTGCATATGGAAGTAGCATCTGTAAACCTCCCATCAAAGCAAGCAGTTTTGAGCTAAATCCTCAACTCATTATCATGGTGCAGCAAAATTGCCAGTATTCTGGTCTTCCACAGGAAGAACCTACTGAGTTTCTAGCACAGTTCTTACAAATTGCTGACACAGTACGCGATAAAGAAGTGGATCAGGATGTCTACAGATTATTACTGTTTCCATTTACTATAAAAGATCAAGCTAAAAGGTGGTTAAATAACCAACCCACAGCAAGCATAAAAACATGGAGACAGTTATCAGACAAATTCCTGAATCAATTTTACCCTTCAAAAAGGATGACACAGCTAAGGCTGGACATCCAAGGCTTTAAACAAGAGGATCATGAATCTCTTTATAATGCCTGGGAGAGGTACAGAGGGATGCTAAAGAAATGCCCCTCTGAAATGTTTTCAAAGTGGGTACAGTTAGACATCTCCTACTATGGGCTTACAAAAAAAGCTCAGATGTCTCTAGACCACTCAGCTGGTGGATCTATACACATGAGAAATACGATTGAAGAGGCTCAAGAACTCATAGATACGGTTGCTAGAAATCAACATTTGTACTCTAGCAGTGAGTCCTCCATAAAAGAAGAGGCTAGGGCAGTAACTACTGATCCTAATCCTCAAAAACAGATTATTGAGCTTAATCAGCAATTACTCCTTATGACAAAACAATTAGCAGAATTTAAAGAGATGCTCCAAGACACTAAAAATGCTAACAAGAATATGGAAGCACAATTGAATCAGACAAGACAGCAGCTATCTCAACAGATAACAGAAGAATGCCAAGCTGTTTAACTGAGGAGCGGAAAGACATTGAATAAAACAGCTCAAAGTAGCAGAAAGTCAAGAAAGGAACAACTAACAGAGGATAACCAAACCACTGCCCAAAATCCCTCTGAGGACAGCAAGAGCCCAGAGAGGAATAAATCTGGCATTCAAATGCCAGAAAAGGGTGAAAGATTGGCGTTAAACGCCCAGTGGCTGCACACTTCTGGCGTTCAAATGCCAAAAAAAGGTGGGAAGCTGGCGTTAAACGCCCATCCAGCACCCAATCCTGGCGTTCAAACGCCAATGAGGGATCAGACACCTGCAAGTGCTGATAGTAACCCCTCTAAGAAGGCTTCTCCAACCACCTCTGTAGGGAATAAACCTGCAGCAACTAAGGTTGAATTATATAAAGCCAAGATGCCTTATCCTCAGAAACTCCGCCAAGCGGAGTAGGATAAACAATTTGCCCGCTTTACAGACTATCTCAGGACTCTTGAAATAAAGATCCCATTTGCAGAGGCACTTGAGCAAATACCCTCTTATGCTAAGTTCATGAAAGAGATCTTAAGTCATAAGAAGGATTGGAGAGAAACTGAAAAATTTTTCTCACTGAAGAATGCAGTACAGTCATTTTGAAAAGCTTACCAGAGAAGCTTACAGATCCAGGAAGTTTTATGATACCGTGCACATTAGAGGGTGCTTGCACCAAGACAGCTCTATGTGACCTTGGAGAAAGTATCAATCTAATACCTGCATCGACTATCAGAAAGCGTGGGTTGACTGAAGAAGTCAAACCAACCCGGATATGTCTTCAACTTGCTGATGGATCCATTAAATATCCATCAGGCATCATTGAGGACATGATTGCGGAGTTGCAAAAGTGTGATTGTAATTTCGTGCACCAACCTCATGACATTTTTAGATCTAAACTTTGTACTCTTTGACGGCATGAGTCTCTAAACTCCATTGTTGGGGGTGAGGAGCTCTGCTGTGTCTCGATGAATTAATGTAATTATTTCTGTTTTCTATTCAAACACGCTTGTTTCTATCTAAGATGTTCATTCGCACTTCAATATGATGAATGTGATGATCCGTGACACTCATCACCATTCTCAATCTATGAACGCGTGCCTGACAACCACTTCCGTTCTACCTTCGATTGAATGAGTATCTCTTGGGTTCCTTAATCAGAATCTTCGTGGTATAAGCTAGAATCCATTGGCAGCATTCGTGAGAATCCGAAAAGTCTAAACCTTGTCTGTGGTATTCTGAGTAGGATTCAGGGATTGAATGACTGTGACGAGCTTCAAACTCACAAGGGTTTAGCGTAGTGACAGACGCAAAAGGATCAATGGATCCTATTCCAGCATGAGTGAGAACCAACAGATGATTAGCCGTGCGGTGACAACGCACCTGGACCATTTTCACTGAGAGGACGGATGGTAGCCATTGACAACGGTGATCCACCAACACACAGCTTGCCATAGGAGGAACCTTGCGTGTGTGAAGAAGAAGACAGGGGGAAAGCAGAGATTCAGAAGACAAAGCATCTCCAAAACTCCAACATATTCTCAATTACTGCATAACAAGTATTTATTTCATGCTCTTTTATTCTTCGCAATTCAAACTGATAATCATAATTAATTTCCTAACTAAGATTTACAAGATAACCAGAGATTGCTTCAAGCCAACAATCTCCGTGGGATCGACCCTTATTCACATAAGGTATTACTTGGACGACCCAGTGCACTTGCTGGTTAGTGGTACGAGTTGTGAAAAGTGTGATTCACAATTCGTGCACCAATGCTCAAGGCACATGACTGGAAGGTCAACTTTCTTCATCAAACTCAACAAGTATAATGGAGGTTTTGTGACCTTTGGAGATAATAGAAAAGGTAAAATAGTTACTGTTGGAAAAGTAGGTAACAATCATTCTACCTTCATTGATGATGTCTTTTTGGTTATTTAAGGCATAATCTTTTGAGTATAAGTCAATTGTGTGATTTGGGTTATTTAGTAATTTTTAAAAGATTGGAATGCTGTGCTGTGAATGAAAAGACAAATGATGTATTATTTATTGCTAAGCATTGTGATAATGTGTGTGGACTCACTCTTGATGAACTAAAGGATCAAAATCTAGCTTGTTTTCACTCTAAAGAATCTAAAAAGTGGCTATGGCACAAGAGATTGGGCCATGCTAGCATGTTTCAAATAAACAAGCTTGTCAAGAAAGGATTAGTAAGAGGTCTTCCTTTGATAAAATTTGCAAAAAAATCACTTGTGAGGCTTGTCAAATGGGAAAACAAACCAAGAACTCATTTAAATCAAAGGAAGACATCTCTACTAAAAGACCACTTGAATTGCTACATATTGATTTATTTGGTCCAACAAGAACTCAAAGCTTATGTGGTAAATATTATGGTTTGGTAATTGTGGATGACTACTCAATGTTTGGTTGGGTTTTATTTCTTGCACACAAAAATGAAGCCTTTTCGGCCTTTGAGATTTTTAGTAAGAAAATTCAAAATGAAAAGGATTTAACGATTGCCTCAATAAGAAATGATCATAGAACTGAATTTGAAAATCAATTTTTTGAATCTTTTTGTGAGGAATTTGGAATATCACATAATTTCTCTTGTCCAAGAACACCACAACAAAATGGTATTGTTGAAAGAAGGAACAAGAGTATTCAAGAAATGACAAGAGCTATGCTTTGTGAAAATAATGTTCCAAAATTTCTTTAGGCTGAAGCTGCTAACACAGCTTGCCACATTTTGAATAAAACAATCATAAGGAAACTTTTGAAGAAAACTCTTTATAAACTTTGGAAAGGTCACCCACCAAACTTAGATTACTTACATATCTTTGGTTTTGTATTAAATAATAAAGAAAACTTAAGAAAATTTGATCCAAAGGCTTATGAATGTTTATTTGTAGGATACTCCACAACTAGCAAAGCCTATAGAGTTTATCATCAAGATGCTAGAATTATTGAGGAGTCTATACATGTTAGCTTTTGTGACACTAACTTGGTTCAAAGTATCTTGGAAGATTGTGATGCAGGAATCAAGTTCAAAGGGAGGAAGAAGAAGCCCAAAATCAAGAGAAAGAAAATTCTGGGCAAAATGAATCAGAAACTGATGCTGCAAAAAATCCTACAGGAGTGAAGAACTGAAGATTGATGGTTTAGAGGTTATAGTAAACTCTCGTTGCAAGTATAGTTACTAAACCAAGCAATCAACCTTTCTTACAAATGTTTTGGTTGTCACAAGTAACAAACCCCTAAATAAATTGATAACCGAAGTATTCAAATCTCGGGTCATCTTCTCAAGGAACTGCAGGGAAGTATGTTCTTATTATTGGCTATGGAAATTATAAATTGGGGTTTTGAGAATGAGGAGCGAATGGTTTAATTAGCAATTAAAGTAAATGAAGAACAAGTAATTAAATGGCAAGTAAAATAAATAAATGACTGTAAACAAACTTTTGGCAAGGTATGAGAAATTAGAGGTCCTATCCTAGTTATCCTTATCAATGATGATGAGAATTGAATCTTAATTCCACTTTGTTAACCTTTACTAAGATAAAGGAAGGTCAATGGATTAATTGGTTTGATCTTCAAATCCTATTTATTTCCTAAGAAAAGATTGGGATTATTGAAGTTCAATTTAATTAGCAAAGATAACAATTATCAATCATGTTTGAGTTTGATAACTCCTGAGTTACTGATTTCTTAACCAAGACCAAAGAGGAGAAAAGTAAATCTACTGGAATAAAAATGTCTTCAGATAGGAGTAACAATAATGTAAATAAAATAAAGCAAGATTAAACTGAAATACCTCAAATAACATTAATTCAAAGATGTAATTTGCAACATGGAAGAATTCATAAATTAAATTGCAAAAGTAAATAAAAGAGAATATTGAACCTGATAAAGAGATAATCCGGAAAGCGAATAAAATCCTAATTCTAAACCCTAATCCTAAAGAGAGAAGAGAGAGGAGAGAACCTCTCTCTAAACTAAATCTAAATCATGAAAACTAACTAAAGTGGAGACTCCCTCTTGAATGGATGCATTCCCCTACTTCATAACCTCTGGTCTATGCCTTCTGGACTTGGATTTGGGCCAAAAACGGCTTCAGAATTCGCTGGGAGCGTTTTCTACAATTTCTGGTACGTGACCTCTGTCACGCGTCCGCGTGGGTCACGCGGTCGCGTCATTCGGAGTTGTCATTGCCATGCGATCGCGTCAGTCATGCGACCGCGTCATATGTGTTCTGCTTAAGGTGCGCGGTTGCGTCAGTCATGCGGCCGCGTCACTGCTTCTTCGCGCTTGGCATGCGTCCGCGTCGCCCATGCGATCGCGTGGATGCCAGTTTCTTCACAAACTCCGTTTTATGCTTTTCTTCCATTTTTGTATGTTTCCTTTCTATCCTTTGAGTCCTTCCTGCCTTAGAAGATCTGAAACTACTCAACACACTAATCACGGCATCGAATGGAAATAAAGGTAATTAAAATAATTAATTTTAAAGCATAGGAAACATGTTTTTCACATACATCACATAATAAGGAAGGGAGAGTAAAACCATGCAAATAATATGAATAAGTGGGTGAAGGATTGAATAAATCACTCAGATTAAGCACAAAATATATCATAAAATATGGGTTTATCAACTTTCCCACACTTAAACAATAGCATGTCCTCATGCTAAGTCCAAGAGTAATGTTAGGTTAAAGTGGTGGAATGTCATGCAATGCAGTCTAATCTAAATGCAACTACCTAAGTGCATCATGCATCATGCAATTCTAATTTTTATTCACTTGTATATAAATCTTGTATGTAGTTGAATTAATTCACATTCTCAAGGAGTCATATATATATATATATCTCAACTGTAAAAGTGCTTTATCATTATCTAAGGTTTGGCTATATATATATATATAGCCAAACCTTAGATAATGATAAAGCACTTTTACAGTTGAGATGGGAGAGAAAAACATTTTATAAACTTGCAAGACAATTAATAATTTTAGCAGAGATATATGTTAATGAGATATTGAACCCTCACTGGATTTTGTGTTTACTCTCTATTCACTCAGTGTTTATTGGGTTAATCACTCTATTCTTCTTTTTATTCTTACTTTCTATAACTTTGTTCTTCATCTAACCAATCAACAATTATAGAATATAGACATACCAAAAATCATGAGATCTTTAGTAAAGATTGTAATGGGGCCAAGGTAAAGGTAAGGGTATATGTATAAGGCTAAGTGAGCTAATAAGTGAATCCTTAATTAGTCTAAGATCTCACCTAACATACATACTTTGTAAAGCAAAGCTTCTTTACTTATTTTCCCATATTTTCCCACTTTTGATGTCACATGCTCATGTTTCAATATCTATTATTTTTATCCCACGTGCATTGCTTTATTTCACATTTGGGGAATTCTTTTGCGTCCCCTTTATTCAACCATTGAAAAATAACACTTCTTTCTTTTTTAATGCACATGGTAATTCAATTATTTTGATTTTATATGAGCATGCTTCCCAAAACTTTTATTTTGAATTATTTTATTCTTTTCAACTTTTCTACCCTTTTGTTTTTATCATCCATGTTCCCAATAGGTTTTCCCATATTTAAACCCTACACAATTTCCTATCTTAAGCTAACCAAGGATTCAACTTGGGATTTTTATTTTGTTTTCCTGCTTAAGGCTAGTAATGTGGTTTATAGAATAAAAGAGGATTTAAAGGCTCAAGGGGGCTAACAAGGGTGATGTAAAAGGTAGGCTATTTTGGGATAAGTGACTAAAATCAAATAATGGCCTCAATCACTCTCTTGGTATGTATTTCTATTCTATAATCGGACATATAGATTAAAACAAAATAAAGAACATCAGAATAAAAAAGAAGGGCGGAACACACAGGAATAAAATATTATGGTTTGAATGTAACCATACAATTAAGTTCAAAACTCACAGGCTGTGTGTTCTCTAGCTCAAAAATCATTTATCACTTATGTATGTCATGCAGGTTTAGTCAAGAATTCCCATTATTCTCAATGTAAAACTTATATTGAATGGCTTTAAAGTTCTAGTGTTTCTCCTTGATGAAATGTTGTTAACTAACTAACATATAATGCTATATATACAAGTTGTGTGGATTGTTTCTATTATGTTCAAGTTCCTAGTTTACTTCCTTTTTATATTTTTCAATTCAAACTAAGCTATCTTATGCTAAAAAAGGTAAACTATACTAATTAATCCACAATTTTTATAACTAATAAGTTAGAATTGCTACTAAAACTAAATGGCTAAAATATGAACTAAAGTGCAATATAGAATAAATACATAAAAATAGTAATATATATAAGTACTGAGAAAATAAAAATAAAAATAAAAAGAAAAAGAAAAATACGGAAAAGTAGCAAAATAAATAAAAAGAGTATGTAGTGGTTCACCAAAAAAAAAAGAACGCCAGAGATGGCGACCTCGCCACACTTAAAATGTAGCATCGTCCCCGATGCTCACTCAAGCAGGGTGTGAAGGGGTGTCATCACTGGAAGGGTGGGTAGCTAGGGTCTCTGTGGTGGCGGTCGGAGGATCAGCCTGCTGCAGAGGAGGTGTTGACTGGATAGAGATCTCGAGGTCTACAGCCTGAATCTGAGGCGGAGCCTCCTGATGTGATGTGGCTTGCTCTGTGCCTGCCTGCGCAGCCTCACTCTGGGGATTGGTCTCTGCCTCGTGATCATCCGCCTCCTCCTCAGATGCCTCAGATGGTGTGTCAGGCTCGGAGGGGATGTCGCCAGAGCATATCATCAGCTTCAGGTGCTCATAGCGTCGCTTGTTGCGACGCTCTATCTGGTCAAGCCGTCGAAATAGGCGGTGCACTAGATGATATATGGGCTCTGGGGCAGGTGGAGGTGCGGTGGTGGTGGCAGGGGTAGCTGTGGAAGAAGAGGGGCCGGCAGATGGTGTGGCTGTGTCAGCAGTAGCAGTGAGGAATGGAGGTCTATAGCCCAAATCCAGAAAGTTCCTGCTGTGAGGGATAATCTTCTTGCATTCTGCAGCAGGTGGCTTCTCATCAGCATCCTCCCAAGGCACGTCAGCTCGACGGCCTAGCTGTGTAACCAGATAAGGAAAGGGAAGAGTGCCTCGGACGTGGACCCTGGCCATATGGTACCGGATAAAGCGTGGCAGGTACAGGTCCTTACCCTCCATCACACACCATAGGAGGGTGATCATAGCGGCTGGTATCTCAGTCTCGTGAGTACTCGGCATAATGAAGTTACTAAGTATCTGATGCCATAACCGAGCCTCATCATTCAGGTAAATCCGCTTGATTCCCTTTGGCATGGTGGTGTTCTGACCCATAATCCAAGGAACGGTCGGGTCAAGGGCTATCCGGGCCTTGACTGCATCCCAATCAAATCGCATGAAGCGCATATCCTCCTCAGCTCTTTGATAACCATCCAGCTGATCAGTTTTAGGCAAAAGCTTCAAGACATCTTCAATGGCCTCTTCAGTGACCAGAATCTACTTTCCTCTAAGGTTCACTGCATCTAGGGAGGTTTTGAAGTAATTGCAGTAGAATTTCCTAACCCAAGATGCATTGACCTCAGTCAGGTTTCTCTCCAGGAAGAACCAGCCTCTTTGTTTGATCTGGTCAGAGGTGTATTGCTGGAGTTCTTCTGAAATCTTCAAATTTCTCTCCAGGTATAGGTTTCTGGAGTTTGCAAACATCGGATACTTCAGCTCACAGTATCGGTTTGCAAACTTTATTGGATCAGTGGCAGGTATTAGCTGGTCGGCCTTCTCCTGCGGGGTAAAATTTTTCTCCCACAAGGATTCATCGTGCATCATATCTATGATGGACATGGAGGATTCTCCTCTTTTTTGTTTGCCAGTAGTAGCCTTGCCTTTTCCTTTTCTTTGGCTGGCAGACATCCTGAAAAATAGAAAACCAGGATATAGTGAAAACAGGAAAACAAATAGGCAAATAATCAAAAGAAACACAAAGTGGCAAAGGAGCAATAGGATAAGGAAAATGAGTTAAGTAAATGTGCATTAAGGATTGTATAGGAGTTAAAAGTCCAAAAAGGAGAGTTCACAATCCAAAATGGAATTGAATTCATGTTAAATAGAAAAAGTAACATCATGCCATGGTTAGAATGTTAAAAGAAAGTGAAAGAAAATCAGAAGAGAAGTTTTGAAAGGTTAGGTTGGTTAGAATTGAAAAAGAGTTTAGGAAGTTAACATTAGTGAGTTAGTAAAAAGTGGGTTAAAGTAAGTGGCATAATGAAAATATTCCAAGTAACAAGTATTCACAGTTAGAAGCTATAAGTAACTCATATCCAAATAAGGAAAACAGGTTGATGATGATTCAAATAGATATAGAAATAGCAAAAATTGGAATCAAACATCAAAAATGCAAATTATGAACCAGAAAATCAAAAAGAATAAGAAAGCTTGCCCTGGCATTCATGAATTGTTTTGGTTAAATCTAAGAAAAGCACAGTTGAAAATGCCAAAATCAAGACATGAATGGAAACATTTTACAGAGATTTGGGCAGCATTCCGGCTTAAAATTGGATTGTCCCAGAAAATAAACAACAACAGAATAGTTCATATGAATAAAAAATACAGCTGCAATTACATATAAGGAATAAGAATCATGAAAAATCAGAGTAAAGAGCAGCATGAAATAAGAAATTACATCATATGAACTAACACCACAGCAACAGCAGAATTGCGAAAATAATGAAACAAGAAACACGAACAGTGCAATTAAACATACCTAAATCCACTAACCACATCCTAGGCTACCTAACAACCTAAAATCCACCACAACATGCATATCTAACTAGCCTAATGACGAACATAAATAGAAAAATATGAATTAACTATGAAGGATAGAAGGGTGGCGTTCGACGGAACCTGGTAGGTGTAAGAAAGAGAGTGGGGTAGAGAGGTGGCTGGGGATGACGGCGGTGGCGTTCGGGGCGGCGGAGGAGGGTGGCGCGGCGGCGGTGGCTGCTGTTCGGAGGAAGGGAGGGAAAGGGGGGGGTGTAATGGGGGTAGGGGGTAATAGGGGAAGGAAGGGGGGCTGTGGTTGGTGCTGGGCAGTGGTGACGGGGCGGCGGCGGTGGGTGGTGGTGGCGCGGCGTGGGCAGTGGCGGTTAGAAGGGAAGAAGAAGAAAGAAGAAGAGAGAAGGGGAAAGGAGGAAGGGGGTGGGTGGCGGCGGGGTCTGGATGGTCGGCGGCGTCTGGCGGTGGCGTGGTGGTGGCGTGGTGGTGGTGGTGTTATTGGAGAAGAAGAGAGGGAGGAGAGGGGTTCCCGGGGGGGCGCGACTAATAGGGTTCGCGTGACTGGGGGGTTTAAATTTGAATCCACGCGATCGTGTGGGGCACGCGGTCGCGTGGTTGGGCTGAAATAGTGGTTGACGCGATCGCGTGGGGCACGCGATGGCATGGAATGGGAAAAGAGTGAATGAAGCGATCGCCTGGGGCATGCGATCACGTCACTGGAAATTGTGCTAAACGCACGAATCCAACATCGTTTCAGCGCAACTCTCTGTCTCCTTTTGGGGTGTTGTGCAATCCTATGCGACGCGATCGCGTCGCTCACGCTGTCGCGTGGGATTTAGGTTGTGCAAGTGACGCGATCGCGTGGGCATTTTGTGCTAAACGCACAATGGCCGCACGATTCCAGCCTAACTTTCTGGACGTTAGATCTTTACGCCGATCTCCAGGTCACGCGGCTGCGTGAATGACGCGGTCGCGTGGGTAGTGTTTTCCGTAATTTGACGCGATCGCATGAATGATGCGGTTGCGTCGCACACCCTTTTTTTTATGCAGTATGCAGAATGCAAATATGAATGCGATGCAAAACTCCAGGTTCAATAAAATAAAACTTGAAAACAAATAAAACTAAATAAAAATTGAAAAAGGGACGATCATACCATGGTGAGTTGTCTCCCACCTAGCACTTTTAGTTAAAGTCCTTAAGTTGGACATTGGATGAGCTTCTTGTTATGGCGACTTGTGCTTAAATTCATCCAGAAATCTCCACCAATTCTTGGAATGCCAATAGCCTCCGGGGTCCCAAACTAGGCATGTAAAGCTTCTGAGCAGCTTCAAATAGATTCTCAGGCTCCCGGGGTGACGAATGTCAGCATAGATTCCAGGATCCCAAACTTTGCTTTTAAATCCGCCTTCGTCTTGATCTATACCTTTCCATCTGGGCGGTTTAGAAATTAGATTCTCACCAGGATAACCAAACGTTTTCCGAGATCCATCCGATTGATCATGATGCCAATTCGTGCACTTCGAGTTGAAGCGTGGAACCTTATTGAACCTTGTGCACCAGCTCTGAGTACGAGCCATTTCCCTTTTACTTTTAAAGCCGCAGAGAGCTCTAAGCTGGCCATCTATTTCAAGCAAACCATATTCAAGTGAAAACATACAGTTAAAGGTTAAGGATTGTACCCACTTAAAACTTGTATTGGGTGGTAATGGCCTTGGGATAGGTGGTTCTAGTGGTTCTGTGAGTTCTACTCCCTTGTACTCTTCTGTGAAATTCTCCACTTCCTTGCAAGACTCTTCAAATGTATCTATGTCCTGATCAAATCCATCTGTGTCTTCCTCATCACTTAAGTCATAGACTAGAGGTTGAGAGAAATCTACCTCCATATCACCTTCGTATTCACTTGGGGAAGATTCTTCGATCTCAGAGAATTCACTTGCGGATGCAAGTTCATAACTAGGAGAACTTGACTTGTGACTATCATCATCAAGGAAATTTGCTTCTTGGGTTATTCTGTCTAGTTCTTCATGAAAGACTTGCTCTGGGGATTGTGCACAATCCTCCTTAGCATCAATTGTAACATCCTTGACAGAATGCTCCACAACATTGGATTCCCATGGAGGTTCAGCGTCTCCTAAGTCTTCAACCAACTCTTCTTCTTCAATAATAATAGCTTCCTCTACTCGTTCCAGTACGAAGCCATGCTCTATCTTGTTCACTGGAGTTTCTAGTATCTTCTTCATACTACGCTCTTCGTTAGATTGTCCACATGGGGCTGTGGGAGGTCCTTGAATGTTCGAACGTCTAGAAGATAATTGACTTACTGCTTGCTCCAGTTGATGAAGGGTTGTTTGAAGTCGATTTACTGTTTCCTTGAGGCGAACCTCTGATTCTCGGGGTGATAGATTTGGTTATGGCACAGGGGAAAGTGGTGGTGTTTGGGAGTGATTGGATTGGAACTGGGGTAAATGAGGATCATACGGTGGTGAATGATGAAAAGGAGCTTGTGAGTGTGGTGGTTCGAAGTTATGTTGAGAGGATGGTCTATAAGTACAGGGTGGGGCTTGTTGGTAATTACAAGGTTATCCACCATGTCTATTTGCTTGGTATGCATTGTGGAATGGTCTTTGTCCATGATATCTTGGAGGGTGTTGTTGCCTAAAGGGTTGATCAGATCCTCTTGGCTCCATCCATCTTTGATTGGTCTGACCTTGATGCATGTTCCTATTATAACTTCCATTCCTTTCAATAACATTAGAACCAAACTCAAAGCGAAAGGGGTGAGAATTCATAGTAGCTAAAAAGAAATAAAGAGGGGAAAAATAAAGACAAATAAACAAGTAAAAGAAAAATATTTACAATAAAAAATAATAAGGCACACGATTGCAGTTCCCTGGCAACGGCGCCATTTTTGACGTTAGGATTTTATGGTGGTAAAGAATTTATAAAAACAGTCGCGTTGTAGATATAGTCTCTAAACCAACAGAAATCCCTTCGTACAAACGTTTTGGTTGTCACAAGTAACAAACCCCTAAATAAATTGATAACCGAAGTATTCAAACCTCGGGTCGTCTTCTCAAAGAACTGCAGGGAAGTATGTTCTTATTATTGGTTATGGAAATTGTAAATTGGGGTTTTGAGAATGAGGAGCGAATGGTTTAATTAGCAATTAAAGTAAATGAAGAACAAGTAATTTAAATGGCAAGTAAAATAAATAAATGA
The DNA here is from genome assembly GCF_003086295.3 of Arachis hypogaea. Lineage (NCBI taxonomy): Eukaryota > Viridiplantae > Streptophyta > Magnoliopsida > Fabales > Fabaceae > Arachis > Arachis hypogaea. The sequence continues at coordinate 20,536,896 of NC_092054.1, forward strand.
CTGTAAATAAACTTTTGGCAAGGTATGAGAAATTAGAGGTCCTATCCTAGTTATCCTTATCAATGATGACGAGAATTGAATCTTAATTCCACTTTGTTAACCTTTACTAAGATAAAGGAAGGTCAAGGGATTAATTGGTCTGATCTTCAAATCCTATTTATTTCCTAAGAAAAGATTGGGATTATTGAAGTTCAATTTAATTAGCAAAGATAACAATTATCAATCATGTTTGAGTTTGATAACTCCTGAGTTACTGATTTCTTAACCAAGACCAAAAAGGAGAAAAGTAAATCTACTGGAATAAAAATGTCTTCAGATGGGAGTAACAATAATGTAAATAAAATAAAGCAAGATTAAACTGAAATACCTCAAATAACATTAATTCAAAGATGTAATCTGTAACATGGAAGAATTCATAAATTAAATTGCAAAAGTAAATAAAAGGGAATATTGAACCTGATAAAGAGATAATCCGGAAAGCGAATAAAATCCTAATTCTAAATCCTAATCCTAAAGAGAGAAGAGAGAGGAGAGAACCTCTCTCTAAACTAAATCTAAATCATGAAAACTAACTAAAGTGGAGACTCCCTCTTGAATGGATGCATTCCCCTACTTCATAACCTCTGGTCTATGCCTTCTGGACTTGGATTTGGGCCAAAAAGGGCTTCAGAATTTGCTGGGAGCATTTTCTGCAATTTCTGGTGCGTGGCCTCTGACACGCGTCCGCGTGGGTCACGCAGTCGCGTCATTCGGAGTTGTCATTGTCACGCAGTCGCGTCAGTCATGCGACCGCGTCATATGTGTTCTGCTTAAGGTGCGCGGTCGCGTCAGTCATGCGGCCGCGTCGCTGCTTCTTCGCGCTTGGCATGCGTCCACGTCGCCCATGCGATCGCGTGGATGCCAGTTTCTTCACAAACTCCGTTTTATGCTTTCCTTCCATTTTTGTATGTTTCTTTTCCATCCTTTGAGTCCTTCCTGCCTTAGAAGATCTGAAACTACTCAACACACTAATCATGGCATTGAATGGAAATAAAGGTAATTAAAATAATTAATTTTAAAGCATAGGAAACATGTTTTTCACATACATCAGATAATAAGGAAGGGAAAGTAAAACCATGCAAATAATATGAATAAGTGGGTGAAGGATTGAATAAATCACTCAGATTAAGCACAAAATATATCATAAAATATGGATTTATCAAGGAGACAATTCTATTTTGTCTCATGAAACTGGCAAAAATTCTGAAAATACCAGTTCCCTGAATCCCTTAGTGATCGAATCTGCTTCTAAGTCCACAAGACCTCGTGAGTGGAGATTCCTAATAAAGAACTACCCACAGGAATTTGTCATTGGGGACGTCTCACAAGGTGTCAAAACTCGTTCTTCCACTAGAAAGGCAAATGAAGAAACAAACATTTCTTTTCTCTCTCAAATGGAGCCACAAAACATCAAGGAAACCCCTCTTGGGTAAAGGCCAAGGAAGAGCTTGGTGAATTTGAAAAGAACTAAGTTTGGACACTAGTTCTAAAGCCAAGTGGAAAGAAAGTGACAGGCACAAAATAGATCTTTAGAAACAAGTTGGGTGAAGATAGAAGCATTTTTAGAAATAAAGCAAGATTAGTGGCACAAGAATATGATCAAGAGGAAGGAATAGACTTTGATGAATCCTTTGCCTCTGTTGCCCGAATGGAGGCTATAAGACTTCTTCTAGCCTATGCTGCTCATTGTGGTTTTAAATTGTATTAAATGGATGTGAAATGTGTATTTTTAAATAGTGTAATAGATAGAGAAATGTACGTGGCACAGCCACCTATGTTTGAAAATAAGAAATTCCCTAACCATATTTTCAAACTATCAAAAGCTCTCTATGGATTAAGACAAGCTCCTAGTGCTTGGTATGAGAGACTTAGCTCTTTTCTTTTAAAAAATAGTTTTCAAAGAGGCACCACAGACACTACTCTATTTATTAAGAATTCTAATGATTCTTTCATTCTAGTACAAATTTATATTGATGACATTATTTTTGAATTAGCAAATGAGACCCTTTGTGCTGATTTTGGAAAACTCATGACAAGTGAATTTGACATGAGTATGATAGGTGAACTTAATTTTTCCTTGGGCTTCAAATTTAGCAAACTGAAAATGGTATTTTTATTCATCAAGAGAAGTATGCCAAAGAAGTAATTAAGAAATTTCGTATGGAAAATGCCAAACCCATGGAAACTTCCATGCACCCTAATTCTAAATTAGAAAAGGGAGAGACTAAGAAAGATGTTGATGAGACTAGGTATAGAGGAATGATTGGATCTCTTATGTACCTAACTTCTTCTAAACCTGATATTGTGCAAAGTGTTGGAATATGTTCAAGATTCCAATCAAAACCAAGAGAATCACATTTTTCAATAGTTAAAAGGATCATTAGATATGTTCATGGTACATCCAATTTTGGTTATGGTACCCTAAGATTGATGAGTTTTTTGCAGTTGGTTATTGTGATGCAGATTTTGCTGGAGATAGAGTGGATATAAGGAGCACATCAGGCATATGTTGTTTCCTTGGAAAGTCTCTAAACGTACGGTCAAGTAAGAAGCAGTCCACAGTGGCATTATCCATTACAGAGGCTAAGTATGTTGCTGCTTCTTCATGTTGTTCTCAGCTTATTTGGTTGAAAACACAACTTGCTGATTATAAATTAAATGCTGAAAATATTCCCTTGTTATATGACAATATGTGTGCCATAAATATTTCCAAAAACCCAGTTTTTCACTCAATAAGAGAACATGTTCAAAAGGGGAATATTAGCATTCAATTTGTTAAATCAGAAGATCAATTAGCAGATATTTTCACCAAACCTCTAGCTAAAGACATATTTTGCAAGCTTAGGATTAATCTAGGGATTTTAAGTCGTAGTTCATTGTTTGCACATTGCTGATGTGTTTGTTGAAGTTTTTGTCTCTCAGGTTAGGATGAGACAATTCTGGGCACATGAAGAACCATTTTCCTAAACATTTTTCTTTCTGGGCTCAAATGGCACGTTCTGAATCTTCTGGGCCAACCCTTCAGTTCAGAGACACAGTGGCCCAACATGTTTCCTTAAACACTACCATTTCCGGGCTCAATGAGTGTTACATTATCCATGTGTTATACTTTATTTTTGTCTTTTAGTCAAAAGTTTTCAATTTTAAAATCATTTCTATTTTACCTAATATATTTTAATAAAATCAAATCACCTTTTTGTGATGTCAAGTCTTTTCAATGTCTAGTCATAGTGATGCAGTTGTATGGTTTCAAGAAACCTCTTCTCTTGTGGCAGTTACCAAACCTCCCTCTTCATAAATTCTTCCACTACCTCCTTGTTTCTTTCCCACTACCATTAGTGCTTCTCTTCATTCGAAACCAGGTTTCATTCTAATGAGGAAGAAAATTATCATTCAAAGAGGTCCTCATGAAAAGATTCTCAAACTACCAGAGAACCCTAAACACACTACTTGCTCCAAAGATCAGACCTTCACACCAGCTCCATCTCCTCCTACTTCTTCTCCTTGTACCGATCCAATGGCAAGGATCAAAACTACTCCAAGGTTCCCCTCTTCTGCCAAGCCGACGGCACCACCAAGTGCTCTATCCAAGCCAAGCACTTCGAAAGGAAAATGCCCTGCTGCTGAGGAACCTGTGCCCGAACCCTCTCGTCCTAAGCCTAGGCCTGCTCCCTCTCGTCCTCAAAGAGGTAACGCTTGCATCCCTCTAAAATTAGTTAAAGAAACCTCCATTGATCCTTTTGCACACAAATCACACTTTATGACCTCTCACTCAAACTATAATCCTCACCAATTTCGATCTTCCATGAACAATGACTTCTATGATGGTGTTATTGCTCACCATACCATATGTCCCACCCTTTTGGTTGATTTACCAAATCTGAAAAAGAAAAGTTTTGCTTTTGCTGAAAATTTTGAATTTCTGGACTAAAACCATATTTTTAAAATCAGAAAACCAGTCTACCCTATTTTAGTCAAGCAGTTTTATGCAAATATGACTTATTATGAGGGAAGTGTTCATTCCTATGTAAAAGGCCGTGACCTCGTTCTGAACGAGGAAACCATCAGTGATTCTCTGAAATACACTGATGTTGGTGCTTGTGTTTACACCTCTGGTAAGTGGGATGATGGGGGTAGATCTCTCTTGCAATGATGCTCTAGCCTATGTATGTAAATACATTTCTTTGATTGATGGCATCACTCCTACTCACAAAGCCCTGGGTTACACTCGTGCTCAATTGCATCGCATAGTGAACCATATCATCCTTCTTCAGAGTGGCTCATATCAAAGGGTGTTCTTCTGTGATACTTTAGTTTTATATACTATTCTAACAAAAACTGAAATCTCTTTTGCATATTTAATGGTAAGGTATATGTTTGATTATGTTAGAAGTGAGAAAGATAAAGCTCTTCCTTATGGCATGTTCTTAACCTGTATTTTTGAACATTTTGGTGTTGACTTGTCAAATGAGACATATGAAAATAGACACTTGATAAACCACTATTTTATGGTTTATCTTGTGCTCAATTAAGTGGTTTTTATCTACTCTTTACCCACTTATTCATAATATTTGCATGGTTTTACATTTGCCTTCCTAATTATGTGCTTTGATTGAAAACATGCTTCTTTGATCTTATATTTGCTTATTATTAATCCTCTCTTATTACCATTAGATACCTTGATATGTGTGTTAAGTGTTTTCAGATATTATAAGGCAGGAATGGCTTGGAGGATGGAAAGGAAGCATGCAAAAGTGGAAGGAATACAAGAAGTTGGAGAAATTGCTAAGCTGTCCAGCCTGACCTCTTCGCACTCAAACGGCTATAACTTTAGCTACAGAGGTCCAAATGACGTGGTTCCAGTTGCGTTTGAAAGCTAACGTCCTGGGCTTCGATTTGATATATAATATGCTATAGTTCTCCTGATGCTAGGTGACGCGACCGCGTGATTCATGCGGCCGCATCGCAGTGACGAAAAACTAGCATGGCAAAATTCGAAACCAGCGAATTCTGGACTGTTTTTGACCCAGTTTGCAGCCCATAAAACACATATTAGAGGCTATAAAGTGGGGGAATGCATCCATTTAGAGGAGGCTTTTCATATTTTACAATTTTAGGAGTAGATGTAGTTTTTAGAGAGAAAGGTTCTATCCTCTCTCTTAGGATTAGGATTTAGGATTTCTTTTAGTTTTAGGAGTGACTCTCAATCCCAGGTTCTTTATTTTTATTTATTTTCCCAATTTAATTTATGAACTTTTCCATGTTATGAATTGATTTCTTTATTTAATATAATTTGAGGTATTTCAGACTTATGATTGCTCTCTTTAATTTATTAATGCTCTTTGTTTATCCAAATTATTTTCATTCAAGTAGACTTTTTTCCCTTTTGGCTTTGGTTGAGTCATTGGAGACACTTGAGTTATCAAACTCGTTGTTGATTGAAAATTAAATTTCTTCATTTCATTAATTCACGTTCCAATAACTCTAGCCTTTCCCAAGGAAAGACTAGGACCTGAGGAACCAGAATTAATTCATCCACTTAACTTATCTTCATAGTTAGAGGTTAACAAAGTGGGAGAAGAATCCAATTCTCATTACAATTGATAAGGATAACCAGGATAGGACTTCCAGTTCTTATACCTTGCCAAAAGTTTTATTATTTATTTAATTTAATACAATATTACTTTCTTGCCATTTACTATTCTTGCTTTTTATCTTATACATTAAACCCCCCCCCAATTTACAAACTCATAACCAATAATAAGAACATACCTCCCTACAATTCCTTGAGAAGACGACCTGAGGTTTAAATACTCGGTTATCAATTTAAAAAGGGGTTTGTTACTTGTGATAACCAAAACGTTTGTATGAAAGGACTTTTGAAGGTTTAGAAACTATACTTGCAACGAGGATTTATCCGCAAATTTCTAGACCACGCAAAAGTTCTCTCATCAACACTCATATCTAAAAGGAGGTAGTTCAGTGAAACAGCAGAAAAAGGGACCTACTCGTTCTGAAATGGTGGTTCTTGATGATGATGATGATGAATCTGTTCTTGATGACACTCCTCCTTCCTCTACCACGGGCACTTCAACCTCCACTGGACACAAATCTGTTTTGTATGGAGTTGTTAAGGATGTGATGCAAGAATTTGTCTCTCAATCAAACCATCTAATTGCTATAAGTAAAGAGCAAAGGAAACTTGCCACCAAGCATGAAAACTTCCTCAGAAAATCCAGAGATAGAGTGGCAGTCTTCTTGAAATTCATTGATAACCTCCAAGAGGATGACAATGTTGCCACTGATCCTGAAGACGATGCTGCTTCTGAAGAAGATGGTTCGGATGCTTGAAAAGATCTCGTGTTGCTGCAGCCTTTTATTTACTTTTGTCTCATAAAAACTCTTGTCTTTTACTTTTTGACTTCCTTTTATTTTGTCTCGGATGACTGTAAACCATTTAACAACTGTTACCTTTAATTTTAGTTATTTAGATGTTTGAACTTTGCATTAATAGTTTGTTGCAGGCTTTAAGTTGCAGCATTGGTATTGCTTACATTTCCTCCCTCGATGACAAAAGGGGGAGTAGTAGTATAGTAGTAGCTTGTATTTATTGTGTATCTGTTGCATGTTGCATGTATCTTTGTTGCTCTATTTTGCTTTTGCTACTCTTGCTGTTTGCTTCATCCATGGACAAGATATTGTATATAGTATATTATTGTGTTCTCTATGAGAATATGTAAATCGGAAAGAAGAGCACAAATTTAGGGGGAGCAACTCTTGAAAAAGAAAGGGGGAGCAATTCAAATGCAAGTAACATCATCTAAAAGAAAGATCTTTAACCTTATTCAAATTCAATCCCTTTGATCAATGTTTCAATTATGTTTGTCATCAATGGAGAGATTGTTGAGTTAAGTAAATAACTAAGTTTAATTTGATGATGACAAACTTTATTTTATTGGGTTAAATACCCAATTAGGTTTGATTAGTGTTGCAGGCCAAAGAAATAAAATAGTTGCAATAGCCCAAACAGAAGTTGTTGAAGCATACAAAATGCATAAACAAAGCCCAAATGAAAAATAACTAAGAGATCACATGGGCTGAAAGGTAAGTGAAGCAATTTCAAGCCCAAGACGCTTGATCCAAGTGAAAGCCTTCCAAAGCCATCATTCTCAAGCTGGCTTCAGTTAGAATCAAAGAGAAAGAGAGAGCTTCTCCTTTTGCATTCCTTTACCAGAGAAGAAAGAAAGAGAAAGCTTAATCAAAAAGCAAATGTCTAATCGCCCAAATCAAACCATATTAAGCTAAAGGTAATTTATTTCCATTTGCATGCAATTTACTTTCTTCACTCCTTCTCCAATTTTCTACAACTCTAATTTGGGATAAATGAAAAAGTGTTCTCTGATAATCACTGTTGTGAATCAAAGGCTAAAATTATTTCTTGGGGACAAAGCACTTGCTCAATGGTTCAGATTCAAGTTTACCATTGAAACATTTCTCTTTGCTGATCTAAGGCACTTGGTCAAAGCAAAAGGACCAGCTCTGATATCCCTAATTTGGGGGTTAATGGAAGAAAGTGAAATGACAATTTTGGAAAGCACACAGCTCGAATAGTTGACTCGGAAGAGAGCAACACAGCAACTTGGAAAGAGGTACAAAAGAAACATTTTCATCTTTCTGAACATAAGGAGAGAGAACCAGATTTTGAGTTTTATTCTGAAGAGCTTCTCTATGAAGAGTTCATCAACTTTGGACAGTGTTTTCTAAGTTAAAGAAGCATTCCGCTAAGACAAAGAACTCAATCAGAGTCAGCTGAATCTGGTTCAATTTATAGTAACAGAGGCTGTTGATGCATTAATCTCCTTCATATTTCACAGTTTGTATTTTATTTTCAATGTATATCTTTCTGTAATTTCTTGAGTGGTAAAAGGATAAAAAAGAGAGCTCAAGAAAAAGCCAATGAGTGACAAAAGGTTGAGTAAAACACTTGAGAGAAAAATCTAGAGTGATTTCAGATTTCTTTAGGTTGTTTCATATGTCTTGTATCTTGTACCTGTGAGGTGCCCCTTTCTAAGTTGGGTCAGCACTTAGAGTGAAGAGTTAGGTATTAGCATAACCAAGTCAAGTTAGATTAGAACTTGAGAGAGAAAGGATTGTGTGAATCCTAAGAAATTGGTGTATGTAATACTTTAACTATAGTGAAAATTCCACCACTGTTGTGGTGGAGGCTGGATATAGGTTGCATTGTACAAGGCAACTGAACCAGGATACATGCCTGTGTTATTCTTCTTCTCCTTCTCTAAGTTTTGTTTTCTAATATTTAGGAGACAAAACGGAATTGTCTCATAAAGTTTCTGTTGCACAGTTTAAACAGATTCTAAGTGTAAGCTTGTAATTAAATGCTTATTTCATTAAGAGTAAAGTATCGTTTTTATCCCCAACGTTTGGGATAAGTCTCAAAGTTGTCCCTAACATTTCAATCATCCTATTTAAGTCTCTAACATTTCAAAATTGGCTCAATGTTGTCTTGCCGTTAGGGATCCGTTAACAGAATTGACGGTGGGACAAAATTGAGACGATTTTGAAACGTTAGAGACTTAAATAGGACGAAAACGTTGGGGACAAAAACGATACATAGAAATAAATTTTAATTTTATCCTTCAATAATATCAATTTTTTACTGTATATAGTATTCAATTATTTTTTAATCACATCTAAATAAATTACATTTAATCACATTACTTTCATTCTAAATAAAATAATTTTTTTAATAATTTTACACTTAAAGTAATGTAATTTTTTTATAAATAAATAAATTTTACACTTTCATTCTAAATAAATAATGTAATGTGATTAGAATGAAAGTGTAAAATTATTAAAAAAAAATATATAAGTAATGTGTTTAAGTAACGAAAGTAAAATTATATTATTTAGAATAAAAGTGTACAAGTTATTTATTCTTTCTATAACCTTCAAGGACTAACATTGTTGGTGTCATAACAAGGGTGAAGGAACTATTCAAATGACACAACAATTTGTTTTTTGGATTTAATACTTTTTTGCCTAAGGAAATGAGATAAAAATAATAATTGATGAAAAAGAAGTTCCTATGAAAAAAATAGGTGAATTTGAAGAAGAAATTAGTTTTGTGAACAAGATAAAGGTGAATATGGTTTAAGTTTATGACTTATTTTATTTATTTATTTTTGGTTGGGGTGAGGTTTTTTCACAAAAATGATTCCAAAATGATGAGCGTGTTCACTTTCGAAGTGACATCGTTTTGTGGGTGGATGTTTTTCAATTTTTAGCCTTCTTTCACTTTGATAGCTTAACAAACATATACACAACGTTACATCCACATTAGTTATTTCTCACGGCAAGAATTCCAGCAGATAATTGCATTCTTTAAGTCGGATAGCGTCGATTTTTGACCACCGCAAAATTATTATCGGCGGTTCTCAAACCGCTTTAAGATATCCGTCACTATTTACCAAAAATATTGTAGCGTCCGTTTTATTTTAAAAGGGCAAATAGATAGAAGAAGTTATTTGTCTTTTGTCTGTGAAAATAATATTTTTTTATTTAAATTTTGTGAAAAATTTTATTTAAAAATTTTAAATTAGTGATATATCTCCACCTCCAAATTGTTAATGTTAGCCTTTTAGTTAGTATTGATATCAAGCATACATAAATTTTTCTCTTTTATTTTGAGATAATACTCAATTTAGTCTCTGAATTTGCATGCGAGCCTCAATTTAGTTTCTAAAATTTCAATTACCTTTATTTAGTCATCAAATTTTACGAACATGACTCATGTTAGTCTTGAAACAATTTTTAACGTACAAATGTTTGTAAGATATGCCATTTTAATTTTGACACTCAAATAATCTAAAAACAATATCGCAAGTGGTGTTTATTAAAACTTTACCTAACAAAACAAGTGATACGATGCTGTTTCTAGACTATTTAAATACCAAAACTAAAATTGCATCATTTTACTAATTTTAACGTGATATTTGACCGTCCATATAAAAACTTAATATAAGATACATTTATAAAATTTAAAAACTAGATAAAAACAATTAAAATCTCAAAAACTAAATCAAAACTACGTACAAATTTAAAAACCAAATTGAGTACCCATTTTATTTTTCACGTTTCTAATAGTTTTAATATTTTATCTGCATCTCTAATCTAAAATTTTTTATTTTTAATTTTGGCATTCAACAAATCGCAAAGACTTGATGCGATTTATGATTTACAAAATGAGCACCGACTCAGCAATTTAAGTACATAAATAGATAAAGAGATTCTAATACTCTTTCTAATTTCTAGTGTTTGATGAGATTTATATATTTTCTAAAATAGATAAATCAATACTCTTTCTAATTTTTTAGTTTTTGTTGTCATTTACTGATTTACCTATATAAAAAAAATTATAAAATTATTTTTTCAGTTTAATTGCGTAAAAACCCTCCTACTTAAAAGGTAAATGAAATACAAAATGAGTACGGAAAGGGATGAAATTTTTTCGATTTTTTCTAATTGAAGATGTAAAGTGTAATTTTAATTTTTTAATATTTTTTAATTTGTTATATGTTTGTTAAAATTAGTTATTAAAATTAGTTATTAATATAAAATATATATTAAAATATAAATATATTAAAAATAAATTAAACTATATATATATTTATACACAAATATATTAATGACTTATTTTAGTAGTTAATTTTGATGTATGAATAATATTTTTTCTTTTATATTTTTTTTGTTTTACCTATAAAATGTATAGTAAAAAATCATACTTTATCTTCTCAAGTAGAAAAAAAATAATGGACTTAAATATTCAACTTTTTTTTAATTAAAAGTGTAAAGCGTGATTTTTAATATTTTAATATATTTTAATATTTTTTTGTCTCATCTATGAAATGTATAATGAAAGATCACATTTTACCTCTTCAAATAAAAATAAATTAAGAAGATCTAATCTAGCCACTTTAATTTTGGATAAGTGTTTATGGTTTAATTTTTTCATGAATTGAATTCAAACTATACTAAATTAAACCAAATTATTTTTCACATAACAAATTAAATTTAAACTAATTTATAATGTAGTTCATCAATTTAATTGAGTTCACAAAAATAAAATCAATTTTAATTTTAAAAACAAATTTAAATTAATTTATATGCTAAAATTAATTTTTATTTAATTATTATTCTTTGAAATACTAAAATTTCTCGTTACCTCTTCTATTTTTTTTTTTTTCTAAAAGAGAATTATCCAGAAACATGGAAATTGGAAGGTTTTTTTTCCCAACAAATTGGTTTTCGATAACTTTATGAGCAGCGGCACTCAAATGAACTATTTGTAATTTTTATTTTTTAGGAAAATAATACATGCAAAATAACGCATTTAGGAAAATAACGTATGTTTTTAAAGGAGAAATATTATTTGTATACTAAAATTAGTTATTAAAATCAGTTAACAATGTATTTATGTATATATATATGTGGTTTAATTTATTTTCAATGTGTATTTATATTTTAATATGTATTTTATATTAATAGCTCATTTTAGTGACTGATTTGGGTGTACACGTAACATAACTCCTAGTAAAATTAATCTAATATCAACTAAAAAATATAAATTCTTACTAGACATTGAAATACTAAATTTATAATATCCACAATATATTTCATTAGGACACGAGTAAACTAAGAAGAAACGTGTACACAAAGTGTTTACAAAGTTGCAAGTCCACTTTAGGGTTAGGTTCTTGAACACCGCGTTTTTAACTTGGAAACCTGCACATGTTTTTGACTCGCAATTCATTCAATTTTGAAGTCAAGAGTACCAATATTGATGACGATTAGAGTAGTAAAAAGGATCCCATTAGTGTTCCACGGAAACAAATGACAAATCAGAGCCAATAAAACAGACCACATAGCTGTAGGTTTACAAATACAAATCACAAATTTTTCTAATTTTTCTGGCAATTATTTAAAAACGTGTGAGATGGACGGTGTAGTGAGATTCATGTTTTTGCCACTTTTGTTTTTTTTCTTGTTATTTGATATTTTGTTTAATTTAAATTTCCTTCGCTCTTCCCTATATAAAAGAAATAAGAGCCAGCTCATTCCATTCCAACCAACAGGCCACTAACATCTTCCACAGTGATCCCACTTTTCCATAGCAGAGAGAGAAGAGAAACAGTGAACAGTGAAATTAAAAGAGAAAGAGAGAGAATCAACAACATCAACTGAAGCCATGGCCTTTGCGAATGAAATCATGGCTTCTTCATCAAGAGTCCTTCTACGTAACAGTTTAAAACAGAATCAATCGCCATTCTTGGTAAGCCCTGTGTTGGTGAGGTTGAGGAAAGCTGTAAAGTTTCCTGTGGCAGCTTTAAGTGAAGATTTGCTGAGGGACCCTTCCTCTTCCTCCTCTTCCTCCTCTTCTTCTTCTTCATCTTCCACTTCGTCTTCTTCTACTACGTCTGTGCCTGTTCCTGTTTCTGTGGTACCCTCTGAGAAACCGGTGAAATTCAGAGTTAGAGCTGTGGTGACTGTGAGAAACAAGATCAAAGAAGGTTTTAAAGAGACTCTTGTGAAGCATTTTGATGCTCTTACTGACAATATTGGACAGAATATTGTTCTGGAACTTATTAGCACTGAGATTGATCCAAGTAAGACCTTGTTAATTATAACTTTTAAGAATCTGTATTTCCTCTTTTATTTTTTTTCTCAAAAATAGAAAGTCAACTCTTTCTTATCTTTTGAGAAATATTCCCTAGTTCCCGGAATGTTTTTGCATTCTTGAAAATATTTTGCAAACTACACGAGTCTGTTATTGATTTTGGTGTGTTGCAGAAACGAAGGCGGCGAAGAAAAGCAACGAAGCAGTGCTGAAAGATTGGTCGAAGAAGATCAATGTTAAAGCAGAGAGAGTTAATTACACAGCGGAGTACATGGTTGACTCTAATTTCGGAGAGCCAGGAGCAATAACTGTGTCGAATAAACATCAACAAGAGTTCTTCTTGGAATGCATAACAATTGAAGGGTTTGCCACTGGACCTGTTCATTTCCCTTGCAATTCATGGGTACAAGCACGAAAAGATCATCCTGGAAAAAGGATATTCTTTTCCAACAAGGTAATCTCTCGTCAACTTTCCAAAATTTATGACAACAATAGTATGCCTTAATTACTATGCAGCCAAGAAATTTTTAATTAAGGAGTTCCATATGCTTCCCATTAAGGTTCAAATTATTAGCATTTTTAATATACTTTTTAATATATTTAGAATAAAATAGCGACTAAAAAATTTATATATGGAATGGGATGAGAAATATATCTTAATATTGTAATCTGTTGTGTTTTTGAAAATTATGGGAGATACACAAATTGAGCTATCCGACTTATGTTTAAAAAATTAAAAAAATTTAGAGTACACAAGTTGGAGGCTTTCGATTTGTGTTTAAAATATTAAAAAAATTTGGAATACACAAATCGGATGTACTCCAAATTTTTTTAATTTTTTAAACACAAATCGAAGGGTCCTGTACCCAAAAATCCGACGGTCCGATTTTTGTTCCTAACACTACAGCTGCGTAAAACACTCATACACTCTATAATTACGTCCTACACTACTTTTCTTTTATATATAAATTAAAAAGTGAAAAATAGTAAAGAATGAACATTTTTATCTGATATTATTCTATTTTGATTTACAATTTTCTATGAAATAATGAATTTTTGAATATTAGTTATATAAGCAAGTAGTTTAGTTGAATAGTTAATATACTTTTATTATTTTTATTATTTTAATTTTTGTTTCCTGTAGCAGTCCTGTCTAGAAAGAATATTGAATAGTAAACGGCAAAGAAAGAATACTGAACAGATAGCCAATTAGGCCATGACCTTTTTTATCATCTCTTCATTTGGTGTATGAATATTTATTATTGGATTTAGATTATACACTCAAAAAAGTTTTATAAAATTAAAATTATTATGTAGTTATTAAAATAAAAATTTTAAATTTTATTAAGAGAAAATTTGACATTAGTCTTAATTAATAAATCCTTTATTGCTTTATATTTTTAAATATTCTTTTTTGCCGGTTCAAGTATGGCCAAATTATTATTATTATTATTATTATTATTATTATTATTATTTACACTTGAAACAATATTATGTTTAAGGATTTTTCTAACCAATATCGTTATCTATGTTAAAAAATATTTTAATTTTTATAATTCTTTTTTGCATAAAAATATTTAAAAATTTGAAATTTATAACTTTTTAATATAAACGATTTACATTTAACATTTTAATAAGTATTCTAAAAATATTTAGTGTATAAAATTTTTTTACATAAAAAATAAAGTCGTTAAGAATAAATTTTATTTAGATAAAATTATTAAATCGTTAAAAATATTATTTGTATACTAAAATTAATGACTAATATATTTATATATAAATATATATGTATTTTAATTTATTTTTAATATGTATTTATATTTTAATATATATTTTATATTAATAACAGATTATGATAACTAATTTTAGTGTATTTGTTGATTAATAAAATATCTTAAACCTAATCCTATGTGGCTATGGCCATGGGCCCGCGAACTTTGCATTGACCTTTCACAATCTGTGGCATACAAACCGTCCAATTTCAATACCCCCACTGTCGGTTAATGTATTGCTAGTATATTCTTTTTTCTTTTTTTAGGTAGTTAAAAATTTAGGGAGCTACTCAAATGAAGATGCAAAAAACATCTTTTTATGAAGATGCTTTGTATAAAAGTGTGATTTATTGATTTGGCCACACTTCAAATAAAAACAACACTTTTATAACATATCAAAATCTAACCCTATACTCCATCATCTAAGGGTCAAAAAGAAAAATCATCACATGAAGACAATTATAATATCTTCATGGGAGTACCCACCAAAAATTTATACTATCACTTTTCAAATATTTTCTCTTTTATATAGTTTTATTTGTTATTTATAATATTTAATATATAATAAACAAATGAATAATTTATTTTAAGAAGTAAAGCCGACCAAAATATAGTTTTCTAAAATTATCAAGTAAATCAAATAGTAGCACTTTTATTCTCATGTCAAATAACAGTTATTGTTATGTTTTTGTGATTCATTTGTTCAGCCCTACTTGCCTGGAGATACACCTGCTGGTCTTAGATTTTTGAGGGAAAAGGAGCTGAGGAATCTCAGAGGCGATGGAAAAGGAGTTAGAAACTTGTCTGATAGAATATATGACTTTGATACATACAATGATCTTGGAAACCCGGACAGAGCACCTGAGTTTGCAAGACCAACAATTGGAGGATCTGAGCAGTATCCCTACCCAAGACGGTGTCGTACTGGCCGTCTCCCATCTGACACTGGTAAATCCTTTGAGATTTCTACCTTTTGAATTACATTAGGGTGGAGACTCGTATGCAGTTGTTTTCATGCGAAGTTAATTCTCAAACACTATTAAATGATTTAATGTGTTTGACTAAATTGTCAACTTCATAAGAAGACAACTGTATTAATAACTATGGGACGGTAGAAGGTTTTGAAACATGTATTAAATTTTCTCAATAAGCAAGCAAATATTGGTGATATCCTATTTATGCAATTAGTTAACTTGACATTCATAATATGAGTTATTTATGATCATTTGCATCTAGACTGAATTTTTGGATATAATACTATGCTTTACTGATCACAAAGTATTATGTGATTGCATCTGGCAGACATGTTTGCAGAGAGCCGTTTAGAGAAACCAAATCCGATGTACGTCCCTCGGGACGAACGATTTGAAGAGTCTAAGCAGAACACATTTTCTGTGAAGAGACTCAAGGCTGTTCTCCATAACTTGATTCCTGGGCTTAAAGCTAGTATCTCTGCTGATAATCAAGATTTCAATGATTTCTCAGATGTTGATGGTCTTTACAGTAAAGGGTTACTGATTCAGTTGGGTTTACAAGATGATGTTTTAAAGAAACTTCCTTTGCCAAATGTGGTTAGCAAGATCCAGGAATCAAGCCAGGGACTTCTTAAATATGACACTCCCAAGATTATATCCAGTGAGTATTCCTTTGTTCATGTCAATAGTTTTTGAGTTTTATTTGTTTGAATTTTGGATAAAAAAATTGTATAGTGAGGAGGAGAAAAATAAAGATACAGAATGATAGGTAAATAATTGATTTCAAAAATTATACTTGCACCAAAAGAAATTAAACTAAAAATAGACATGTCTTTCGTTAGCGTGTGAATGCCATGACAAAACTAGTGTTTTAGATAACATAATAATAATAATAATAATAATAATAATAATAATAATAATAATAATAATAATAATAATAAAGTAAAGTGGTGTGATTTTGGTCTATCTATTTAAAAAGGAAAGGTATATAGTAGATTTCTAGGTGTGAATCGAAGTAATAAAAATAAAGGTTAAGTACGATTTTGATTCCTAAAGTAGGGACTGAAAATTTGTTTTGTCCCAGCCTTTTTTGTTATAAAATGGCCTCCAAAATTTAACTTAGTTTTAAAATTGTCTTTTGGACGAAAATATCTTTCCCCCTTCTTTCCCAAAATTAACCACAAAGCAGAGGCAGCAGAGGCAAAAGAAGAAACAGAAGCAGAAGTAGAATCAACAACATCAATAATAGTGAATCAACAACAACAACAACAAAAGCCAAAACAGAATCAACAACAACAAAAGCAAAAATAGAAGTAGAATCAACAACAATAAAACAACAACAACAATGGTGAATGGTGAATCAACAACAGCAACAACAAAAGTAAAAATAGAAGTAGAAGTAGGAGCAGAAGGCAAAAGTAGAAGCAGAAAGCAGAAGCAACAACAGGGCTTGATGGCGACGGGACAACGTGACCTTACTCGTCAGCGGTTCGCGGCTGAATGCGGTCTTCCTCAGCGCCTCCGTGCCTCTCTTCTCTTCCTCTGCGCTTCTCTTTCTCTCTCCCTCTGCTCGCAGTGACGCGAATCCAAGCCAGCGGTGATGCCAGTGAACTGCGGTTGTACTGGTGCGACGATGGAGAGGAGCTGCAGCGGTGGTGGACGGTGGTTTCGGTGGTTTCAGTGGTTTTGCTGGCATGACCTCCCCCTTCTTCTTCCCTGCCCCCACCTTCCGCGTGATTCCCCCCTTCTCCTTCTCCTTTGTTTTCTTTCTTTTTTTTTTCTTTTTTTTTAAATGTTTAGTTAGGGGTAATTTGGTAATAAAAATTAAAGTTTTGGTAAAAAAAAACAATTTTAAAACTAAGTTAAACTTTAGGGACATTTTGTAGCAAAAAAAAAAAAGTCGGAACGAAACAAATTTTCAACTCCTACCTTAGAGACCAAAATCGTACTTAATCCTAAAAATAACATTTCGTACTTAATTATTTCTGGGACAGACATTTCTCATTAATAACAGAGAATTTAGATATGTCCAAATTTGATCTTATGTCAACTGATTTTTCTTTTCCTTACCTACCATTTATTTGGCTGAGCGTGCCTAATTGAAAGTAGGTGAGTTTTAATGCTATTGCATAGCGCTCGCAATATGATTTATTCGACCGATAACGAAAGAGGACCACTACGATATGCAATTTGTGCTTTAATGTTAATCAGTTAATTTCTACACTTTGAAAAAAGGAAAAGTATCTGTCTTTTATGTATGTTCTTTCTGAAAGGTTTATATCCATAGGCATTTAGCAAAACCTGCATCCAATTTTCAACTTGATTTCTTTTTTTAATGTTTCACATGCGGCATGCGGGAATAATTTATGTGTGCTTTTTATTTAAAAAATTGTCAAACAGAAATGATACATCGTCTTATAGCCTTTATTATTATTAAATTAATTAAATTAATTATCTCACATGTGTAACTTGCAGAGGACAAATTTGCGTGGCTGCGAGATGACGAATTTGCCCGCCAAGCAATTGCAGGAGTCAACCCTATTGGCATTGAGAGGCTTCAAGTTTTTCCACCGGTTAGCAAGCTTGACCCGCAAATATATGGTCCCCAAGAGTCTGCTCTTAAAGAAGAGCATATTCTAAACCAACTCAACGGCATGACTGTGCAACAGGTACCCTTTCAAAGTCTTATTAAATATCTAACTGCATGCGAAGTTGATAGTTGAAAATTATTAGATTGTAATTTAGTTAAACATGTCAAGTAATTTGACGAAAACTATACTGCATGAGTTTTACCAATCACTTCGTTTTTAATGTGTACGTGATTTATATATTTTTTTCTGTTAATTAGTTCTTTACTTGATGATACTAAATTCAATTATGTTTCTATTCTCTGCTGCAGGCAATAGATGAAAATAAGCTGTTCATAATAGATTATCATGATGTTTACCTTCCATTTCTTGAAAGGATTAATGCACTTGATGGTAGAAAAGCTTATGCTACACGCACAATCTTTTTCTTGACACCGCTTGATACTCTCAAGCCTGTGGCTATAGAACTTAGCCTGCCTCCGGCCGGGCCAAGTTCCCGGTCCAAACGCGTAGTCACACCTGCCATAGATGCAACTACCAATTGGATGTGGCAGCTTGCTAAGGCACATGTTTGTGCCAATGATGCCGGGGTGCACCAACTTTACAACCATTGGTAAGCTATAACCCTCTTTAATATGCATTAGTGCATTACAAAGTACTTAATAAGCTCTTAATTAGTGAGTAGCTTACTTGAATTTTTATTGTGTGTAATTTTTATATAATAGGTTACGCACACATGCTTGCATGGAACCATTTATTTTGGCTGCTCACAGGCAAATGAGTGCTATGCATCCGATTTTTAAGTTGTTAGATCCACACATGAGGTACACTTTGGAGATCAATGCCCTGGCTCGCCAGAGCTTAATCAATGCTGATGGAATTATTGAGAATTGCTTCACCCCTGGCCGCTACGCCATGGAAATTAGTTCTGCTTTCTACAAAAACTATTGGCGTTTTGACATGGATACTCTCCCTGCTGATCTCATTCGCAGGTACATATCTTAGTGTTCCTTTCTTTCATGTCATCCGTATAGAATACATGTTAAGATATAAAATAATTACAAATATTTAGTGACTAATTTTTTGTGTATACATAATATCTTTATAAAAATAACGTAAAATCAATGTGTTGTGGTAAATATTATGAATTTGAGAAAGGAAAAGTCTACGGGGCCAGCAATTTTATCAAATTCTGGCCAGCATGTAACCATCAAAGAAGAGTGAGCCATTGGATGAAATCTCACATTAATCTCACACCATTAAAAGCCTCATTGATGGCTATTTGATGGCTATAAATTTCAAATGTTGCTGGCCCCTAGCATTCCTCTTTGAGAAATATAGAACTTTTATAACATAGACTATTATTGTGACTGGACCAACATTGTGGAATTGGTGTTTGCCTTATTTGGTGATTGCAAAAAGCAACTATATCTAACCAAGATTTTTCTGTTGGCACTATGCAGGGGAATGGCGGAACCAGACCCATCCCAACCACATGGCCTAAAGCTTGTATTTGAAGACTACCCTTATGCTGCAGACGGTCTTTTGATCTGGTCAGCAATTGAAAACTGGGTCCGCACCTATGTGAACCATTACTACCCACATTCAAGCCTTATAATCAATGATAAAGAGCTTCAAGCATGGTACTCTGAGTCAATCAACGTGGGGCACGCAGATCGCAGCCACGAGAGCTGGTGGCCCACGTTGAACAACAGTGAGAATCTTGTCACCGTACTCACCACATTGATTTGGCTTGCGTCTGCTCAGCACGCTGCTCTTAACTTTGGCCAGTATCCTTATGGAGGGTACGTGCCGAATCGTCCCCCGTTGATGCGAAGATTGATACCGGATGAGAGTGATCCAGAATATGCCAGTTTCATTGCTGATCCACAGAAGTATTTTCTCAACGCCTTGCCTAGTTTGTTGCAAGCTTCGAAATACATGGCCGTGGTGGACACTCTCTCCACTCACTCCCCTGACGAGGAGTACTTGGGAGAGAGGCAGCAACCTTCCATTTGGTCCGGTGATGCTGAGATCGTCGAGGCCTTTTACGAGTTCTCGGCTGAGATGAGACGGATTGAGAAGGTCATTGACGGAAGGAACCGGGATAAGAAACTGAGGAACCGGTGTGGGGCAGGAGTGTTGCCTTATGAGTTGCTTGCACCAAGTTCTGAACCGGGTGTTACATGCAGAGGAGTTCCAAATAGTGTGTCCACATAAATTCCGGAAATAAATAAGAGTTAAGTCTCGCATCTTGATAAAGAATTATGTTGGGCTTAAATAGTTAGTATTATGGGAAACGGGTCTGTGGTCTATGTGGAGCACTAGGCTTGCCTAATTTGTAACTAGATTGGATTAATGTTAGTATATATTGGTTATTGGTAATATACTCTAAGGTTATATGTATCATATTTTATTAAATAATAAATAGAGTTCGGTGGTGTATTAGTTAGACTTATAATCTTAGAAAATGAATTCGTAAAATTAAAATTAGTTGAATAATTAAATTGTACTAAACTTCAAATAGCTAACCATCATAATTCACATAACACAGTTAAGTGATTGTACTTGTTTGCAACTATGGCATGAACATATTTTAAAACCAAGTGTGGTCTTCTGGGCCATTGCCAATATCTGAGATCACTGTTCACAATATCTTATCAAACATTGCATCCACTGAAGTTGCACAATGGTTGCTTCTCCCTTGGTCCAATATAATATAGGTTACATAGCTTTACAAAATTAGAATTACAAAATTAGAATGTTATGCCCTCCACCACTTATCTACCAGTAGTCGTGCTACCTCCACCAAAAGAAACATAACAAGCATGGACCAAACAAGAGTACAACCAAATAATTCATAGGTTCAGATATATGGGAAATAAACCACCCAATACATTATACACCATGATTATTAACATATTTGAGTGCCGAATCCACATACGAGGCCAGCTGGTCTCGATCGGGGAGAGGGACGAGGAAGTGGCTACGAGAAGAATGTTCTGAGCCCAAAAGGTTCATGAGTTCATTAAAAGTACTAAGATTTAGTCTTGAATTGGCTAAAACTACTCTAATTTTAGTGCAAATTAAATCTGACTTATGAGTCCTAAATAGGAATTTAGGCTTGAATTATTTTGGAGACTGAGAATTGGATTCTAGTTTCCAAATAAGTTATATGGTTAATAAATGTGAACTATCAACAGTGAACATGGATTGGTAAACTAGTTAGTTTCATGAATAATTTCTTCACTTTTTTTTCCTACCTAGTATACTTAGAGATTGGAAGAGTGAACTAAGGAGGGAGTAGTGGTGTAGTGACGGTTATTGAATAAGAGTAATCTGAGATTGACGCGATTACTTAATGTGGTTTTTGAAATCCAATTTTCAATTTTATTATTGTAGTCCTCCATATTATAGTTGTAAGGTGATTGAATCGGTCAGATTACTGGTTTATTAGTTTATTAGTTCAACCGATAAGTTACTCATTAGACCGATAGAACTGATTCTATGTAAATAAAAAAATATAAAACAGTCAAAAGTCTAAAATTAAAATTTAAAATAGATATCTTCACTAATATTTTAAAAAGAATCAAGTTTCAACAAATTATAATCAACAAGTTATAATTCAGTTATCATTAAATAAATATATAAAATTCTAATATTTTTTCATAATAAAAATTTGAGTAATGATTCCTATAAAAATTCCTATTTAGGACTCACTTTGCCATGCTAGACCCAATTTGATCCTTCCTTCCCTGGGATGCTTAATTCTGGTGCAGCCACCACTGTCGAAGTCCCGTTCTTAGTGAGGGGTGTACGTGAGGAAGGACATTCAGGCTTGCGAGGGAAAGCCAGTGACGGTAGAGGCAATTGACATGGTGAGAAGAGAGCAATGTGCGTGGGCAATGGGAAAGGCCAGCGAGGATAAGGTACACGTGGCAGTGTCGGTTGAGCAGGGTTTATATATGGGGAAGGAAAGGATAAAGAAGAAGAAGAATCATGAGTTGTGGAGGCTGCTGCCATGGAGCTTTGGTGCAGAAGAGAAGGAAGAATATAAGGGAAGAATAAAAGTTGTGGAGGCTGTTGCCATGGGAATTTGGTGCGGGAGGGAGGAAAAGAGAAAGAAGAAGAAGCTTTGGTGCGGAAGGGAAGAAGAAAAAGTTGTAGAGGCTACTGCCGCGGGGCTTTAGTACGAAAGGGAGGGAACGAGGAAGAAAAAGAAGAAGATATTTCAGCGTGGCAAATAGATGTCACGTCTCATTGTTGAAAAAATGTCCAAAGATCACTATGATATCCGGAGTTTTATATAGAAGACTACAATAGTAAAATTGGGATATTGATGATCATATTAGTTAATCACCTGAATCTCAAATACTACTATAGAAATTTATTCGATAAAATACCACAAAATATTAATAGGTTAAATCTCAGAGTGGTCCCTGAACTTGCACTCGAGCCTCAAAGTCGCCCCTAAACTTGCATTAGCCCCAATATTGTCCTCGAATTTAACAAAGGTGACTCACGGTCGTCCCTGAAGCATTTTCCGGAGAATATTCCCAAACAGTGTGATGATGTGTATGGAGAGGTGCCACGTTGGAATGGTAACGGCTATCTGATGTGGCTGTTATCATTTTTTAACTCAATTTAGTCCCTGAATTATTTTATAACCCTAATCCCCAATTTATTATTAGAAACCACTCTGTTTCTTCTTCTCTGCTCTCATTCGTCTTCACTGCCATTGTTGAGCTGCCATTGTTGACCTTCTCTCTCAAGGAAAGCAAGCATATTCTGATTATCTCGTCTCCATTGAACACGTAGTGGTCTGACGGGAAGCATCTTGATTGTTATGGTTTTGTTGATCATGGCTTTTTGTACATTGTTGAGTCGTTATATATTCATTCGTTCATCGTTTTTCTTATGTGGTTTTTCTGAAAATTTTTGTTAGGGTTTTCTTCATATCTTCTTGTTGCGTTCTTATTGTTCGTTTTTGGCAGATTCTTAGCATTCCGAAGAAATGAAGACACCCACTAACTCAGAGGATGAATTTGCTGAAGTTGAGGATGACAACGCATTTCCTGTTTTCAAAATGGGTGGTGTTTCATTTCGGACATGCAAAAGGTAATGATGTCTTTGCTATTTACTGGTTATTGTATTTTAGTAAGGGTTGAACTCCTTAGGTTGATGTATTTTTTGTAGCCATGTTTTGCTTTCGTGATTCTGTTTCTATATCTATTGGTTTGTTTCATACATTGTTGTTGCCTGTATTGATAGAATGGGATAAAAGTAGAACTTAATAAATCGTGGGGATGAATTTGCTGTTACTTATACATGTGTAGGGACTAATTTGATGTCACTTACGTATGTGTAGGGACTATTTTGATGTCACTTATGTAAGGTAAGGGACCATTTTGGGTCTTGATAGCCCGGAACAAAATGAAATTCAGGAACCATGTTGGCTTACTGCCCCCTGTTCAACGTAGCCGCTTGGAAAAGATCAGGAATCAATCAAAGAATTGGGTGCCAATGTGGTCCAGAGATGCAGACTATGAACAATTCGAGGTCCATGGATGGCCAACCAACATGGCAGTGGACTTTGGAAAGAGAATATGCACCTGTGGATTTTTGCAACACCTGACCTGCAAGACCACCAAAGCTCCCACAAAAAAGAAGACAACCTCCACCATCTGAACCAGCCTCAATCCCACCACCAGCAACCGGTGCTCCTCCACCAAATGTTTCAAATGCTTCTCCACCACCCAATGTTCCAATTTCAAACACTCCTCCCCCAACAACTGCTCGTATAGATCTAATAGTTGGTGCATCTGCAGCTATAGCTTTAAGGTTGCGTAACGTCCTGCATTTTGTACCAACCCGGGGTTCAAACCACCAAGAAAATTCAAGAAATGACCATTTGCTATTTTCTATTGAGACATTTTGGTTTTAGACATTGAACTTTATGCTTTTTTAGATCCATGTGTCAGGTGTATGTGTTTTGGATTGTAAGTTAAATACTCTGTGTTGCCTTTTGATAGTGTCTAGTTTGACACAGACAAATTTGGAAACAATTAGTATAAGCGGCATATTATCATGGAATGTTTAAAAACTTGTTATTGTCTCTTAGCTTCATATTCCTTAATTTCTAAATTATAATTAGCAACAACAACAATAAAATAG
Source organism: Arachis hypogaea (assembly GCF_003086295.3). Taxonomy (NCBI): domain Eukaryota; kingdom Viridiplantae; phylum Streptophyta; class Magnoliopsida; order Fabales; family Fabaceae; genus Arachis; species Arachis hypogaea. Next base: position 20,561,137 of record NC_092054.1, read on the forward strand.
AATATGGTGTTATCACTTCTTTTCATTTGTTCACAGGGTACAACAATCACAACTTTTGTCTTACAATGGCCTTCACTACTTCCACACTACACAAACAACAATCACAATTACCACCAGAACAATAACTAACAACACACAAAATGCTAGTTTTAGAACCTTAATTTCAGACTCCAAGCTTCCAATCATCCAAGCTAATTTCATCCTCCACTCCTCTAATTCAAAGCCTCGATTATCTCTGTCATTTACTTCTTCTTCATCCAAAACTTTGTCAACCCACATAAAGAGACCACACCACCTCTTGCCAACACTCTGCAACCATATTTCATGCCCATGGAGAAGAAATGTTACAAATTGAAAGAGCAACGATGCTAGCTGTATACATTAAAAAAAATCACTTACATTGTAGGTAGGACAACCATAAAATGGTCTCCCTGGATTCGCCTCCATTCCTGACCATTTAAGGACGGATCGGCTACCACACCCATACTTATCTGGAAGGCATTCGTCATTACTTCTGACGGTTCTCCTCCCACAGCTTCTCTCGGATCGTCGATTACTAGAGCTACTAACATGGTTGCTGCCTCCACCCATCATGATCCACTCAAATCACGCTCAACAATGGCAGAGAAGACGAAGGAGAGCAGAGAAGAAGAAACAGAATGGTTTCTAATAATAAATTGGGGATTAGGGTTATAAAATAACTCAGGGACTAAATTGAGTTAAAAAATGATAACAGCCATGTCATCACACCGTTTGGAAATATTCCCCGGAAAATGCTTCAGGGACGACCTTGAGTCACCTTTGTTAAATTCGGGGACAATATTGGGGCCAATGCAAGTTTAGGGACGACTTTGAGGCTCGAGTGCAAGTTCAGGGACCACTCTGAAATTTAACTCAATATTAATTGCACTTATTATAAAATCATTTATAAAAATTTACGTATATAAATTTCAACTGAGGCCCAGAGAATATCTCAGAAGAGTCAGACATTGAATAATGCACTTCTTTTTTAGTGAATGAAATATATATTAGGTCATCAAAAATTTGGAATGTGATGAATACAAACGAAAGGTAAGTACTCCAACACTCAAATTAATAACACTTGTATTTTTAATTTGAGTATATCACAATACTTTTCAAAACATACCTCATATTGTAGCTCTTTTTTTCTTTTATAGATGACTTACTAGATTAAAGACTATTGTCTACAAATGATTGGTTACATAGTTGATGATAAGTTACAATTAGACGATTATTTTATAAAGTTCAAATGTATAACATATCATTCATAATGGTGATTACCAAAGTATAGATGGATTACAACTAAGTTATAACGGTCGGATCAAATAATATGCTTTTAAATATTGTAATTGTTGGTAAAAAATAATTGAATTCGAAGGAGAAGATTGTTCGAATTATTAAGTAAGTTTTCGGAAGAGAAGTTGGTGTCAAAGGAGGCATATTTGGGGACATTGAGTAAGAGTTCGATTAGCTCAGCAAATCGAGGAGTTACTCGAATAATCAAGATTGAAGATTTTTTGAAATCGAAGGTTATTCTGCAACCGTCACATGATTAGGCAAAAGAGTGGGAACGGTTACCCACGTTTTCACACATGAGGGAGTGTCATTTCAAATTGATCGGTTAAAAAAATGGCTATAAATATTAGAATATTCGAAGATACAGAGGTTAGAACTTTGCTTCAGAAATTACTCACGCACACTCACATCCCAATAAATTTCTGAGTCTGCTTCGAGTCAATTTTCTGTAGGGTTCCTTCCACTTGTTTTTACTTTTCATTTACATTTTCTGCAAACTTTACTTTTCTCACAAATTTATCTTTCAAGAAACATTTAATTTCCTTGTTCAATTTTACATTTTCATATTATTATTTTCGAAACTCAAAGTCCTTTGATCTAATCGAAAGCATTTTATTGCTTTATTTTGATTCAATGCAAACTATTTCGATTCCAATCATTCTTATTTTTCAAAATCTTTATTTATTTGTTATCTTTTCAGTCTTTTCCTCTAATTTTGTCTAATTCGAGGGTCTTTGATACACTTCTAGAAAACTGGTTCTCGCAAAAGAGGAGTTGGTTTTGCTCGCAGACCATTAGAATCGAACCACCATCGATTTGTTAAAAATCGACAAAACAAATTGGCATGCCTGGTGGGACAGTTTTTTAATTTGAAGTGTGTCAAATGATTTTGGTGTCACTTAGTGTATGCAATTAAAAAGTGGAAGAATTGTTCACATGGCTGATGAAGTGTCGAATATGAATGGTGGTTCATCTACTAATGACAGTGCACCAATAACTGTACAACCTTCGGACGTTACTTCACGTTCTGAAGGGGTGGTTATCAGTGAAAGTGTGGTGGTTACAAATGTGTAGGCTGGAAATAACGGATGTAATACTTGTCCACGTGGTAATCCACCACCAATTCAGCCCCAAGTAACTGCTGGTTAACCTCCTTATGACCTTCCTCCTCGTTATACTCCGCCAGTAAGTGGTTTTGTTCTGCAGATCCGATTTGGGGGTGTAAATGGAGTAAATAATGTTCAAAATCCACAACAGAAAACTAAGTTTTCTCGAGATTATAATGTGGGTTCTACATCGAATGCTTCTAATTCAATAGCAGTATTTCGGCAACATGTAGAAGAAAGTCGTCATGATTTAGTTAATCTATTGACCCAGCAAATGACCACAATTCTGAATCCTATGATGGCTGATCACGAATCAAAATTTGATCTCTTTTAAGGCAAGTCGAGCAAATTGCTCGAATCGTTGATTATGACGAAGGAGAAAGACAAAATGCCAAAGGAAATAATGAAGGTTTTGAAAATATACTTCAAAATGAGAACGATGTTTTTAGAAACAGGGAAAATCCTCAGATAATTCCTCGTGGTCAAAATGCAGATGATGTCCTAGCTCGATTATGCGCTAATCAAGTCGATGAACGTTATCAAGTTACCAGAATTGTGAAAGATGTTTTAAATAAGGTTGAATTCAATATAGGATTCATGAATCAACCCCACTTTGTGTCAGATTTTTCTCAGAATATTCAAATGGCTGAAGTGCTAAGAGGAATGAAACATCTTAAAATAATTACGAAGTTTGCAGGAGAAGTTGGAGAGTCCACAACTGAAGATGTTGCTCGACATTTGGTCGAGATTAGAAATTTAGCCAATGATGAAAGTTTGAAAATGAAGTTTTTTCCTTCCTCATTAACGAGGAATGCATTTACTTGATTTTCGAATCTTAGACCAAATTCGATAACAACACGGGCTTAGTTAGAAACTGCTTTTCATGCCTAATTTTATCAGGGAGAATTGAATATGGCAGTTATTGACTTGGTGGCTTTGAAACGTGAAGATGGTGAAACCATTTATGATTATATGATTCGTTTCAAAAATGCTAGAAGTCGTTGTTATGTGTCACTTCTTGAAAGTGAAGTAATAAAGATAGCAGTTATAGGATTAGGATTTTATATGCGTCGAAAATTACTCAATGTGCGTATTCACGATTTAGCCCATTTGGCTGAAAGGGTTCGTCAGATAGAAATTCTAAAAAAAGAAAAGGAGAAATATAAGAATGAGAGGAGGTTGAAGAGTAAATCTTTTTCTCGAAAAGAGAAAGTCACTTATGTAGTTATGCAATCCTCTGATGAGGAGACTGATTTAGAGGGGCAGAAGTTGATTTGGCTGAACTTAAGAAAGTCCCTCCTTAGGTTTGTTCTTTACTTAAGAAAATCCCTAATAACGAAAAGTCGAATGATTCGAAATTGAAAAGTGAAAAGAAATATAGTTTTGATATTTCGAAATCTGATCAGATTTTGATGTGTTGCTTAAAGATAAATAATTAGTTTTGCCAAAAGGCAGAACCTTGTTTTCAATGAAAGATTTAAAAGGGAAACCTTATTATAAGTTTCACCAAGCAACTAGTCATTCGACTAACAATTGTGTTTGTTTCAGGGATTTAATTTAAGAAGCCATCATAGAAGGGTGGTTGAAATTCGATGATGGTAAAAAAGAAATGAAAGTTTATTCTGATCCTTTCGATGCTGAGGGCAGTTTTACTGAACCATATTTTGGTATGAATATGGTTGGAATGTCTTATGACTTTGATATGGCTCTGGGAAACTTTGAGTCAGATGTCCAATCTGTATATCCTGGAGTAGGAGATGGGTTGTTGGATTTTATGGTACAACAGAAGTTAAAAGATCAGGACGTATCTCTGTGTCCTCGATGCAATACATTTTTTGATACTGAAGCTGTAACAATTTTTGAGAAGGAAAGAATGAAGAAGGAATTGGCTCATAGGGAAGAACATGCCCGATAGAAACAACCTATTCAACGAATGGAAGGGCAAAGTTCTGGAGGTCCTCAGAAAAATCCTATTGCACCTATCAATCGTTCTCAAGCTATTGGCATACAATGGATTTGAAACTACCGAGAGTTTCAAAATAGGGACGTTCATCACAAGCATAACCCACAGTGGGGGCATAGAGGTCCTCTTCGAGGTTGATATCCTTACTTCCGTGGCCGAGCTAGGGAGTACCCATTAGGCAGAGGCCGAAGAGGACAACAGCCACCTAAGATACCTCCTACTGACAACGGCAAGGGGGCAACACCATCTGTGCACTCTCGAATAGTCTTTCCGACTGATGGAGAGACATATCCAAAGGGAGTTCCTTCCCCCATAAAATTGGATAAAGGAAAAGCAGCGGTTAGTGTTCCAATCATTGATAAAGATAAGGGTGTTGATCTGGACGAAGAATACTTCGAAGAAGGAGATGATGAAATGGTCGGTACCATTTCGATCATCCTAACTAAGTACTTGGGAGAATATGAAGGAAATCCTGTAGAGGATTATGATGTAGATGAAGAAGAAGCCTTTTTGTTTATCCGATATGAGGATGAACCTGGTTATTTTCAAAGGCATTCTGAGAAATAAAAGTCACATTTGCGCCCACTGCACATTACTGTAACTATGAGCGGGATTAAGATAAACGAAATCCTGATCGATGGAGGGGCAGCTATAAGCCTTTTGCCTGAGAGGATGCTGACGAAAGTAGGTAAGCATCCTGATGATTTAGTCCCAACTAATATTTCAGTAACAGACTTTAGTGGTGCTTCGACTTCCGCTAAAGGGTTGGTTACTTTAGGAGTGAAGGTTGGATCTTCTGATCGAAACACTGTCTTTGTGGTAGTGTCTTCGAAAGCAAGTTACAATGCCTTATTGGGACGTGATTGGGTTCACGGTGTCGGGGTTGTACCATCTACTGTGTATCAAAGTATCCTTCTTTGGAATGATGATGGAAAACCTGAAGTATTCAAGGTTGATTTGAATCTGTATGTCAAGCAATTACACGTTGACTTCAGGGCATATAGTCCTAAATTGAAACCTTTGAATGTTGACAAGTTACTTAATTCTTTCAATTGTGAAGGGTGCTATTTGACTTCAGAGGGTTTAAGTGTGAAGCTTCGTTATCCACAACTTAACATTCCTCCGACTGGGTGGGATTGTTCAACATAAGTGGTGATTCGAGGGTGCTCTTCGATGGTGAGTGAACAAGACGTCTCGAATTATCTGGTAACTTGAAATAAGTATTTAAGTAATTTCCTTTTAGTAGAAAATGAAGGTGATTCTTCTGATGAAGTTGAATCATTTAAGAATGTAATTTCTTCTTCTTCTCATAGGGACGATTCAATTTCTTTGATCGAATTTAGTCATAGTTTAAGTTCCTTTTGTTTCAATAATTTTAGTAATGTTGTTAGTCAGACTGCTAGTGAAATAGTAGAAGTACATTGTATTGCAAATGAAGCTGTTGTTAATCCAGCTAAAGATCAAGTTTGTTTCAATCTTAATGAATCTGTTGATCTGTCTTTCGATTGCATCTATGACTTAGAACCTTTGGATTTTGAAAAATATTCAGTAAAAGGTGATGAACATTCAAAAGGTTTCAAATCATAAGATCCTTTAGAAGAAATTAATTTGGGATCTGTTGATGATATTCGAATTACTTACATATGTAAGGACCTTGCAGTCTCGTTATGAACTGAATTATATAGTCTTTTGCATGAGTTTAAAGATTTTTTTGCTTGGGATTATTATGAGATGCCTGGTCTCGATCGTTCTCTCATAGAACATCGATTAGCGTTAAAACCAAACACTCGACCTGTAAAGCAAATGCCTAGACGATTTGCTCCTGAGATCAATCAAAAGATTAAAGAGGAAATTGAACGTTTGATTAAAGAAAATTTTATTCAAACCGCACATTATGTTGAATGGGTTTTGAACATTGTTCTTGTGATGAAGAAGAATGGAAAATTAAGAGTGTGTATTAATTTTTGAAATTTGAATAATGCCACTCTAAAGGATGAATATTTTATGCCCATATCAGATATGTTAGTCGATTCTGCAGCAGGAAATGAGATTTTAAGTTTTATGGACGGTTATTCAGGATATAACCAGATTTTTATTGCTGAAGATGATGTGTCTAAAACTACTTTTTGATGTCCTGGGCATTAGGCACGTATGAAGAACGGGTAGTTATGCCATTCGGTTTGAAAAATGCTGGTGCCTGATAAACCCCAATTTCGTGGTTTATATTGTGCTTAATTTAGGAGATTTTATCACCTTTTCCCACATTTATTCAATGAAATAGCATGGTTTTGTAATTCTCCCTTAATTTGTGCTTAAGTGTAAAAACATGCTTTTTAGGCCCTAAATTGGTGATTTTAATTCACTTTAATTCCATTCGATGCCTTGATATGTTTGTTGAGTGATTTCAGGTTCATAAGGCAAGTATTGGATGGAAGAAATGAAGAGAAAAGCATGCAAAGTGGAGAATTCATGAAGAAATGAGCATTTGGAGAATTGAGGGCCACGCGCACGCGTCATCCATGCGTACGCGTGCATTGAAGATTTGCAAGCCACGCGTACGCATGAGTAGGAGTTTTGGCCAGCGACGCGCACGCGTGACGCTCGGCACGTGACCCACTTAAAGTGAAATCACTGGGGGCAATTTCTGAGCTGCCCAGGCCCAAATTCAACTCGTTTCTGAAGGTTTTTCATGCAAAATTGAAGATTGAGCAAAGGGGGGGAGCACTTAGTTGTAGCTTAGCATAAATGTAGCTTAGTTTCTAGAGAGAGAAGCTCCCTATTCTCTCTAGAATTAGGGTTCCTAGGGCACTTTGCATCTTAGATCTAGGGTTTACTTCTTGTTTTCATCTTGTTCTACCTTCAATTTCTTGTTCCTACATCTTAATTCTCTTAGTTGTAGTGTTAATTCTCTTTTTATGCCTTCTTTCATGTTTATGAATGCTCATGTGAATTTGGATCTCCTTTAATGCAATTTGATGTTTGATGTTCTTTTATTGATGAATTGAGTTGTTATTATTGATTTCTTGCAATTGGTAATTGGTAGATTTTATTTTTCCTTGCAATTTATTATGCTTCCTTTTATGCCTTCCAAGTGTTTGACAAAATGCTTGGAAGGATGCTAGATTAGATTTTGAGCATTCTTGGCTTGGAAAGAGGAATTAGACAATCTTGAGTCATGAATACCCAACTCATGTTGGTGATCTAGAGTTTTTAGCTAGTATTGTTTCCATTAACTCGAATCTCTTGCTAATTCAATTAGTGAGTTGATTAGGACTTTTGGATTAAGATTAGCTAGTCCTATTTGACTTTCTCTCATGTGAAGATAACATTATACCTTCTTCCATTGTTAGAGATGACGAAATAGGATAAATTCTTGTTAATTATTGTTATTAGTGACTGTGATAGAAAGCCTATGATCTCAATCCTTGCCATGAATATCTCTCTTTATTTCTTTATTTCATTAGTTATTTGTCATTCACTTTCTTGCTATTTACTTTTCTTGACAATTATAAATCAAACCCCCCTTGCATCTTCATAGCCAATAATTGATCATTTTATTGCAATTCCTTGTGAGACGACCGAGGTTTAAATACTTTGGTTAATTTTTATTCGGGTTTGTACTTGTGACAACTCAAATTTTTGTTGTGAGAATTATTTGTTGGTTTGGAGCTATACTTGCAATGAGAATTTATTTGTGAAATTCTAAACCATACAAAGAAACCAAGCATCAGTGCCACGTACCAACGTGCCATGAATACTATTTTTCATGAGTATATTGGGAAATTTATGGAAGTTTATAATGATGATGTTTTGGTTAAATCGAATTTGGTGACTCAACACATCGATCATTTGAGAAAAGGATATATCACCATGCGGAAAAAGGGTTTAAAAAATGAATCCTTTAAAATGTGCATTCGGTGTATCAGCCGAAAACTTCATAGGGTTCATTGTCCATAAAAAGGGGATCGCCATCGATAAAAATAAGGCTGATGCAATCTTAGCATTATCTCCTCCTAAATCAAAGAAGGAAGTGCAATATTTTCTTGGAAAAATTAATTATCTTAGAAGATTCAGATCAAATCTTTCAGGTAGAACTCGAGTATTCGTACCTTTATTGAAACTTAAAAATGAATCTCAGTTCGAATAGACAGAGGAACACCAAGAGGCTTTTGAATCACTTAATGCTTATTTGTCTAAGGCTTCAGTAATGGCAAATGTTCGCCTTCATGAACCCTTAAAATTATATATTGTAGCATCCATGAATACAATTGGGTGTATGTTGGCTCAAGATGATGAAAATGGACATGAGCGAGCCATTTATTACCTTAGTCGAGTATTGACTGTTATCGAGACAAGATATTCACCCATCAGAAAATTGTGCTTGTCCTTGTACTATGCTTATACAAAGTTAAAGTGCTATATGGTTGCCAAACTTGTGAAAGTTATTGCATAAACTGATCTAGTTAAATATATGTTGACTTATCCAATGTTGAGAGGTCGATTAAGGAAATGGATGTTGGCTTTAATAGAATTTGATTTGCAATATGTCCCAGCAAAGGCTGTGAAAGGTCAAGTCATTCGAATAATCTGAATGACCAGGGGGCAAATATAGTTGATGTCCATGTTGATTATTGGAAGTTGTATTTTGATGGTTCAAAATATAAAGATGGTGCTGGAGTAGGAATTTTAATTATCTCACCAGATGGGGTTCCATTAGAATTTTTGTTTGAATTAAAATACTCTTGTTTGAATAATGTGGCTGAGTATGAAGCTCTAATATTAGGCTTAGAAATCTTGATCGAAAAAGGGGCTCTAGAAGTTCAAATACTCAGGGATTCACAGTTTGTCTTGAAGCAGTTGTCAAGAGAATTCAAATGTAATAACGAGAAATTACAAAAATATTTGGCAACAGCATGAAAATTGTTAACTTCTTTCTGAAAAGTCTCATTAGTTCATATTCTGAGAATTCAAAATGAAATCACTAATGAATTAGCTCAAATTGTTTCGAGATATAAAATCTTTCCAGAAACACTAAGAAAGTTGGCAAGAATTCAACAGATTTTAGTGTCTGTTGATGAGAGAGAAGCTTTGTGTTTAGATGAATGGGAAAATGACGATTGGAGAAAACCCATTACTGAGTATTTAAAGAACCCTAGTGTTCGAGTCGATAGAAAAATAAAGTTGAGAGTGATGAATTTTGTGTTAATGGTTGATGAATTATATAAGAAAGGAATCGATGGAAGCCTTTCGAGATGTTTGAGTCAATGCGATAAAGATATCATTCTAGGAGAAGTCCATAGATGTATATGTGGCGCCATCAAGATGGAATAAAAATGAAATGGATATTATGTCAAAATCATGTTTATTGGCCTTCTATGATCAAAGATTGCATCGATTATGCAAAGACGTGTCAAGAATGTCAACGCCATAGGGTAATACAACAGATCCCAGCATCAGAGTTCCACTCGATTATTAAGCCATGGCCATTTCGAGGATGGGCATTGGATTTAATTGGGTTGATACATCCCCCTTTGTCGAAAAATCATAAATTTATTTTGGTAGCAATAGATTATTTCACGAAGTGGGTTAAAGCTTTTCCTCTCATAGAAGTTGGGCAGAATGAAGTGATAGACTTTATCGAGGAATATATAATTCATCGATTTGGAATTCCTCAAACGCTATGTGCTGACCAGGGGACTATGTTCACTGGTCAGCAAATTAAGAATTTTACAGCTTCGAGAAACATTAATATGGTTACTTCAACTCCTTATTATGCACAAGCCAATGGGCAGGTCAAAGCAGCAAATAAAATTTTAATCAGTTTGATTAAAAATTAGATTAGAAATAAACCTCGAACTTGGCACAAGATATTGAGTCAGGTATTATGGGCTTATCGAAATTCACCAAGAGGATCAACATGTACTTCTCCTTATAAATTAGTATATGGACATGATGCAGTTTTGCCGGTAGAGATTAACCTTAATACTTTGAGGATTTTGAGGCAAGATGATTTTCCAGTTGATGATTATTGAAATGCAATGTATGATGAGTTAAATGATTTAGACTCAGAGCATGTTTTAGCTCTTGAGAATATGCTTCGACAAAAGAAAAATGTTGCTTGAAATTATAACCGTCGAATAAAAGAGAAATGTTTCAGTATAGGAGAGTTGGTTTTGAAAGTTATATTGCCAATAGAAAAGAAGTCGAGATTTCTTGGCAAATAGATCTTTTTCAGACCAATGGAGGGATCCATTCAGTTGCTGAATCTTCATCTGAATCAGAAGAAGTAGCAAAGATATTTTGTACTGGTTGTTCAGTTTCTTTTGAAGAGATTTCACTTGAAGATTGAACCTGGTACTAAAGAAGAAATCGAAGTCATGACATGATCAAACGAATACAATTAAGAAAAAATTCGAAAAGTTTGATCGAGGGATTACCCTTCTGGAAGCTCTTGTAGGTGCTTGTCGACTTTTCTTCTGTGGTTGCTTTGAAGGTGTTGTAGCTTTGATTTTCCTTTTCAAGGTCCTTCTTAGTGAACCTTCAGCGGCTGGATTGATTCTGATGGCAGAATTCTTGATTTCTTCAAGGGTGTGATTATATTTGGAGAAGTATGTGGTCCACCATTCAGAAAAAGACTTGGTGATGTATGAGCTACGTTCATAAATAAGATGATTGTAGTTTTCTTTTTGTTGTTGGTTGGTAGAGAGACAGAAATTGATCTCAGTTTTCGAATACATCTCGATGTGACAAAAAGGTCAGTTGTTGCGAGGAAGAGGAAGTGGAATGGTTTGAGAAAAACCAAATTTCCTAGCAATGTAGTGAAGGGCGTAGAGAATTGCTCTGAATTGCTCTTTCTTGTACTGAGGCAATCCAATAGGAATTATCTGAAAAGCAAGCATTTTTGCCCAATTTTCGTTGGCAATCTCATCTTCTTCATCATCTTGTGGAAAAAGAAGGCATTCAAGCCATGAAGGACCAAAACTTCGATGCAGAAAAGGAGTGAAGTTGAGTTCATTATTTTTGAAACTTTTACAAGAATGAAAGAGAGAAAAAATAGCCTAGAAACGGTCCTCAGTTGACTGGGCATCTTGAAGGTTTGGTCGGAAGGAGGCCAATCGAAACCCTCCGATGTGTTGTTTATCAGATGGATTATGTCCATCTTCCTGCATGAACTTCTCGAAAATAGCATTCAACTAGAGTTGGAGGAGCCAGAGGGGACCTCCTACATTAATTTGAGAATTATTTCGAAGGCAGTTGACTAGATAGCCAAGTTCTTCAAACAAGTGATCCAAAAGCAATTTGGCCAAATTAAACATGTTTCCTTCATGTAAAAGGGCAGCGAGAGGGAGAAAGTGTTTTGCATTTGGACACTTCGAGAACAGAAAATAACGACATTCAGCCAGTAAAACAGAAATGCAACGTGCTCATCTTCGGTCACATGTTCATTTTCCTGACCCATGTTCTGAGCGATAAATTAACTGTAAGAAGTCATGCGGACTATCCTATACTCCGGATTAGGTTGCATATTAGAAGTTAATTCGGGAGAGCTTATCGGAAGTCCAGTGATAACAGCCACATCAAGAAGTGAGAGTCCAACCATTCCACAGGGAAGGTGGAAATTGTTTGTGGTCCTATTCCAGAAATTGACCATAGCCCCAATCATCCAAAGGTGAGTTGAGGGTAAAATGGGAGAGTTGAAGGAGGTCTTGGATGCCAAGAGCCCTCCAGGCAACATTCTTCTCCGATACAAGATGCCTATGCTAGGTCCTAAAATCAGCCCCTCGCGGAGTAATTTTAGAATTTTTCCTGAAGGGCTTTGTGGATTAATGAAATGAGAAATGACGAGGTTTTTATTGATAAGTAAATCTTCCCCTTGTGCGATGGAAAAGAAGTGGAGACATTTGTTAACTTTCTCCAAAGACAAAATAGGGCCAACGAAACAGTGGGTTTTGTCGCCAATAGTGAAAGGGATGAGAATCCTGGGATCATCAGTGTGAGGCTGAGGGTCTTGGATAATTTCATCATTAATCTGGTTGAGTATTTGCAATGTTGGAGGAGTTTGGCGTTGAACCATAGGGCTTTTGCCTTTGTCTTGTGCAGCAACTTGGGTTGAAGATGAAGCCATTGTTGATCAAGGTGAGAAATGGGAAGGAAGTTACAGTTGTAAAATAAAGAGAGAGCTCAGAGGTGAAAGAAAAATTGACACTTTGGAAAATAAGGATTTGGGAAGGAAGATGATGATAAGAAGTTTTAATTTAAAAAGAAGATTTGATTCTTAACCGTTGTTACATAGGAGAATTCAAAAAGAAGGAGGCAACTTCGTGAAGAAGGTGAAGTGGTGGAAGAGAGAGATTGTTAATCTTGGGAAATGTGTCAAATGGATAAAAAGTTAATAGGAAAAGTGAATGTCATTTATGATTAATAAAGTGATTCCCGTTAATGATTAAAACAAGATTAAGTGTTCTCTCTTCCAAAGAATGATTTCAAAAACAAACACATTAATCCTAAGGGGCATTTTATTGGTAAAAAATAATTGAATTCGAAGGAGAAGGTTGTTCGAATTATTAAGTAAGCTTTCGGAAGAGAAGTTGGTGTCAAAGGAGGCATATTTGGGGACTTTGAGTAAGAGTTCGATTAGCTCAGCGAATCGAGGAGTTACTCGAGTAATGAAGATCGAAGATTTTTTGAAATCGAAGGTTATTCTGTAACCGTCACATGATTAGGCAAAAGAGTGGGAATGGTTACCCACGTTTTCGCACATGAGGGAGTGTCATTTCAAATTGATCGGTTAAAGATATGGCTATAAATACTAGAAGGTTCGAAGATACAGAGGTTGGAACTTTGCTTCAGAAATTACTCATGCACACTCACATCTCAGCGAATTTCTGAGTCTGCTTCGAGTCAATTTTCTGTAGGGTTCCTTCCACTTGTTTTTACTTTTCATTTACATTTCTTGCAAACTTTACTTTTCTCGCAAATTTATCTTTCAAGTAACATTTAATTTCCTTGTTCAATTTTACATTTTCGTATTGTTATTTTCAAAACTCAAAGTCCTTTGATCTAATCGAAGGCATTTTGTTGCTTTATTTAGATTCAATGCAAACCATTTTGATTTCAGTCATTCTTATTTTTAAAAATCTTTATTTATTTGTTGTCTTTTTGGTCTTTTCCTCTAATTCTGTCCAAGTGAGGGTTTTTGACGCACTTTTAGAAAAGTGGTACTCACAAAAGAGGAGTTAGTTTCGCTCCCAGACCATTAGAATCGAACCACCGTCGATTTGCTAAAAATCGACAAAACAGTAATGCTATCTTAATCTTTGTTTTTGTTTGATCAATTTTCTTATGTTGATCTTGTGGGATTTTCAAACCTCTACAAATTCTGTAATTATTTATTTATTTTTAATTTCAAATCATTCATTAATCTCCTCTCATTTACATATTCTCAAATTAGAAATTTATTTTTTTAATATCAAAATTTAAAAATTAAATCTTTTATGACACAATTCCTCAATATAAGACATAACTCTATATATAAAAAAATTCTCAATATCAATAGTTCCAGACTTAATTGCATATGGTATTGTTCTACATAACCATAACTATTTTTCTTTAAAGAGTAAAATAAAACAATAACTTCAATATTTCAATATCATCTAATTACATAAAGTCTCAAAATAAAAATATGAATACAATCCCAGAAGATTTTTAGAGGGTATTTTATATTCATGAACTGAAACAGAAAATGTATCTGGTGAACCTGAGAACTCATACCTGCACAATTATATAAGCATTTTTAATGTTTGTAACAGCTTTTCTAGTTTACTGTCTCAAAGGAAAAATAGTAAAGATACATATAACATAGTACTATATATAATAATTCATTGTGAAAAAGAGACTTTTTTGGTGAAGTGGAAAAGCAGAAATAGGAGAAAGAATGCTTCTGTTTGGAATTTGTTTGAACTTTCTTATTCCAACTTTAATACAAAGTTCTGCCTCTGCTATTATTATTAGTGGCTGTCTTCCCATATGAAATCTGATCCAATAAATAAATACTATTAATTAATAACATCATCAGCCTTTGGTAAAATGTCAAGCACATAATAAATAAAAAGCTTAAAATATTACCTTTGATAAAATTTTGTGCAAATTTTCATTTAAACATCTCTTGTTAAGTTAGTAGCTACATTATCTTCAATAACATCTTTTTGCCAAATTTTCGTTGCAAGCAGGGGCGGAGCTTAGTTGAGACAATGGGACCATACCCCCTCTCCCCCCCTCCTCGCCCCAAAAAAATTTTTTATAAAAAAAATTAGTAGTACTTTTTCAAAAAATAAAAAATAGTTTAGTTGGCTCAAATACTTTATTATGACTTAAAGTACTCAGGTTCAATTCTCATCTCTTACTTTTATTGCACAATAGTTTTTAGTTTTAAACATTAAAAATATGTTAGTTTTGGAGTGAATTGGGTGGGCCTTTTTTGGCTTTCACAACACATCAAAAAGTTATCTAACAAAAAAAATATAAGAATAAAAAAAGATCATCCAACAATCAAATCAAATTATTATTGCACAATAGTTTTTAGTTTTAAACATTAAAAACATGTTGGATTTGGACTGAATTGGGTGGGCTTTTGTTGGCTTTCAAAACACATCAAAAAGTTATCTAACAAAAAAGGATAAGAATAAAAAAAGATCATCCAACAATCAAATCAAATCCAAAAAGTTATCTAACAAAAAAAGATAACAATGAAAAAAGATCATCTAACAAAATAAAAGATAAAAATTATCATTATAAAAGCACGCTGCTTTACTAGTAGCTTCTCTGTTCGCATTTCGCAACTCTCTATTCAACAAGCCACACTCCATCTACCTTTGAATTCAAACATGTTGGATTTCGACTGAACTGGATGGGCCTTTGTTGGCTTTCACAACACATCAAAAAGTTATCTAACAAAAAAAGATAAGAATAAAAAGAGATCATCTATCAAAGTAAAAGATAAAAATCATTATTATAAAAGCACGCCGCTTTACTAACAGCTTCTCTATTCGCATTTCGCAACTCTCTATTCAACAAGCCACACTCTCTCTACCGTTGAATTCAAATATAAAAAATTAAGTATTTTTTATTTATTTAATTTAATATTATTTTATATTTTACTGTTTATTTAATTTAATTTTTTATATGATAAAAAATATTAGAATATTCAATAAGTGTTGATATTATTGTATTTGTATAAATTGATAAAAAAATTCAATAAATATTATAAATTATTGAAAAGTTTAGTTCTGATTCAATTATTGAAGATTTTAAGTCACTAAAAATTCGAAGAGTACCATTATAAAATATTTTATATTTTTTATCTATAAAATTATTTATTATCTTATTAGTAACAAACTTAAAGAATAATTATATTTATAAATTTTATTTTAATATAAATGTTATTATTAAATTTTTATGTTAATTTTTTTGTTCCAAATTTTTTTTAAACTCCGCCATTGGTTGCAAGGCCAAGGAGTAAGGACAACATCACCAGAAGTGACGAAGTTCTAGTTCTCAAATATTTTCCGAGTCTAATTATCCATCAAAAAGTTTGTGTTAGTTTCTTCAAATGGTAATCGCTAGACCCATGCATGATTACTTGATTAATAAGTTTAGTGAGATTAACTAACTATGATGACTGAGAAGCTCACATACATAAGTAGATGGATTGTTATATGATGGAAATGGAAATTCCATGCATGATAGTGATAGAGGGTGCATACTCTGGAAGATATATTTACTTACATTGGAACAAGAATAAGAAGAGAATCCATATTTTTTCTTAATTTGATCAACTGTTCCTGACTTGCTCTTCTTGTTGATCTTCCTTTGCTGATGTTTTGTGAATGTTTCCCTTCATCTCTTTCAACTTACCTGCATTTGGATGCTCAATTAAACTAATTTAGCTAGTGTTCTGCATTCAATTGTCTTCATTTATATCTTACGAAGTAAAAGTTCTTAGAAATTCAAGAATATTGTTCGCTCACAAGTTTTAGCATTGATTATAGTTAGAATCTTGTTCGCTCACAAGTTTTAAAACAATCCCCTACCTCAAAAGTCGAAACCCTTAAAGGTTAACGAATCAAAAATCCCCTTTTTATTCTTAACTCGTGGCAGCAACCTCGTTGATTTCTAGGCAATATCAACAGCGACAATCAAGGTTCACAGCAACGAGTCAATGACGACTTATCACAAGGTACGAAGCAGCAGCAACTTCTGAACCAATCAGGCAGCAGCTTTGGCAGCTACCTCCTGTGACGACGGTTACCATAAGCTCCGATCCGATGGTGGATTTTCGATGACCAAAGACTTAACGACGCGGGGGCAGTGGATCCCAGTGAGGCAGCGTTGTTTTTCGGCGACAGAGGCGTGGTGGCGCGGCTGGTTTCTCCTCCAGTAGCAGTGGCTTCCACAACTAGAAAATTGCTTATTATATATGGTTTTACAGATAGATTTGGTCTCTTTTACCGACGAATTTTTTGTTACCGATGAGATTACTGACGGATTTTGTCCCTCTATAAAAGCCTCGTCAGAAATTACTTACCGACGGATTTTTTTCCGTCGGTAATTTACCGACAAAATTTTTCCCGTTACCGACCGAATTTCCCTCGGTAATGGTCCCCCTCTTTTGCCAAAAAAAAAAAGATTTTTCGACAGATTTTCTATCGGTAATTTACCAACAGATTTTTTTTCCATTTCCGATAGATTTTCCGTCGGTAACTAGCGTCATTTCGCAGGTGGTGACAGCGACGAGCTTGGCTTCGATGGTGGCAGAAGCGGCAAGGACGGGCTCCTCCTCCTCCTCGTGCGTACAACAACAGCGACAAAGATCCCTTCAGTGGCGGCGTGTAGTTCTGACAGCGACATGGACCCCGCGAAGACGACGATGGACGCGACACGACAGCGAGGACCTCACGACCTTGATCGGGCACGGCGTGCGACGGTGACATGAACGCAGACGGCTTTCCTCTCTTTGGCTAAGCTCCCTCGTGTGGCTCCTCCTCCTCCTCTGAGCAACGTCGGCGGCAACGGTGGCAGTGACATCCACCGGTGTCGTCACCCTCTCCTTCTCTCCTTTCCTACGTGTTTCTCTCTTTCCCTCTCCCCCTTCGCGTTTCTTTCTTTCTCTTCTTTTGATTTATGAAGCAGCTGAGTGTTAGGTTTGGGGAAGGGGATGGCGGTGGGGTAAAGGGGTTAGGGTTAAGGTTTGATTTGGGACAAATTTGAAATTAGGGATTTTTGGATAAATTGGGGTTTGGTGATTTTAATTAAATTAGGGTATAGAGTATTTGACTTAAAATATAATTTAATTTCTTAAAATTACTTTAAAATATTATTTAATTATCAATATATTAATTGACTTTTAATCAAGTATTCTAATTTAAAATTAGAGATAATATAATTTATTTTCTTTGTTTATAAAATTAAAGTATTAAATTCAAAAATCTCAATTATTTAAACTAAATCATATAAAATTCTTATTCTTTTACAACTAATAAGCTTTATAATTTAAATATAGAAAATTATTCAATAATTATAAAATTAAGTAAAATTTCTAGTTTAATCACCAAAATTTGATTTAATTATTTTTAATAAAATAATTTTTGAAAATAAAATCTTTAACAAACAAATAAATAAATAAATTTGAAATAAGCTCATAATAAGATTTTTCTCAAAAGTTTGGGTCTTACACTGTCAACAGCATATATACAGATAGAAATACGACCAATCATCCCTCCTTTCACATACTCTATCACTCTGCCCACAAGGCAAAAACTTTACCTCTAACTGATGACCACTTTTAACCTAGTGCATATTGTTTAACTGTGACACTAACGACACAGTACTAAAAATTTGAAGCTCAACTCTTTACATCACAGTCAACCCAACTATAACGATCCCCCTCGTCAACAGTGGCTACCTTTTTCTTCCCCATTACTTCACAAAACTCAAAACTAGTAATGAAATACCAGACAACTACAAAGCAAACAAATCAAAGCTAACCTTTTTTACTCATGGTCTTCTTCTGACACGGAAACATTATACCTCCTTGAGAAAAAATAGTTCACAAGTTACTTGTTTTAATGGGAAGTTACTAAACCCACTAACGCATACTTTCTCTCTCCTCCCCACGAGCTCAAACGGTATTTTCCCACACCAAACGTTTAAAATTAAAATCTATTTTCAGCCCAACTTAATAACCCAAAAAAATCCAAACAAACATGTTGAACTTGGGGGCCACAAGTATGCTCCAAATAAAACATGCCTTGAGATACCGAGGATATAGCAACTCATAAGCTCAACCTATTTATTTGGCAAATTACAGGTTAAGCTTCGAGGCTGTAAACCAGTCCAATAACTTTGGTATCAAAATAGTGAAATAGAACATAACTCGGGCATAACAAATCTAGAGTGTAAAGCTCTAGAAGCTAATAATTCGAGATTAGTTCCACATGCGTAACCATATTCATTAATAATTTGAAATTTAAAACAAGTACGATAACCACCATCATTCCAAGAAAATAGTCGCCAAAAAGATCATAACAGTTAACGTTATCTAAAAATCTCACTGCCTATAAAGGGAGGAACAAAAGGAATAAGAAAGACAACTTAACATAAAGAAGAAGATATCGAAAAAAAACTTTGATCTTTTAAAAAACTTGACTGCCTTGAGTGTCGGAGTGCTTTCTGCAGGACCTCCGATGATTGAAGTTTCGCCGAGCAATTGGACTAGCAATGCCGGATAGTCAAGCGCTTAAGAAAAACCCAAGCTATATATCGGCTGGATCACTTATCTACACAGAAGAGTATGTAAGTTTACTAATAAGTAGGTTTTATGAAATCGTTGACAACGGTATATTATTTTATATGGTTACATATAATAAGTGACATATCATGTCAATTTTAGCTAGTTACAAAGTCAAAATTATCACAAAATTTAAAAAACTATGTCGTGCAGAAACTTATGTGACATTTTAAAGCACGTTTGTAACCCACAAGAAAAACTTAGTTGACTGCTTCTATAGATAAGGCTGAGCATCCTTGGCTCAGCATTATAGCACATAGGGCTTTGGTGCTACTACAGCGCTTCGCTAACCCGAAGCGCCACGCTAAGAGAATCAAGCTTCGCAAACGTCCGGCTATGTCTTGAACCTTTGCTCTAACCGTTCGCTTTCTTGATCCCACTTCCTCGCATATGCACTCGTCGAGCCAACTTTGCTGAGTATTTTGAGATTTCTATTCTTGCATTTGAGCGTTTAAACATTGCAAACAACTCATGTAAGTTGATGGTATACACCTTTATGAAAAATAAAAAGATGCTCTTCTAGTTGCAATTTTTTAATATGGGAATTAGAATATTGTGTTGATTACTTTTGCTATCTTTGAGGATACGATCGTTGATACTTGACACTTCTTTTTAGATTTTTTGCGACAAAATATTATTAGAAACGATGATGCGTGCGGGGATTATTTCTTATTGATATGACTCTATTAGGGTAATAATATAGCTCATAGTAATGGTATGTGAGAGCTTCCAAGAGGATTTCATCTATTTTACGGAAGGCACAATGCATCGAACCTCCTAGGGAGATTCAAGATACCATACTTGTAGAAATTTGTTGTCAACATTGGTATTCTTTTTTTTAAAATTAACAAAGAAAGTTGTTTTTCAGATTCTAATTGGTATATATTATTGTTCAATTAGTAGTGTCCAATATGATCACCAATGAATTATTTTATAGGCTATTTTAAGACAGAACAAGCATACAACATGCAATACCACGTATTACGAGAGGAAGGAGACCAAATTTGTTCAGCTCTCATGTAGAAGCCAAAATATGTTTGATATGAGTTAAAAAGTAGCAACATCTTTTCTAGGTTTTTGGTCGTCAACATGTCTTCATCTTCTAATTAGATATAGTGAACTAATAGTCCAAATTCTCATTTTGAAGCTTGTATAGAATAACCCTTCTTAAGTTATATATAATTTGAGAATTGGAGATTGTGATTACATATGTTAAAATATGTATTCATTTGACATCACTACAAGAAAGTACCGGAATAGCAACCGATTTTAGCGACCGATATAGAATTTTCAGGACCAAATCAAAATTGTTCGCCAAATCAGTCGCTAAATTATATTCAGCGACCGCTTTTAGCGACCAACAAAATTGGTCGCTAATAGCAACTGAATTAGCGACCGATAAATTTTAAATACAACCAAAATAAAAGCGGTCACTAAAATTGGTCGTTATTTTTTGATTTAGTGACCGATTTAGCAACCAAAATGGAAATAATGTCTTTGGAACTGTTGGTCACAAAAGCGGTCGCTATTTCTTATTTTAGCAACCAATTTTCCAACTGATAATGAAATAGGGTGAACAACTATTTGGTCACTAGTTCAGTTGCTAAATTACTGGTTGCTAAATCAGTTACTAATTGTTAATTTAGCGACTGATTTTAGTGACTAACATAATCATTCACTAATAGCTACCGAATTAGCGACTGATTTATTTTACACAGCTAGAATATAAATGATCGCTATTTTTAATTTAGCGACCGAATTAGCAACCATAACAAAGGAAGGAATGCCCTTGGGACTCTTGGCCACAAAATCGGTCGCTATTGTTTTATTTAGTGACCGATTTTGCAATCGATCTATAGGTAAATAGAATAACGTGGTTGGTTACTAATTCGGTCGCTAATGTTGTGGTCACTAAATTGGTTGCTAATTTTTAAATTAGCGACCGATTTTATAAACTAATTAGCCGCAAAAGCGGTTGCTAAGTTAGAAAAAAATATTATCTAAATTACCCTCACTAACCCTAACTTAACCACACCATTCTCATGTTCTCCAATTAGATACCATTGTTGTCTCCGAGCGCCATTGTCGTATTCTTCGCCGCCATCTTCTGCACGTGTCTCGCCACTGTCTCCTGAGGTCTTGGCACCATCTTCTTCTGTAGTCTCGGTGTCGTCGCTTACGTTGTTGAGATCTCAGCGTCATCTTTTGTCTTCTGATATCTCGGCGCCGTCTTCATCGTCTTCAAGCAGGTAACCTCCTAATCGCCAATTCCAATCCATTCTGTAGGGTTTGGTTTTTTTCCCCTCTAGTTAGGATTTTTTCCCCTCTGGTTAGGGCTTGTTGATCCATTGCTTTCTCTATCTTGATTCTTTCTTCCGTTGATTTTGGGAGATTAACTTGTTGAATTCGCTTGTTGATCCATTCTGTTTGCACATGAACAATTATCCCTGCTCCATTGTTCAATTTGAATATATTACTATAATCGTTGCTTGCATATCGACAATACAAATTGTACAATTATTCCAACTTTGACTAACATTTTCTCTGACATGCAAATCAATGATCTTTACTCCAAAAAATAAAAATAAGCTCTGATTTTTCACAGTTGATTATGTCCTTGTTATATATACGTGATTTTATTAAACACTCTTATTCCACTGTTCACATGGAGACATGTATATGTATTCATGTTATAGCACTAACCACACCTTTATTTATAAATTAATTTATAGATAGTTATTCTGTATTCTCATAGTTTAAAAAGAAAAAAACTGGTTTTGTATTACCAAGTGTAAATGCGGTGATGTCATTCCTCAGCTTGATGCCTATTTTCAAACTTGTCTGTGATGATTCGAACTGAAAAGTTGTTGCTTGCAAGATCATCATATTTTGCTTTATTTCAGTATTTTATTTTAAATTTAGGTGTAAAATGGTACATTAGGTAACTTTCAATTTATTTGACTTTTACTTGAAGGTCATTGAACACAAACCATATGACCAGAAGGTAGATGTTTTTAGTTTTGGAATAGCTCTTTGGGAGCTTTTAACAGGAGAAGTGAGTAATTTTGTGCTAGAAAAAAAATTGCTTGTAAGTTTTGTGGTGCACCACGGTATGATGCAAAAAATAGTGAATGGAAGACACAAGGAGATTCCTGTGAAAAGGATGCACTACATGCCTCTTATTCCTAAGTTAAAACGATTATATGCTTCTTTGAGTTCTGCTCCACATATGAGTTGGCAACATGCACAACAGAGGGAACCAGGAGTACTATGTCACCCATCGGACAGGGAAGCATGGAAGCAATTTGATCTCAAGCATTCAAACTTTGCAGCTGAACCAAGGAATGTAAGATTAGGTTTATGTGCCGATGGATTTTCCTCTATAGTCAATTAGCTACCCCTTACTCTTGTTGGCTTGTGATTGTGACTCTCTACGATCTTCCACCAAAACTATGCATGACCACACCATATATGTTCTTGACCTTAATAATTCTAGGACCCTATAATCCTAAGGGAAAAATAGACATTTATTTGCAACTGTTGATAGATGAGTTGAAACGGTTATGGAATGAAGGTGTCATTACATATGATAGATCCCAAAAGAAGAATTTTTTTATTAAAGCTGCACTCATGTGGACTATAAACTATTTTCCTGCATATGGCATGTTATCAAGTTGGAGCACTGCAGGTAAATTAGCATGTGCACGTTGTATGAATCAATCAATTGCTTTTACTTTAAAACATGGTGGTAAATGCTCTTGGTTTGATAGCTATCGTTGTAACACCCTAATATTTAAATACTTATGCTCGAGTCATAAGTCCATGATAATAAAGTGGTACGACTCTCAAGGTGGATTTCTAATACATAGTTATAAGTATAATTGAAAGGAATATTAATGAAGAAGCCTTAAAAGGAGTAAAAATAAAATCGCAAAATTGTAACACTCACGTATCGACAAAAAGAAGGTAAAGCGTAAACTGAGACGATATAAAGATAACTTCGTCGAGAAGAACAAGATAAAACAAAATATAGATAGGTTACACAAATAATTAGCCACTAGTCGCGACCCGCGAAAGTTTAGGCCGGCTAGGGTACAGTATAAAAGCAGTTTGACAACCATATCTCCTAATCTCTCCCAAAAGATACACAAGGGCCTCTATAGGCAAGGTTTCAAAAGGATTAAGTACATAGCATGAGTTCTTTAAAAACCTAAAGCAGAGAGAATCTAAGCAAAATATAAGAGATCTTAAGGTCTTTGCTGTTCTTCAGACAAACCACAGCTCACTGCTGAGCACCTGGACCTGCATCTGAAAAATAAGAGATATATACGAAATGAGAACCCCCGACCCATGGGTTTCCAGTATGGTAAAAGTGCCAAATAAATACAATGCATTGTAATAAAAACTCACTAAGCATCCCAAACTTCCCTCATTCATTAATTCATCTTAGGTTCTCTCTAATCCATGAATTAGGCAAATGTTCTAGGTGATACTAAGTCTAGTCAACTCCTCGTCTTTCCCTTCCTTCCAAACCTCTCATCACTCAATTCCAAATCAAACCATAGCCAGTAAACTTTGAACTCAGCATTCAAATATCAATTATCTCATTCTCTACCTGGAGCAAGTGAAATCACTTCACTGCGTCTACCCAGGGAGTTCAAATTATCTCATTTAGTAATCATCATTCATTATTCAATTATATCTTCGAACCATTTCAACAAGAACATCCCTCAACGTCAACCGACACCAGCATGAGGGACCTCTCAGTTGTACAACCACAAGCAATACAGACAAGTGATACACAATTAAGGTACAAGTAGAACAAGTAGCATATAATCAGGTAACATAGCATATATGATATAACAATTCAAAATAAATAGGCAAACCCAAACAAATCAAACATATGCAAATGATGTATGCCTGCCCTACGGCTGATGATATCATCTGTCGGTTACAAAGCCAACCCGACATGTCCTGGTAGCTAACCATTGGACAGTCCCTGCGAGCGCGCATCCCCAAGCTCAAAATCATAATCAATAAAAATAAAATATCCATGGGGGAGAGCTCATTCGGAAAGGTCTAAGTGTCCAGTCATATCTTACGATGCAGGGTCAACAGAATCTTGGATCTCAACCTAGAGCAAGTGGAGCCGACCCACTGCATCTACCTAAGGAAATCCGAAACTCAGATAGTTCCACAATTCTTAAATCAACCTCGACTGGAAGCAAGTGGGGCTAACCACTACATCTACCCTAGGAGTCTCAAACCAACCCCGGAGCAAGTGGATTAATGCTACTGCATCTACCCAGGCAGGTGTATCACAATCAGTATTATATTTAATATCAATCTCTTAATCGTTATCATTCTCATTTACAATCTCATAATCATAATCATTCTCTTTATCAGTCTCATAATCATCATCATTCTCATCAACAATCTCATCATCATCATCACTCTCGCTAACAATCTCATTATCATCATCATTTTCACGATTCATCATTAATTCTCCCCTCACTTCATCCCCAAGTTATTAACTTTCCTAGCTTCTTCTCATTACTAGGCATACTATTCTAATTCAGGACTAAAAGAATGGAACTAGGGGATTAGAAGTTTAAAATTTGGTTTTAAAAACACAAAACTCATATTTGTTGAAAACAAGGTCACCTCGACATTCCGCCCAAACACTCCAGCTATTCCACCCACAGAACTTACCAAGCTTAAATCACAGTCTTCTAAACTTATAACCAAAATTTCCCCCTTTTTATTCCTTTACTATTCCTGTAGACAAGATATATGACAGAGTACAATGGCGTTGTTTCATTCATGTAGCTTACCCCACCTAGTGGGACAAGGCTTTGTTATTGTTATTGTTGTTGTTGTTGTTGTTGTTATTCCTTTACTCTTCCCTCCCTTGATTCGATACCCTAAAACTGGTAAAAAGGTTTTAAGTAAGTGTTGCGGAAGTTTACAAGCTTGTTAGGAGGGTAAAATAGTTAAAAACAAAGTTTTCTTTGAAAGACAGGGCGGTGTGTGTACGCATAGGGTTGTGCGTACGCACGCCCAGAAGGAATTTCAAGAAGTGTGCATACGCACAGTAAATAAAAATTTTCATTCTGCTCATACGCACGATGTGTGCAAACGCCCTCAGCAGAGTGCACCTTCCCGCGTGTGCATGCACACAGCTTGCATAACTTCTTATGTTGTGTATGCGCACAAAGCATGCTAGCGCTCCCAACAGTGGACATATCCCTGTGTGTGCGTGCGCACAAGAGTGTGCGTACACGCGAGTTCAAAAATACACAGGGTGTGCGTACGCACACAAACCAGAAATCACAATTTCTGCAACATCACACAATTCAGATTTTGGACACCAACTTTCAACGATCATATCATTCTCATTTTTACCAAAAACACATTTTTGCCAATTTTCCAATGATTCACTAGTCTCAATCATTTTCCAACCAACAAAATGAACCCAGACCAACTCAAATTACCTATTCCCACACAACCAATTCCAATTCTACTCCTTTTACACATTCCACCTCAATTGTATCTATTCCACATTCTAAAAACCTCATTTTCCACTATTTCATTAATTAATCACATTATCATACATTGCATACCAACCCTTTATTCAATATCATACATTATCACACAATTCAATCATCTCTTACCGTCCTTACCTTTTTCCGGCCTCCGGCCCAAATTTATAATTCAATACATATTCCAGAAACCATTAATTATCATCCAATTCCTCAATTCCACAACATACTAAACACACTCATTCACACAATACTCATTCCAATTCATAAATTTACACATCATAATATCTATATACATCAATTCCAATCAAGACACACAATTCAAACCTATTCCTAGGAGCATCTAGCCTAGAAATTCATATCACACCATACGGTACTTAAATAAAACTTAAACTGTACCTTTTGAAAGTCAAATTTAAGCTCTCACTTGGAAGTTTCCACCAAAAGTTAGCTCCAAGCTCCACCAAACACTTTTATAAGCAAGATTCAAGTTCCAAAAGTGTACCCAATACTCTAATACACACATTACATACATACATCAACTTAGGGCTCACTAAATATCATAAATTACAAGGGTTAGAGGGCTCCTTATCTTAACCCACAAAATTGGTTGATGGAATTGATAAGCGGATAATTTATACGCTTTTTGGCATTCTTTTTACATAGTTTTTAGTATATTTTAGTTACTTTTTATTATATTTTTATTAGTTTTTATGCAAAAATTATATTTCTGGAATTTACTATGAGTTTGTGTATTTTTCTGTAATTTCAAGTATTTTCTGGCTGAAATTGAGGGACCTGAGCAAAAATTTGATTCAGAGGCTGAGAAAGGACTGCAGATGTTGTTGGATTCTGACATCCCTGCACTCAAACGCATTTTTATGGAGCTACAGAAGTCCAATTGGCGCATTCTTAATTGGGATGGAAAGCTAACACCTTGGACTTTCCATAAATATATAATAGTCCATACTTTGCCCGAGATTTGATGGCCCAAATTGCCATTCAACGCCAGCCAAAGACCCTTTTCTGGCGTAAAACGCCGGAACTGGCACCAGAACTGGAGTTAAACGCCCAAACTGGAATCCAAGCTGGTGTTTAACTCCAGAAAAGGCCTATGCACGTGTAAATCTCAATGCTCAACCCAAGCACACACCAAGTGGAATCCGGAAGTGGATTTCTGCACTCTCTGCACTTAGTTACTCAATTTCTATAATCCTTAGTAACAAGTTTAGTATAAATACTAGTCTTTCCTATTGTACTCGGGGACTTTTAGAATCTTATGCCATTTTTCACATTTGGAGGCTGGCCACACGGCCATACCAAGACATTTTTCTCTTATGTATTTTCTACGGTAGAGTTTCTACACCTCATAGATTAAGGTGCAGAGCTCTGCTGTTCTTCATGAATTAATGCAAGTACTATTGTTTCACTTTAAATTCACGCTTACTTCTTCTCCAAGATAAATTCTCATACTTAATTCAGTTAAGTCAGAATGAAGGGGTGACCCGTGGCAATCACCCACTATCTTCGTTACTCGCTTAGCCAAGATCCGCGTGCCTGACAACCACAAGCGGTCTACATGATGTTCAACATAGTCATTGGACGACAGCCGGAGTATAGTCTCTTGGGTCTCTGATCCATGGATTTGACTTGCCTCTCCTGAAAACAGAGCATTCAAATCCGTGAGATTAGAACCTTCATGGTAGAGGCTAGAACCAATTGGCAGCATTCCTAAGATCCGGAAAGTCTAAACCTTGTCTGTGGTATTCCGAGTAGGATCTGGGACGGGATGACTGTGACGAGCTTCAAACTCACGAATGTTGGGCACAGTGACAGTGTGCAAAAGGATAGAAAGATCCTATTCCGACACAAGTGAGAACCGACAGATGATTAGCCGTGCGGTAGCTGTGCCTGGTATTTTTCATCCAAGACAAGAGATCTAACAGTTGATTAGCCGTACAGAAACCGTGTCAGGACCATTTTCACTGAGAGGATGGATGGTAGCCATTGACAACGGTGATCCACCAACATACAGCATGCCATGGAAGGGAGCACGCATGATTGGATGAAGACAATAGGAAAGCAGAGGTTCAGAAGCAACAAAGCATCTCCAAACACTTATCTGAAATTCCCACCAGTGAATTACATAAGTATCTTTATTTTAATTTACTTTTATTTATCTTTCAATTATCAAAAATCATAACCAATTTAATTCGCCTGACTAAGATTTACAAGATGACCATAACTTGCTTCAAGCCGGCAATCTCCGTGGGATCGACCCTTACTCGCGTAAGATTTTATTACTTGGACGACCCAGTGCACTTGCTGGTTAGTTGTACTAGAGCTGTGAAAAGTGTGATCACAATTCCGTGCACCAGAAATTCACCAATGGCTCATACTAGAGCACCCCTAAATAACCAAAATCACAAAATTACTCAAAACTCACAACTAAATTCAAATTCAAAGGGGAAAACAAAAACTGGGTAGAGTACAAAGAAATACTCACCATAATACCCAGATAGAATCGAAGAGGGTGAGAAGAGCGATGCGTGGCCACAAACAGCTCGTCGATTGAAGTTCTGTAGCTCAAGTTATGGTGGTTTAAAGTGGAGGATGAAGTTAGGGTTTTGCTCTCCCTTCTCTCTTCTCCTCTCTCTCTCTCTCTCTCTCTCTCTCTCTCTCTCTCTCTCTCTCTCTCTCTCTCTCTCTCTCTCTCTCTTGATAAAATGAGCTGAAAGATCATGATGAATATATGTTTGGCTTGGGCCCGATCTAATCGGTTTAGCCCGTTGGCCCAACTTTGGGCCAAAACCTTTAAAATTAGAGTTTTAAATCGTATTTTAAATATTTCTATCTTTCCAAATTATAATTTCAAATTTTCTAACCTTATTCACTTATAATTAATTTTCTTAGTTACAGTACCAGATAGATCTCAGCCGATACTGTTGATTAAATTCCCAGTACGTATTTTTACGCAGAAAACTCTGTTTTTCGACTCAGAAAAATCCACTGAGTTCAAATATTATATTTAAATTATCAAATTTCGATTGATAAATTTTCTAACTATGTTCAGTCATATTTAATTTATTATTTAATTAATTACGGTTTGACTGGGTTTTACAATCGTCAATTTTTGCCCTTGGATCATCCATATCGAAGAAATAAGGTTTCATTCTTGAAAAATCGAGTTGTGACCACTCAAGCTCCAGTTAGATTGTTAGGCGAGGAGGTTTGGTGAAATGTTTGCAATCTTCCAAGAAGTACAGAAGGTGAATCTTGTTCATGTCTTGGTTTTGGTGTTTCTCATAGTTGGATCAAACGAAGTATATTTTGGGAGTTACCATATTGGAAAGACAATTTGTTAAGATATAATCTTGATGTGATGCACATTAAGAAAAATGTCTTTGATAATGTCTTTAATACAGTAATGGACATTAAAGACAAGACTAAAGACAATGTGAAGGCAAGAATGGATTTGAAGGAACTCTACCAACGGAAGGATTTAGAGTTGCAATTGTTACCAAATGAAAAATACATGAAACCCAAAGCAAAATTCACTCTCTCTCTCTATCTATGGAACAAAAAAGGGCAATTTATAAATGGGTTAGTGAGATTAAAATGCCAGATGGATGTGATTCTAATTTGCGTAATGTAACACCCTACCACACTGAGCTTTACCCTTAAGCCGTAAAACAGAGGTGGTGTGGTATTACGACCTTTAAAATAAAAATGTGTACATATAATAGCAGAAAGATTATAATATATTAGGAGCCTTGAAGAATAGAGGAAGTAAAAATCGTGAAAAA
Organism: Arachis hypogaea; assembly: GCF_003086295.3. Taxonomy (NCBI): domain Eukaryota; kingdom Viridiplantae; phylum Streptophyta; class Magnoliopsida; order Fabales; family Fabaceae; genus Arachis; species Arachis hypogaea. The sequence continues at coordinate 20,590,716 of NC_092054.1, forward strand.
AAAAAGCGCAATGCTCAAGAGACGAGTTATCTTGCATACTAAGAAAGCTATAGCTATTAAGTATAAAGTAACCAAAAACAGGAACAGAGGGTCAAAGATACAAAGTAACAAGCTCCTAACTCAGCCCGCGAAGCCAAGATTGGCTGGAGAATATTTACACATACATATATACATATCCAAAACCCAAATGTACCTAAATAAAATCCTATCTCTCTATAAACCTCTAAGAGGATCAAAAAGAACAAGTTATGCGGAGAGAAAGCTAAGTACATATATATACATCACTGTACAACAAAATAACCCAGTAACCACTTCGCTTCAGAAGTCCAAACGCCTAACGAGACGCCACTCGACCTATATCTGAAAAACAACAACATAGTATGGAGTGAGAACCAGAGGTTCTCAGTATCGTATAGGTGCCATACACATAATATATAAGGCCCTGGGAATGCCAGAGGCAATCCTTGACGCCGACACTCAGATTATAGAACTTAAAGTATTAAACAGAAGCCATAAAAGGTGGTTTTCTAAGAGTATCTAAGTCTAACTTAACTTAATCTCAAAATCTAAGTCCCATACTGCCATTCCTCCAAACCTCCATCTCCGTCAGCATATCACAAACAAATAAACAGATAAAGGCAAGTACAAGAAGGTTACAAATACTACAGGTAACATATATACATTTAACATGGCAAGTACACTTAGGCACACCCAGTTAATGCACAAACAAGTAATTCAAGTAGTATGCATATGATATATGCTTGTTCTATGGCTGATGAGGCTCATCTGTCGGTTATCCAGCCAACCCAACAAGTCCAAAAACCTTAGCCTGTCCCTCGACGTGCATCCCCAAGAGTCTATGCATAGCTTTTTTCTCAAATAATCAACATTGCTCAATGGGGGTTAACATTCCCGGGAATTTATAAGTGCCCGGTCATCCTTACATCGTAGGGTCAACAGAGTATCGAGTTCTCAACTTCGTACACGTGGTGGCAAGCCACGGTACTTTACCCAGGGAATCTCATATCTCAAATCATTTAATCATTCAAGCCAAGTATCATACATGATCATACATTTGATTATCAAGTCAAGTATCATATATAATCATCCATAACATTTCATAATCAATTCATTACTTTTCAGCTTTACTTCACCTCCAAGTTATCCCTATTTCCTAACTTCATCTGATTATCAGGTTTAACACTATTATTAATGACTAAATGAATAAAAATATAGGTTTAGAAGTTTGAAATATAATTTAAAATGCTGAAAACCATGTTTGCTGAAATAGGAGCCACAGTGCGCATGGCTGACGCGTGCGCGTGGGAGTGTGAAACTGTAGCTCGCACGCGTGGGTCACGTGTACGCGTGGACATGCTTGCTGGCTTTTTCACGCGTACGTATGGGACCAATCGCGTATGCATCATCACAATTCCATGTCACACGTGTGCGTGGGCCACACGTACGCGTGGATGTACATTTTTCAAAAAAAAAATTAGTTCATAGAAAGCTGCAGAATTGAAGAAAAAAGCGAACAGTTTTGGTTCCAAATCTTTCAACACCTATAACTTCTTCGATTTAAATTATTTTTCACCCGTTCTTCAAATGGCATAAACTTCATGAACCCAATTTTCATTTTAAAACAAGTTGGAAGCAAATTGAGGGTCCGGAAGCCAAGTTATGCCTCGTCAAAATTCGGCCAAAAACCAACTTTTGCAAATTCTTCAAAACCTCATTTTCATTCAAGATTGTCATTCCATACTTTACCAAAGCTATCAATACCAACACAATATACCAACAACAATACTCAATAAAACTCTACATCATTTCATCAACCACCATTCAATAATATTACATAATTTCACATTTCAACAACTTCATCATACTTTCCTTCTAACATCCATATAGTAACAATCTGCACCACCTAAACAAATCACCAACCCAAACCAAACATGTTCATCAATCAAATAACTAAACATTAAATATACACCCGCATTCCAGCTTATCCTATGGTCATCTAGCCTAACTTTTCACAGAACTTTACATCTTAAATGCAAGAAACCTAAACTATACCTTGGCCGATTTCCACGTAGCGACCAAAGCAATTTAATTAAAACCAAGACAGCCCCTCAAAAGCTCAATATACTTTAGGCTCAGCTTCCTCCAAGTTCCAATATTCACAATTTCAAGCTCCAATTATTTATTCACAACCTAATACACATTTATAACACATATATACCCAATTTAATACTTAAATCTCAATTTAAATGAAATTAAAATAGAATTATGGTATCCTCACCTTACCCAAGCTTCACATAAGTAAGAGTGAACGTTTTTCTCAAGCTAATTGGATCCTAAAACATCAAAGAACAAAGAAATTCAATATCTCCACTTAATTTTCCAAAAATTGGGGAAGAAGTGGCTGAGAGCAGAAAAATGAGTTACCCATGAAATTATTCTGGTAGAAACGTAGAGCTTGACGCGGTGGTCGCGTGGCCGTAAACGGTGTGGCGATTGGAGCTCAGACGGAGAAGTTACGGCGAGTTGAAGGTTGCCGTAAGGGTTTCGGCGTTCCTTTCTCTCCTTGGAGCTATCAGCATCGTTCAGCTGAAATGAGGAAGAGAAGGGCTTGGGTTCATTTAATGGTTGGTCCGGTTGGGCTCACGGGCCCGGTTTGGGCCCAGTTCAATCGATTCGGCCCGTTCGGTCCAATCTTGGACCGATTTTTTCGAAATTAGTATCAAAATTCTCGTTTCGATGAGCTCTATCCTAATTTGATATAAAATTCACATTTCTAATCTTCTTTATTAAAAACTAATTTATTGACTAATTATCTACTAATTTAACGGGGTTTACATGTAGATGCATAAATATTCGAAAAAGGAAAAATGTTTGGGATGAAAAGCCATGACTGTCATGTCTTTATGGAAATTTTGTTGCCAATTGCCTTTTCCAATCTTCAACTCCAAATCTGGAAGCTGGTGCATACAAATTCTCATACTTTGTACAACTAAACCAGCAAGTGCACTGGGTCGTCCAAGTAATACCTGAGCGAGTCAGGGTCGATCCCACGAGGATTGTGGTTTGAAGCAAGTTATGGTTATCTTGTAGATCTTAGTTAAGTGAATAAAAGAGTTGTTGGATTTGCTTAAACGCATAAAGGAAGATAAACAGAACTTAACTAGGTTGATATGTTTGCAATGATAAGAGGATGGTTAAGGCTTGGAGGTGCTTTGTTCTTCATTCTGGATAACTCTGGTTTTACTGTCTTCTTCAATTGTAAATGATTTCTTTTATGGTAGGCTGTATGTGATCAACGCCGGTTGAGAGGTCGCCAATGCTCCTCCAGATCTGAACCCCAGGGTTAGTATGGATCCATTATGATTGAGGGTGAAGCTCTTGCAATTCATTCTCCTTAATGATCCTACTCAAAATACCACAGACAAGGTCGAATCTTCCAGATCAGAGAATGTTGTGCCTTTGGGTTCTAGCCTCTACCACAAAGACCCTAATCTCCCCATACCTCGGCTGAACTGATGTCTCAAGAAGTCCCCAACGAAGTCGTGGATTAGCCGTCTAAGAGATTATAATCAAGCTAGTGGTTCATCATTGTCCGGTGAAAGACGCACTCTAAACCCATGTAGAATGAGATAACCTTATTCCAGTTTAATGCATTCATAATGATGAGAATCAAGATACATCTTAGAATCGAGAATCAAACACGGATTGAAAAGAAATAGTAATACTTTTATTAATCCATAAAACTCAGCAGGGCTCCTCCCCTCAACCTAGGAGGTTTAGAAACTTTACTGATAGAAAGTACAATGTAAAATTTGAAATATGACCGGTCCTCCTTGATGAGAGGTGTAAAAAGTCTTTAAATACTAAACTAATGACTAAGGATTACATTAATAATGGTAGAACAGTCTTTTAGTGCTAAAATTCACTTCTGGGGCCCACTTGGTGAGTGTTTGGACTGAGATTGATTGAGATCCACATGCTAGGAGGCCTCTAGGGTGTTGAACGCTGGCTAGGGGGTCCTTTATGAGCGTTGGACGCTGGTCTCTTCTCCTTTGGGCGTTGGACGCCAGAATAGGGCAAGAGGCTGGCGTTGAATGCCAGTTTTGGGCCTTCAATTCTGAAGCAAAGTATAGACTATTATACATTGCTGGAAGGCTCTAGATGTTAGCTTTCCATAGCCGTCAAGAATACTCCATTTGGACTTCTGTAGCTCCAGAAAAGCTCTTTCGATTTCAAGGAGGTCAGATCCTGACAACATCTGCAGTGCTTTCTCTGCCTCTGAATCAGACTTTTGCTCCAGCTCCTCAATTTCAGCCAGAAATATCTGAAATTGCATAAAAACACACAAACTCAAAGTAGAACCCAAAAATGTGAATTTTGCACTAAAACCTCTGAAAATTTAATAAAACTTAAACAAAACATACTAAAAACTATATGAAAATGATGGCAAAAAGCATATAAAATATCCGCTCATCAGAAGCCTATAGATGAATTAAGCAAATTTTTCAAGGATTTGTGCTCCACAATTTTGTACGCAGATGACTTATTATTGATAGAGCAAAATATTATCACCACCACGTGTAAGTTAGAGCAAATTTTTCCTCTAGGATTTTTTAACTGCATGGAGCATTTGCCCATTCATCTTCCGTATGAAGCAAGAGTGGGAGACCCAGTCCAATATCGATGGATGTACCCATTTGAGAGGTATAACTTTAATTCAATGCTCTTAGTCATTTAATCTCAATCTTATGGTTGCCACTCTATGCTTACATGTTACGTTGCTTTAGGTACTTGAATAGATTAAAGCGAAAGGTTAAAAATAAATTACGTGTTGAAGGATCCATTTATGAGACATAGATGAGTCAAGAAACCTCTCATTTCTGCACTTATTATTTTGAGTCTCATGTACAATCAATGAGAACTAATGTGGGCCGGAATGATGACGGTGGAGCCATCAATATTCAATTTCCAACTTTATTAAAATTCAACAATCATGGACGCGCATCTAGGATAATTAAGAGCCGATACTTAGAGGATAAGGAGTTAGTTGCTGCACACTTACATGTTCTACTTAATTGTGAAGAAATCGGACAATACATTGAGTAAGATCACCAAATACTCAATTTTTATAGTTTAGTAATCTTATTTACGAGGTACTTATATATATGTATATTTATATGAAATTTAGATATTTTGTGAAAGATTTGAGAGGTGAAAATCCAAATATCAGCCAAGATGAAACCAACCGAAGAATAACATTAGAATTTCCAACTTGGTTTGAGAATTATGTAAGTTTCCTAGCATTTCTTGTTAAATATTTTCATTTAAGTAAGTTAGTTATTATTAGTTATTAACACTTTGGATCTTTTCTAGATTTATGATAGCAAAAATTCAGTAATGAATCAAAGTCTACACCACTTGGCATGGGGTCCTAGTAGAAAAGTGCACAGTTATTCTTGGTATATAGTAAATGGTTTTAAGTTTCACACAGAAAATTAGAGTGTTGGTAAAAAGACTTTCAATGCTAGAGGTTGTGTTAAAGGAGATGATGACGGCAATGAGGAGAGCTATTATTATGGAGTAATTAAAGAAATCATTGAGATTGAATACTCTGGATGTGAATTGAATAGATTAGTATTGTAAATGGTTTGATTGTACTCTTAATTGTGGAGTCAAGATTAATAAACAACTTGGCATTGTGGAGGTGTGTCATACTAAAAAATATTCAAGATACGATCCTTTCATATTTGCTCAAAATGCAATTCAAGTTTATTATGTCCCATATCTTGAAAAGATAAAAGAAAAGACCAATTGGTGTGTTGTTATCAGAACCAAATCAAGACGTACATTTGATGATCGGTATACACTAGAACATGCATTTCAAGATGAAACAATACCTGAAGAACCTGTAGGAAATGATGAACCATTAGGAAGTTTAAGAGCCGAGGATGGTGCATACGAAGAAGTTCAAGTGAATGAAGTAAATTTAGTTCACACAAATGATGGGGAGTTTGAGTTTGACAATGATTTTGAATATGACAGTGAAGATCGGATGGATACATTGCTTGATGATAATAAAAAAGATAACAATGATGATGAGAATCAAAACAATGTTGATAGTGATAGTGATAGTGATGATTATTAGTCTATCTCATTCAGGTGATTTTCCTTTAATATTTGTAAAAAGATAATAGTTGCTTATTATTAGGCTTATTACCAATAAATCACTAGTTATGTAGAATTAAATAGAAAATAGAAAATGCTGTCACTAGTTAAATATGTATATTGTTTTAACTGGAAACTACAAATACATAATCTATAAATAAACCAACGAAAACTAGTTATTTGAATTAATAATAAGAATTACTTTAATTTCATGCATGGTGGGACGTATATTATGTTTTATGGGGCGAACATAATAGCATTTACATGGAGGTGCTTAATCTCTTTTATTTTCTGGGTGTGAATGAATGTGAATCTGTCAATATAAGTATATATGTTTATGATTCCTTAGCTTAAAGAGAAGAAGACCAGTTATTTGAATTAAGAAGAAGACCACTTAATAATTTTTGGTTTTAGCTTGATCTTTATTTTTACTTTTTGGTTTCACTCTATGCTTATGTTTCAATTGTGAAAATGTTTCAGCTTGATCTTTATTTTTACTTTTTGGTTTCAGCTTGATCTTTATTTTTATTTCTTAGTTTCACTTTATGCTTATGTTTCAATTGTGAAAATGTTTGCCTAATTTGGTATTCTTTTGAGAAATGTATTATTTTTATTCTCTAAGTGTTTTTCTTGACACAAGCTTAATGTAAGAATTAATATACAATGTTATAGATTGTTGGTGCACAAATTGTGAATCACACTTTTCACAACTCGTACCACTAACCAGCAAGTGCACTGGGTCGTCCAAGTAATACCTTACGTGAGTAAGGGTCGAATCCCACAGAGATTGTTGGCTTGAAGCAATCTATGGTTATCTTGTAACTCCTAGTCAGGATATCAATTATAATTATCAAGTTGAATTACGAAGAATAAAAGAGCAAGAAATAAATATCTGTTATGCAGTAATGGAGAATATGTTGGAGTTTTGGAGATGCTTTGTCTTCTGAATCTCTGCTTTCCTACTGTCATCTTCTTCACGCACGCAAGTTTTTTCCTATGGCAAGCTGTATGTTGGTGGATCACCGTTGTCAATGGCTACCATCCGTCCTCTCAGTGAAAATGGTCCAGGTGCGCTGTCACCGCCCGGCTAATCATCTGTCGGTTCTCACTCATGCTGGAATAGGATCCGTTGGTCCTTTTGCGTCTGTCACTACGCCCAACCTTTGTGAGTTTGAAGCTCGTCACAATTATTCAATCTCTGAATCCTACTCGGAATACCACAGACAAGGTTTAGACTTTCCAGATTCTCAAGAATGCTGCCAATGGATTCTAGCTTATACCACGAAGATTCTGATTAAGGAATCCAAGAGATACTTATTCAATCTAATGTAGAACGAAGGTGGTTGTCAGGCACACGTTCATAGGTTGAGAATGGTGATGAGTGTCACGGATCATCACATTCATCATATTGAAGTGCGAATAAATATCTTAGATAGAAACAAGCGTGTTTGAATGGAAAACAGAAGTAATTGTATTAATTCATCGAGACACAGCAGAGCTCCTCACCCCCAACAATGGAGTTTAGAGACTCATGCCATCAAGGAGTACAAAGTTCAGATCAAAAATGTCATGAGATACAAAATAATCCTCTAAAAGTTGTTTAAATAGTAAGCTAGTAATCTAGGTTTGCAGAGAATGAGTAAACTATGATAGATAGTGCAGAAATCCACTTCTGGGGCCCACTTGGTGTGTGCTAGGGCTGAGACTTAAGCTTTACACGTGCTTAGGCTGTTTCTGGAGTTAAACGCCAGGTTGTAACCTATTTTGGGCGTTTAACTTCAACTTGTAACCTGTTTCTGGCGTTTAACGCCAGACTGCAACATAGAACTGGCGTTGAACGCCAGTTTACGTCGTCTATCCTTGAGCAAAGTATAAACTATTATATATTGCTGGAAAGCCCTGAATGTCTACTTTCCAACACAATTAGGAGCGCGCCAATTGGACTTCTGTAGCTCCAGAAAATTCATTCCGAGTGCAGAGAGGTCAGAATCCAACAGCATCAGCAGTCCTTTTTCAGCTTGAATCAGATTTTTGCTCAGCTCCCTCAATTTCAGCCAAAAAATATCTGAAATTACAGAAAAACACAAAAACTCGTAGTAAAGTCTAGAAATATAAATTTTTCCTAGAAACTAATGAAAATATACTAAAAACTAACTAAAACATACTAAAAACTACATGAAATTAACCCCAAAAAGCGTATAAAATATCCGCTCATCACAATACCAAACTTAAACTGTTGCTTGTCCCCAAGCAACTAGACAAATAAAATAGAATACAAATAAGTCAAGAAGCAATAATATCTTCAGAGTTTTTTGAGTGAAGCTCAGATTCTAATTAGATGAGCGGGACTAGTAGCTTTTTGCTTCTGAACAGTTTTGGCATCTCACTTTATCCATTGAAGCTCAGAATGATTGGCATCTATAGGAACTTAGAATTTAGATAGTGTTATTGATTCTCCTAGTTCAGTATGTTGATTCTTGAACACAGCTACTTTATGAGTCTTGGTCGTGGCCCTAAGCACTTTGTTTTCCAGTATTACCACCGGATACATAAATGCCACAGACACATAATTGGGTGAACCTTTTCAGATTGTGACTCAGCTTTGCTAAAGTCCCCAGTTAGAGGTGTCCAGGGTTCTTAAGCACACTCTTATTTTTGCTTTGGACCTTGACTTTAACCGCTCAGTCTCAAGTTTTCACTTGACACCTTCACGCCACAAGCACATGGTTAGGGACAGCTTGGTTTAGCCGCTTAGGCCAGGATTTGATTCCTTTAGGCCCTCCTATCCACTGATACTCAAAGCCTTGGATCCTTTTTATTACCCTTGCCTTTTGGTTTTAAGGGCTATTGGCTTTTTCTGCTTGCTTTCTCTTTTTCTTTTTCTTTTTCTTTTATTTTTGCCATTTTTTTCCTACAAGCTTTTGTATTCATTGCTTTTTCTTGCTTCAAGAATCATTTTTTTATGATTTTTCAGATTATCAAATAACATTTCTCCTTTTTCATCATTCTTTCAAGAGCCAACATATTTAACATTCATAAACATCAAATTCAGAAGACATATGCACTGTTCAAGCATTCATTCAGAAGATAAAAAGCATTGCCACCACATGTAAATAATTAGAATTTTTCTTATTAAAAACTCGAAAAATATTGCCTCCTTATTCTAAAGAAAATCTGATATTTTATTCATGTTTAATGATGATGAGAAAAATAAATTATAGCTTAATTGGAGATAAAATCAAAATATATATACTAATTACTACTACTCATATATAACTTCTAAGGTAAAACTCAAATAAGAACAATTATCACAGAGTTAAGGCTAAGATTAGAACTCAAAAACCTTAAATTTGGGAGGTGGATGCCTCTTTAGTCTGTGGAGTGCTTGACCCTTCAAGAGATAGTTTCTGACGCTTTAATTCCTTCAGTTCACGCCCTTGCTCTTCTTGTTCTCTAAGCAATTTGCAGAGCATGCTGTTTTGATTTTGCTGTTCTTCCTTCAGTTGATCCACAGCTTCTTGCAACTTGGTGACAGATGCTTCTAGGCGCTCCCAGTATTCAATTTGAGGGATTTCCGGGAAGAACTCTGCTTTTCTCTTGATGGGGTCGTCCTGCACTTGTTGTCCTTCCATAGACTTTTTGGTGATTGGTTGCTCAACTGAGATATACTTATCTACTCCCATCTTTATCCCAGCATCTTTACATAACAGAGAAACTAAGCTTGGATAGGCCAATTTGGCATCTTTGGAGTTCTTGTTTACAATTTTGTAAAGCTCACAAGCAATCAGCTGATGAACTTCCACTTCTTTTTCCAGCATAATGCAATGAATCATCACTGCTCTTCTGATGGTGGCTTCAGAGCGGTTGCTAGTGGGCAGTATAGAGCGCCCAATGAAGTCCAACCAACCTCTGGCGACTGGTTTGAGATCTCCTCTTTTGAGTTGGTTTGGGGCACCCTTTGTGTTGGTTGTCCATTTAGCTCCAGGGAGGCATATGTCCTCTAGGATTTTGTCCAAGCTCAGGTTTGATCTCATCATTCTCCTATTGAAGGAATCTGGGTCATCTTGCAGTTGAGGCAGCTTGAAGATCTTCCTTATTTTGTCAGGGTGGGTGTGAACAATCTTCCCTCTGACCAGAGTTCTATAGTCATAGAATGCGGTTCCAGCTATTCTCTGCATGTCCATCTGCCACAGATTAGCGTAGAATTCCTGAACCATGTTTCTTCCCACCCTTGTTTTAGGATTAGCTAGGACTTCCCAGCTCATGTTTCGAATTTGCTCTTGGATCTCCGGATATTCATCTTCTTTCAGATCGAATTTAACTTCTGGGATCACTGACCTTAGACTCATTATTTTGTAAAAATGGTCTGAATGTTCTTTGGTTATGAACTTCCCTTGATTCCAAAGTGGTTTTGGAATATTCTCTTTCTTGCCTCTGGAGTCGGTTTATTTTCTCTTAGGAGCCATGATCTTAGTGGGTATTGGTTTAGTGATCACCGATAAACACACCAAACTTAGAGGTTTGCTTATCCTCAAGCAAAAGAAAGGAAAGGAAAGGGAAAGGGAAAGAGGGAGAGCCAAGCGCAACTTGTGGAGGAGAGGGGGAGAGGCCGAACCAATATTTAAAGGGAAGGGGGGTGGGTTTCGAAAATTATTTGAAAAAGATATGATAGAAAAAGTGATTTGGAAAAAATAAGTATGATAGGAAAAGATGTGATTTAAAATTGAAAAGATATAAAAGATATTTGAAGAAGATAAATCTGGATTTTGAAAAAGATAATGTGAAGATTTGAAAAAGATATTGATGAGTTGAAAAGATTTTAGAAGGAAAAGAGATAGATTTGTTTTGAAAAGGATTTGAAAAATTAGGATTTGTAACATGTTTGTGCAAGAAATCATGAATTGAAACATAAAAAATGGAAAAATTTTGAATTGAAAACGAAATTGCCTACTCCCCACAATCCTGGCGTTAAACGCCCAACTACTGCATGTTTTGGGCGTTTAACGCCCAGTTGGTGCTTGTTTTGGGCGTTTAACGCCCAGCTGTTGCTTCTAGCTGGCGTTAAACGCCAGAAACCCCCCAGGATGCTGTAAATCTGGCGTTAAACACCCAGAAGCTGCTTCTTTCTGGCGTTTAACGCCCAGATGGCTATCTTTATTGGTGTTAAACGCCCAGTAGATGCTCCTTTTGGGCGTTTAACGCCCAATTGTGCCTCTTACTAGCGTTTTCTTGCCAGTGAGCTCTTTTTTTCTGTTTTGTGCTCTGAATTCTTCTGTAACCCTGTGGACTTATGCAATTGATTCTTTACCTTGTTAATACTAAGCTCATATATTTTAAAAATAAATAAAATGAAGAATAAAATAAAATAAAATAACAGAAAAAGTTTTGCTAATGGCTGGGTTGCCTCCCAGCAAGCGCTTCTTTATTGTCTTTAGCTGGACCTTGCTGAGCTTTTAATCTAGCCTCAGCCTTGAGCACTCTTGCTCAACATTGCCTTCAAGATAGTGCTTGATTCTCTGTCCATTAACAATAAACTTCTTATCAGAATCAATATCTTGAAGCTCCACATAACCATATGGTGATACACTTGTAATCACATATGGTCCCCTCCACTGGGATTTCAGTTTCCCGGGGAATAGCCTGAGCCTGGAGTTAAATAACAGAACCTTTTGTCCTGGTTCAAAGACTCTAGATGATAGCTTTCTGTCATGCCACCTTTTTTATCTCTCTTTATAAAGCTTGGCATTTTCGAAAGCAGTGAATCTAAATTCCTCTAGCTCATTCAGCTGGAGCAATCTTTTTTCTCCAGCTAATTTGGCATCAAAGTTTAGGAATCTGGTTGCCCAGTAGGCCTTATGTTCCATTTCCACGGGCAGATGACATGCTTTACCATACACAAGCTGGTATGGAGAGGTCCCTATAGGAGTCTTGAATGCTGTTCTGTAAGCCCACAGAGCATCATCCAAGCTTCTTGCCCAATCCTTTCTACGGGTACTTACAGTCCGTTCCAGGATTCTTTTTAGTTCTCTGTTAGAAACTTCAGCTTGCCCATTTGTCTGTGGATGATATGGAGTCGCCACCTTGTGGCGAATCCCATACCGGACCATGGCAGAGTAAAATTGTTTGTTGCTGAAGTGAGTGCCCCCATCACTGATTAATACTCTAGGAACACCAAACCTGCTGAAGATATGTTTCTGGAGGAACTTCAGCACTATTTTAGTATCATTGGTGGGTGTGGCAACGGCCTCTACCCATTTTGATACATAGTCAACTGCCACCAGAATATAAGTGTTTGAGTATGATGGTGGGAAAGGTCCCATGAAGTCAATTCCCCATACATCAAACAACTCAATCTCCAAGATTCCCTGTTGAGGCATGGCGTAACCATGAGGCAGATTACCAGCTCTTTGGCAACTGTCATAGTTACGTACAAACTCTCGGGAATCTCTATAGAGTGTAGGCCAGTAGAAGCCACATTGGAGGACCTTGGTGGCTGTTCGCTCACCTCCGAAATGGCCTCCATATTGTGATCCATGGAAATGCCATAAGATCCTCTGTGCTTCTTCTCTAGGCACACACCTACGGATTATTCCGTCTGCACATCTCTTAAAGAGATAGGGTTCATCCCACAAGTAGTACTTTGCATCAGTAATTAATTTTTTCTTTTGTTGCCTGCTGTACTCCTTGGGTATGAATCTTGCAGCTTTATAATTTGCAATGTCTGCAAACCATGGTGTTTCCTGAATGGTAAACAAATGCTCATCCGAAAAGGTCTCAGAGATCTCAATAGAGGGGGGAAACTCCCCTTCTGCTGGTTCTATCCGGGACAGATGATTAGCCACTTGGTTCTCTGTCCCTTTTCTGTCTCTTATTTCAATATCAAACTCTTGCAGAAGCAAAACCCATCTTATGAGCCTAGGTTTTGAATCCTGCTTTGTGAGTAGATATTTAAGAGCAGCATGGTCAGTGTATACAATCACTTTTGATCCTACTAAGTATGATCTAAACTTGTCAATGGCATAAACCACTGCAAGCAATTCTTTTTCTGTGGTTGTGTAATTTTTCTGGGCATCATTTAAAACACGGCTAGCATAATAAATGACATGCAGAAGCTTGTCATGCCTATGCCCTAGTACTGCACCAATGGCGTGGTCAGTGGCATCACACATTAGTTCAAATGGTAAAGTCCAGTCTGGTGCAGAAATAACTGGTGTTGTGACCAGCTTAGCTTTCAGAGTCTCAAACGCCTGTAGACACTCTATGTCAAACACGAATGGCGTGTCAACAGCTAGCAGATTGCTCAGGGGTTTTGCAATTTTTGAAAAATCCTTTATAAACCTCCTGTAGAATCCTGCATGCCCCAGAAAGCTTCTGATTGCCTTAACATTAGCAGGTGGTGGTAATTTTTCAATTACTTCCACTTTAGCTTGATCCATCTCTATTTCCTTGTTTGAAATTTTATGCCCAAGGACAATTCCTTCAGTCACCATAAAGTGACATTTTTCCCAGTTTAAAATTAGGTTGGTCTCTTGGCATCTTTTCAGAACAAGTGCTAAATGGTCAAGGCAGGAGCTGAATAAGTCTCCAAATACTGAAAAGTCATCCATGAAGACTTCCAGAAACTTCTCTACCATATCAGAGGAGATAGAGAGCATGCACCTCTGAAAGGTTACAGGTGCATTACACAGACCAAAAGGCATTCTTTTGTAAGCAAATACTCCAGAAGGACATGTGAATGTTGTTTTCTCTTGGTCTTGAGGATCTACTGCAATTTGGTTGTAACCTGAATAGCCATCCAAAAAGCAGTAATATTCATGACCTGCTAGTCTCTCTAGTATCTGGTCTATGAATGGTAAAGGAAAATGATCTTTTCTGATGGCTGTATTGAGCCTTCTGTAGTCAATACACATGCGCCACCCTGTAACTGTTCTTGTAAGAACCAGTTCATTTTTTTCATTATGAACCACTGTCATGCCTCCCTTCTTGGGAACAACTTGAACAGGGCTCACACAGGGGCTATCAGAAATGGGATAAATAATCCCAGCGTCCAGTAATTTGGTGACCTCTTTCTGCACCACTTCCTTCATGGCTGGATTTAGCCGCCTCTGTGGCTGAACCACTGGCTTAGCATCATCCTCCAATAGGATTTTGTGCATGCATCTAGCTGGGCTTATGCCCTTAAGGTCACTTATGGACCACCCAAGAGCTGTCTTGTGTATCCTTAGCACTTGAATTAGTGCTTCCTCTTCCAGTAGATTTAAAGCAGAGCTTATGATCACTGGAAAAGTGTCACCTTCTCCCAAAAATGCATATTTCAGGGATGGTGGTAATGGCTTGAGCTCAGGTTTAGGAGGTTTCTCCTCTTCCTGAGGAAGTCTCAGAGGCTCTTTCAATTCCTCTGAACCCTCCAAATCAGGCTAAACATCTTTAAAGATGTCTTCCAGCTCTGATTCGAGACTCTCAGCCATGTTGACCTCCTCTACCAAAGAGTCAATGAGATCAACTTTCATGCAGTCTTTTGGTGTGTCTGGATGCTATATGGCTTTGACAGCATTCAACTTAAACTCATCCTCATTGACTCTCAGGGTTACTTCCCCCTTTTGGATATCAATGAGAGTTCGTCCATTTGCTAGGAAAGGTCTTCCTAGAATGAGAGTAGCACTCTTGTGCTCCTCCATTTCCAGCGCTACAAAGTCAGTGGGAAAGGCGAATGGCCCAACCCTGACAATCATGTCCTTAATCACGCCTGATGGGTATTTAATGGAGCCATCAGCAAGTTGGAGACATATCCGGGTTGGTTTAACTTCTTCAGTTAAACCAAGCTTTCTGATAGTGGATGCAGGTATTAGGTTGATGCTTGCCCCAAGATCACATAAAGCTGTCTTGGTGCAATTACCCTCTAATATGCATGGTATCAGAAAGCTCCCGGGATCTTTAAGCTTTTCTGGAAAGCGTTTCAGAATGACTGCACTGCATTCTTCAGCGAGGAGAACTCTTTCAGTTTCTCTCCAATCCTTTTTATGACTCAAGATCTCTTTCATGAACTTGGCATAAGAAGGTATTTGCTCAAGTGCCTCTGCAAACGGAATCTTTATTTCAAGAGTCCTGAGATAATCTGCAAAGCGAGCAAATTGCTTATCCTGCTCCTCTTGGCGGAGTTTTTGAGGATAAGGTATCTTGGCTTTATATTCCTCAACCTTAGTTGCTGCAGGTTTATTTCCTACAGGGGTGGTTGGAGAAGCCTTTTTAGAGGGGTTGTTATCAGCACTTGTGTATGTCTGATTCCTCACTGGCATTTGAATGCCAAGGTTAGAAGCTGGATTGGTGTTGGACGCCAACTCCTTACTTGTTCCTGGCGTTTGAATGCCAGAACTGAGCTTCCATTGGGTGTTTGACGCCAACTCCTTGCTTGTTTCTGGCGTTTAAACGTCAGAGTTATTCTTCTCTGGGCTCTTACTGTCCTCAGAGGGATTTTGAATAGCATTTTGTTCATTTCTTGGCTTCCTGCTACCTTGAAGTAAGGTATTTAATGTTTTTCCACTTCTTAATTGAACTGCTTGGCACTCTTCTGTTATTTGTTTTGATAACTGTTGTTCTGTTTGCTTCAACTGTACCTCCATATTTATATTAGCCATTCTTGTGTCTTGTAGTATCTCCTTGAATTCGGCCAGCTGTTTTGTTAGAAAGTCTAATTACTGATTGAATTCAGTAATTTGTTCTGCAGGACTAAGTTCAGTAGTTACTGTTTTAGCCTCTTCTTTCATAGAAGATTCACTATTTAGGTACAGATGTTGATTTCTGGCAACTGTATCAATAAGCTCTTGAGCCTCTTCAATTGTCTTTCTCATGTGTATAGATCCACCAGCTGAGTGATCTAGAGAAATTTGAGCTTTCTCTGTAAGCCCATAATAGAAGATGTCTAACTGCACCCATTCTGAAAATATTTCAGAGGGGCATTTTCTTAACATCTCTCTGTATCTCTCCCAAGCATCATAAAGAGATTCATTATCTCCTTGTTTAAAGCCTTGGATGTCCAGCCTTAGCTGTGGCATCCGTTTTGGAGGGAAATATTGATTCAGGAATTTTTCTGACAGCTGTTTCCATGTCCTTATGCTAGCCTTAGGTTGGTTATTTAACCACCTCTTAGCTTGGTCTTTTACAGCAAATGGAAATAGTAATAATCTGTAGACATCCTGATCTACTTCCTTATCATGTACTGTGTTAGCAATTTGTAAAAACTGTGCCAGAAACTCTGTAGGTTCTTCCTGTGGAAGACCGGAATACTGGCAACTTTGCTGCACCATGATAATGAGCTGAGAATTCAACTCAAAGCTACTGACTCCAATGGAGGGTATACAGATACTACTCCCATATGAAGCAGTAGTGGGGTTAGCATATGACCCCAGAGTCCTTCTGGACTGCTCATTTCCACTTAGGTCCATGATGGAAAAAAGGGAATTGATGTGAATTGCAATTAAAATATATTTTTATTTTTATTTTATAAAAAGAGAACGAATAAAAAAAATGAAATAAAATAACTAGAACTTAAATATAGATTTCGAAAATTAAGAATAAAAAAATTAAAACTAAAATAATTACTTAATTAAGAAGATTTGAAAAACTTTGGATATGATTTTTGAAAAAGATTTTAAATTTTGAAATAGAAATCTGAATTTTAAAAGCAATTTTCGAAAATTCACTTTAAAATAGAGAGAGAATATATTTTTTGATTTTTGAATTTTATGATGAAAGAGAAAAACACACAAAAGACACACAACTTAAAATTTTTAGATCTAATGTTTCTTATTTTTGAAAATTTTGGAGGGAAACACCAAGGGACACCAAACTTAAAAATTTCAAGATCAAAACACAAGGAAGACTCAAAAACACTTTGAAGACTCACAAGAACAACAAGAACATGAAGATAGAACACCAAACTTAAAATTTTTAGAAACCAAAATAAAATTTTCGAAAACTAAAGAAAAATCAACAAGAAAACACCAAACTTAAAGTTTGGCACAAGATTTATTCAAAGAAAAATTATTTTTGAAAAAGTTTTTTTTAAAAAGAAGGTAGCCAATTACCAAGAACATAAGCACAACGCTCTAACCAATTGAGCTATAAATTTAACGTGTTCTAATAAGGTATTTAATAAATAAAGATTTTTTTTAAATTGATATTTTGAAAAAGCACAAGAAAAACAAAAAAAGACACAGAACAAGAAAAGCTAAAGATCAAACAAGGAAAATAAACAAGAACAACTTAAAGATTAAGAAAGAACAACGAACACAAATTCGAAAATTTAAAAGAAAATAAATAAAAAAAATACAATTGACACCAAACTTAAGATATGAAACTAAACTCAAATAGAAAAACTCAATTATTAGTTTATAAAATTTTCGAAAAAAATTAAAAAGAGAAAATAAGGATTAAAAAAAATTTCAACCAAAAACAATAATAGAAGACTCTAAAACAAAAAGAAAAAATTTTTCCTAATCTAAGCAACAAAATAAACCGTCAGTTGTCCAAACTCGAACAATCCCCGGCAACGGCACCAAAAACTTGGTGCACAAATTGTGAATCACACTTTTCACAACTCGTACCACTAACCAGCAAGTGCACTGGGTCGTCCAAGTAATACCTTACGTGAGTAAGGGTCGAATCCCACAGAGATTGTTAGCTTGAAGCAATCTATGGTTATCTTGTACCTCTTAGTCAGGATATCAATTATAATTTTCAAGTTGAATTACGAAGAATAAAAGAGCAAGAAATAAATACTTGTTATGCAGTAATGGAGAATATGTTGGAGTTTTGGAGATGCTTTGTCTTCTGAATCCCTGCTTTCCTACTGTCATCTTCTTCACGCACGCAAGTTTTTTCCTATGGCAAGCTGTATGTTGGTGGATCACCGTTGTCAATGGCTACCATCCGTCCTCTCAGTGAAAATGGTCCAGGTGCGCTGTCACCGCTCGGCTAATCATATGTCAGTTCTCACTCATGCTGGAATAGGATTCGTTGGTCCTTTTGCGTCTGTCACTATGCCCAACCTTTGTGAGTTTGAAGCTCGTCACAGTCATTCAATCCCTGAATCCTACTCGGAATACCACAGACAAGGTTTAGACTTTCCGGATTCTCAAGAATGCTGCCAATGGATTCTAGCTTATACCACGAAGATTCTGATTAAGGAATCCAAGAGATACTTATTCAATCTAATGTAGAACGGAAGTGGTTGTCAGGCACACGTTCATAGGTTGAGAATGGTGATGAGTGTCACGGATCATCACATTCATCATATTGAAGTGCGAATAAATATCTTAGATAGAAACAAGCGTGTTTGAATGGAAAACAGAAGTAATTGTATTAATTCATCGAGACACAGCAGAGCTCCTCACCCCCAATGGAGTTTAGAGACTCATGCCGTCAAGGAGTACAAAGTTCAGATCTAAAATGTCATGAGATACAAAATAATCCTCTAAAAGTTGTTTAAATAGTAAGCTAGTAATCTAGGTTTGCAGAGAATGAGTAAACTATGATAGATAGTGCAGAAATCCACTTCTGGGGCCCACTTGGTATGTGCTGGGGCTGAGACTTAAGCTTTACACGTGCTTAGGCTGTTTCTGGAGTTAAACGCTAGGTCGTAACCTGTTTTGGGCGTTTAACTCCAACTTGTAACCTGTTTCTGGCGTTTAACGCCAGACTGCAACATGGAACTGGCGTTGAACGCCAATTTATGTCGTCTATCCTTGAGCAAAGTATGAACTATTATATATTGCTGGAAAGCCCTGGATGTCTACTTTCCAAAAAAATTGGGATCCCGCCAATTGGACACTTGTAGCTCCAGAAAATCCATTCCGAGTGCAGAGAGGTCAGAATCCAACAGCATCAGCAGTCCTTTTTCAGCCTGAATCAGATTTTTGCTCAGCTCCCTCAATTTCAACCAGAAAATATCTGAAATTACAGAAAAATACACAAACTCATAGTAAAGTCTAGAAATATGAATTTTGCCTAGAAACTAATGAAAATATACTAAAAACTAACAAAAACATACTAAAAACTACATGAAATTAACCCCAAAAAGCGTATAAAATATCCGCTCATCAATTGTACTCCTGGACTTAATTACTTTTGGAGACTTCATTTAATTTATGCCCTTTTAGGTGAAATAAAATGGTAAAAAGAGGTGATATCAGATTTTGGTATTGGATTTAGGATACACTTGGATTGTTACTTGACAGTAACAGATTTTTTGGATTTAAGATAAATTTATTCTATTTTCACTATTAGAATAGGGCCTTATCATTCTAAGTTTACTTCATTAATATTATACAAGACTACAATAATTTTATTTTTTGAAGTTAACCTCTTATATTGCATTCCGATTGATATTAAATAATATCTACAGATTTTTACCTTCACCTACCGCGCTCATGTAATTTCGGACATTATTAAAGGATATTACTCTCAGCTGTGGCCTTCATGGGAAAAATACCATATGCTACTAGGAAATTTTGGTGGAAAAATTTTGAAGTAGGTTTTAGAGAAACATTTAATCTTTGTTAGTAGATTAAGAATTAGTTCTAAGTTTGAAAAATTTAATATATATCAACTTGTAACTATCTTACTTGTGTTGATTATCCAGAGAAAATATCAATTTGTTCCTCTAGATCTTCATTGGGCTCGAAAAAATTTTGAGAAGCGAGGTGCGATTTTACTAAAAAATTTGTTGGGAAAAGCGCGTGCAAGTCGTGTCAAACATCAATGGATAGGAGAGGTTGTGTGGGATGCTTTCTGTGCTTATTGGAATACTGATGTTGGATTTCTACAAAAGAGTGCACAAGGCAAGTTAAATTGAGCACCTGATTGCAGCGGATTTGGAGCGGCTCTTCATACTACTGGCTCAATTTCCGTTATCCAACACAAAGCTAATATGGTGTGTTATAGAAAAACTTAGATCTTTTATATTATAATTTTATATACTTCAATTGGTAGTTGATACTCATAGATTTTTTAATTTATATGTTTGGTAGAAAAAATCATTAAAGAAGACTCCAACACAGTTAGAATTGTTTACAAAGACTCACAAACACAAATATGAGACATGGGTGGATAAGAAATCAAAACATGTTGAGGTGAGTCTATCTTAATCAAAATGTATATCTTTTCCTCTGTATGTATTAAACAATATTGTATTAGGGCTAGTGTTCCAGCTCATAGGATTGTTCTATTTATATGGCTATGTGCTTGGGGTTACTGGAACTCTAAATTTGAGTGATCTATTTTTGAATAATTGAGTCCTTTTTCAGTACTGTCATTGGATTGCAAAAGATTATTTGTTCGCCTTCTCTAGCAATTCTTGTCTTGTGTCACAAATTTCAATTCTTGATATCAAAGGAGTTATTCCCATCTGTGATTGTGATCCCTTCTCGTATAGAGTTCAAAGTTATCAAGCATTTGAACAATTCAAGTCACTACAATTGATGTGCATATAGGTCGTTCCTAAATCAATTAAAGTCAAACTTACTTGTATTCTTTCATTTTTTTTCCATGACATGTAGACATCCACAAGACATTGCTGGCCTTTTGTGCTAGCATCAGTTAGATGATCTTCCATTATCATATGCTACCCCTTTTCCATATTTGCTAGGAATATATATATATAGAATCCAATTAGCTTGAGAAAAATGTTTAATCTTGCCTTTTTAGTCTGTGGATACGGTAAAAATTCTCAACCCTTATGAAATTCTTGATTTATCGTGTATGGGTATTGAGTTGTTATGTTTGAATGTGATATTGTGGATTAGGTAGTATATATATATATATATATATATATATATATATATATATATATATATATATATATTGGAGCTTGATTGAGGTTTTGGGAAGCTTGGAAGTGGACTTTTGGTGCTGGAAAATCTATTTGGGAGGTGTTGAGCCTTGAAAGCTTGAGGAAAAAGTGAAATGGAAGTGTTTTATATATATATATATACCTACCATTTGAACAGTGACTCATTGCCTTAATTGTAATCATTATTTGATTTTTGGTTACTGCTCATATGGTACATAACACTTTAATTTTTACTCCCAATTAATAGTAATCATTACATATATTTTGGGGTTGTAAATGTCTAAATGATATAGATAGTAATGACATTACATACTGTGATATAAATCAGTTATAATTAGTTAGAAAGCTCACTGACATTATTCTTAGCAAATCATGATTTATTATGTACTATGATGTTGGGGTTACTTTGTAATAATCCCTGCATGCAGAGTAGAGTTTTATATTTTGTGAACTTGAACTGAACTTTGTCCAAATAGAAATTATGAAAATAACTTATAGATTGTTTCATGGCTAATTGTTCTCTTTGGGTTTGGCATGGCTAATTTTGTAAATGATATTGGCAAGATGAATTTAAGAATGCTATAGAACAGGCTACGCAAAAAGTGTCTGAAGAAGGAAGTAATGCACCAAATGAGATGGATGTGTGGTGTGAAATAGCCAGAGTTAAAAAGGAAAGAATTTATGGACATGGAATAGAATCCACTGCAATTGACAAAAGACCTAGTTATCATGGCTCCAGTTCTCAGTCATCTCATTGGTTGCAAAGGTCAGAACATGAAGAAATAATGAAGAAAATGCAAGAAGAGAACGATGACTTGAAAACTAAGTTGGAAAAGACAGAAAAAGAATTTGAAATCAATAACCGTATGCTTCAAGAAATGATGAAAAAGCTTAATTTTAAAATTTCGATTCCTCAACTAAGGTGGAGAAACAAATATAGGAGAGGATGAAGATGGTGAACGTACGTCTGAAGAGTGATTAGTAATTGTGATGCTAGTTAGTTAATAGACTTTAAATGATGTAATTAGTAATATGAGAGTGTTGTTTATTTATTATTGTTATTGTCTATGATACTAAATTGATGAGTTATTTTGATTATTGTTTAAGTGTGTTATATTATTGTGGTTATTGTTAAGTGTTGTTTACTTTTATGGGCTAAGGTGTAGGTTTTGTGTTGATGGTTTTTCAATATTTGATGGCCTAAATGTAAAAATTTAGTAAAAATGATAATTAAAAAATTAGGATCAACCATGAAAATTTGGTCACTAAAATGCTTGGTTGCTAATTAGCAATTGATTTAGTGACTGAAAGTTGGTTGCTAAAATATAGGTCCATACTTAGCGACTGAATTAGAGACTAAAATGTTGGTCACAAATTAGCGACCGAAATAATGGTCGCGAATTGGAGACCGAAACACTAGTCGCAAATTAGCGACCGATTTAGCGACTGAAAAGTGGGTCGCTATTTAGCGACCGATTTATTCAGAGACCGAATTTGCGATGGAAAATTTGGTCACAATTTAGCAACCGATACTCTTTGGTGAGGGTTTGGTGGCCTTGTTAACAAATCGGTCGCTAAAGTATAGCGACCGAAGTTGGTCGCTATTTTCTGATTAGCGACCATGGTTTTAGCGACCATCCAAATCGGTCACTATTCCAATAATTTCTTGTAGTGCATGAAAATTTTAAATATCTATTTTTTAGGATGAGAATAAAAATTTCAAATCTTGCTAATAAATATTTTTTTAGAATGAATTATTCCTCAAATTATATTTTAAAACTTCAAACATAAAAATAGTATTTTCATGGACAATTCCCAATAATAAATTGGAATTCATAGAAACAAACATCAATTAAGAAAACTTTAAATAAATTCTAAAACTCTTAGCTTTCCATTAATTTGGTAAGAAGAATGTATAGTATGGTTTTTCTTATTAATAGGTTGGTTTATATATATATATATAAGAAAAGGTTTTAAGAACCAATAGATTCCAATAAATCCTAATTAGCATTTGGCCAGCATTTGATTTTCAATACTATGTTATATTATGACTTTGTTTGGACTTATATACAAAAATACTAATGCTAATTATTAGAGTATAATTAGGATCAATTAAAATTAGTTAGTATCATTTAAATTTATGTAGTATATTTATGTATTTATTGTAGGATTTTGTACTTTTATTACTTTGATTCTTCTAAGCACCTATATATACCTTTTTACATTGTACCTTTCGATTTACACTTAATAATACACTCTTCATATTACTCTCTTATTTCTAATACGGGATCAAAAACTTAGGTTTTTTTTTTCTCTATGAAAATTAGTCCATGGCCCTTTTGTTTTCTCTTCCGACAGTGTTCTTTGTCCTTGATTTTTATTTCTTTTCCGACGTTTTGGTTCGTCACCGCCTTTACCACCATCTTCGTCTCGTCATTATGAGTTCAACGACTCTAGAACCGTCGCCAAAAACTGTTAGACATGCCACCACAAGTCCCTTCACCACCAATGTTATTCTCCTTTCCAGACTCATCCTACGTAGTCAGATTGGCCCCCAGATCAACGGCCCAGACGCTATCCACGTGTCGCGCCCACACCAGCTCGCACTCAACCTGCCACTGTGTTCGTCCGACCCGTTAGACCCGCGTCTGGACCTGATCCGACCTATTGGTTGACCCGCGTGCTCTGAATCAGCGCTGACGTGGTTTCCTCCTCCGTTCACTACTAGAAAACCACTTATTACATACGGATATTTCCGACATATTTTATCCCACAGAAATACAGACAGATTTTGCGAGGGAATTTTTGTCGGAAATAGAGAAAAATGAATTAGTATGAATTACGAACGGAGAAGAAAATATGTCGATAATTTTATCGAAAAAATTAGTTTTTTCATGGAAAATAGTTACTGACAGAAAATCTGTCTATATTTAAATGAACAAAAATGTTGCATTTTTTAAATTATTACAAACAGAAAATCTGTCTGTAATTTAAAATATTCCATTGGAAATGTTAAAATAAAGGTTTGGGGATCATGTTCTCCTCTTCATTTCGTATCACACTTCCGCGCCTTCACACTCATCCCCTCTAAATGCTCCAACGGCGGCGCCTCTCAGCCTTGCACTGCTGTCACACCGAACCTCCATTGCACTGAACTTCCATCGCACCGAGGCTCTGTAGTACCCCTTCCCGGTTCTTCTCCATCACACCCCTTCCATCAGCCTTGCTCGCGTCGCTCCCTTTCGAACCCTAATTTGCATTTCTCTCTTCGATCTCGCCACTACTTGCTTTTCTCTGTGTGTTGCTGTGTTTCTCTCTTCGATCTCACCTCAGTTGTGCAGGTAACCCTAATCTCCTTCCTCTTTCATCGCTATTTTCTTTCATTCAATTCCATCGCTAACTCTAATTATATTATCCTATGTTCCATCACTAACCCTAAATCTATTTCCTAATCTATGATCAGAACTTGTAACGGTTATAGTTCTTTATTTTGTGTTCTTATAAACTTGTTTGTGAAATCTAGGTTCCTGAATGCATTGACAAGTTAGCACAGGTAGACATTAAGCTATGGGTTTTAACTGGAGACAAAATGGAGACAGAAATCAACATTGGGTAATATTCATAGTTTTGAAGATTCGCAAACTTTTATGTTAGTTGTCGAGTGCCTAACACAATCCTCTGCTTATA
Source organism: Arachis hypogaea (assembly GCF_003086295.3). NCBI lineage: Eukaryota > Viridiplantae > Streptophyta > Magnoliopsida > Fabales > Fabaceae > Arachis > Arachis hypogaea. Next base: position 20,615,437 of record NC_092054.1, read on the forward strand.
AACTTGTTGTACTTAATGCTTTGTTATTTCAAATTGATATATGCTATAGTGGGTTGGGGGCAGGATCATGAAATCAAGCCATTGGTGGAGCAAGACATAGAAACTTTGTAGAAAATGCTTCCTGAGATTCCACTTTGGATAAAAAAATCTAGACTTTAATAGGGTAAGAAGCTATCTTTAACTACTTTCATTTTGGTTGAATTTTTTGGGGTTTAGGATTTTATTGAAGCAATGTTTCTTGTTTTCGTGTTTTTGTTGAAGATTGATTGGCTGAACAAGTTTCTTGAAAAGACTTACCTTGATAAGGTATTTTCATTTTGAATAAGTTTTGACCCTTTTTCATTTTTGCTTTTTACCTTGGTTGTTTGTTTGTCTTAGTGTGTTAATTGTTCTATTGTTTAGGCAATTTGCAAGACTACAAAGAATATTGCAAAGCCCATAATTACTGAGAAGATTCTGAAATACAAAATTGATTCTGTTTAGTTTGAAACTCTAACACTGGATGCCTGCCCCCAAATTTTCAAGTTTAGTAGATCAAGATTCAAGATAAAAGATATAATACTTGATACATTCATGGGTAAGAATCTCTTAGTTTTGTCCATAAGATACTAAGGATCACCAAGTTTTTGTTTTTGTGGGGGAATAAATGTGACAATTTATTAGTTATAATCTTCTTAATGTATCATATTATGTGTTATGCATATGCATTTCCCTATGAGATTCTCTTTTTTATTTCACTTATTATTTTGTGTGCAGTTTGTAAATTAGGTTTAGAAAGTATGGTTTCTTCATTTCTATTTTGTTCATGTGATTGATTATGTCTTGGTAACTTATTTATGATATGGTGTGAGTATTCTAATTCTCCTTTGATAAATGCATAATTGGATATTGATACTTGTTACGGACCGCCACGAGTCCAGCCCAACCGGTTGACAGGTCGGAGCCCCACCTATGACCCAAGCCAGATCCGTCCCTCACAACAGGGAAAACCTGACGGGTCGGTTCCCAACACCCGACCCAAAGCACGCCTGACTCGCCAACTGGGCGGCCCAAGTCACCACGTCTAATGACCGGTCTGGTCGGTACCCTCGGGGCAGCACCCGAAGCCCCGACCCAGAAAACCGGAACGACCTGCTCCCCCCACGTGGATCAGGACAGCTCATGGAAGCTCCCTGGCCAGTGAGCTAGGTCACCTATGGGCCCATCCAGCATAGTATATAAGGGAAGAGGTCAGCTCTTCCCCCAAGGTACGTAACATCTTACCTAATTTGGCTATCACCTCGTACGGACACTAACTTGATCGTCGGAGTTTTCTTGCAGGTGGCCACCCCCCCCCCCGGTCCACACCACCTCCGTCGTCGCCAGCTTTTTGACCCGCATCTCCACACCCGCTCCAAGTTAGCCCAAGGCCTCATCCGCTCATCCTCTCATTGCCCCCCGACCCGTCGAGCACCCGAGATCACTCAGGTCCCGAACATTGGCGCCGTCTGTGGGGACCCTGGAGCAGACATGGAGCGACTCCCCACATCAGAGGAACTTCACAAAGGAGGAGGGGCCCGCCTGAGTAGGGCGAGCTCGACAGCTCGCGCCGGCGAACAACCACGATCCTTCATTCAGGCAAACCAACCAATCTACACCAAGACCCCTGAAAGACGTCCCTTCGGAGGGACGGGAGCCGATAGCGCCAAGATTATGCAGGAGCTTAGACACAGAGTACAAAACCTTGAAAGAGAGCTGGCTGCGAGGAGTCGATCCCACGGAGACATCAGCCGATCCCACGGAGACGTCAGCCGATCCCGCACCCGCTCCCCCTCCCGAAGATACGAGAGCCGAGAAAGGAGTTCAACAAAGCACAAAGATGAAGTGTATACGCAGGCGACCTCCCGGTCTACCCGAGGTAGGTCCAAAAGCCACGGGGAGTCCCAAAAGGGAAAAGCCAAGGAAACGGCCGGAACCCATTATCATGGGAGCCACTCCTTTCCACCCCTCGATCCTCAAGGTCCGGCTTTCGAGGAATTTCGATAAGCCGACGAACATGAGGTACGATGGGAGTAAGGACCCCCAGGAACACCTCACGGCATTTGAAGCATGAATGAATCTGGAAGGGGTAGGCGACGCGGTCAGGTGCCGAGCATTCCTTGTGATGCAGTTCACGACACGCATAGCCAAGGTAAAACACCCGATCAACTTGCTAGGAGTTACCCAAAAACCTGAAGAGCCGACTAGAAGGTTCCTGGACAGATCTAATGATGAATGTTTAGAAATTGATGGCCTCACCGACTCAGTTGCCAGTCTCTGCCTGACGAACGGCTTGCTAAACGAGGACTTTAGAAAATACCTCACTACCAAGCCCGTCTGGACCATGCAGAAAATTCAAAGCGTGGTTAAAGAATACATCAACGATGAGGAGGTAAGCCAGGTCATGGCAGCCAACAAACAGCAGCACTCGAACCCCCCAGCACGGCAGGCCCCTCAGGTCGACAGGTACAGGGAAGCTCCTAGGGGGCGGAACCCCGGCAAAACAATCAAAACAACTCCCACGAGTAGGCAAATTCACAAACTACACGCCACTCACGGCGCCCATAGTGGAGGTCTACCAGCAGATTGCGAACAAGGGAATCCTGTCCAGACCTAGACCATTGAAAGAGAGAACAGGAGGAAACAAAAGTCTTTACTGTGATTACCATAAGGGGTTCGGTCACAAACCCAGGACTGCTTTGATCTCAAAGACGCTTTAGAGCAAGCCATCAGGGAAGGAAAGCTGAACGAGTTCTCCCGACTCATCTGAGAACCAAGGAGGCGAGAACGAGAACGCTCTGAGGAGAACTGCAGCCGAACTGTCAAACCAAGACAAGAGCCCGCAGGGAACGCCGACAACCCCCAACTTTTGTGGTCAACATCGTGGTCGGATGAGATAGCCCTCCTAAGTCCAGATCGGCAGCAAAAAAGGATACCCGGATCCTGTCTATCTCGACGGGAGGCCTCGCCATTCCTAGTAAGGGATCTTCCATGATATCTTTCGATCCAGAAGACCAATGGTTTCATGATCTTCCTGAAAACCCCCCATGGTAATCACAGCAATGGTAGGAACATGCTTAGTCAAGTGAATCCTCGTCGACACTGGGGCCGACTCCAATATCCTGTTTAGGAATGTATTCGACACCATGGGACTCAAGGAATCCGACCTCAAGGGCCACCAGCACGGGGTCATGAGACTAGGCGACAATTATATAAAACCCAACAAGACAATCTCTCTCCCAATCTGCCTAGGAACCGGAGACACCAGGAGGTCGGTTATGGCGGACTTTGTAGTCCTCAGAGACTCCACAGCCTACAACATCATTCTAGGGAGAAAGACCATCAACGAGTTCTCAGCTGTGATATGTACTAAATTCCTAACGATGAAGTTCGTAACGAACAAAGGAACCGTTGGCTCCATTAGGGGGGACTTAGAAGCGGCGGTCGCCTGCGACAACGGTTGTCTCTCCCTAAGGAAGGAGTCTAAGAAGGCAGTCAGCGTGTTCTTGGCAGACCTGGACGTAAGGATGGAGGACAAGCTGAGGCCAGAACCAGAAGGGGACATGGAAAAATTCCAGATAGGAATGTCGGCATAGCGGTTTACCTTCGTAAACAGGAATCTGCCTCACGAACTCAAGGGCCCCCTCATGGAGGTCGTAATGGCGAACAGCGATCTCTCGCATGGACACCATCAGACATGCCAGGCTTGGATCCCGAAGTCATGTCTCACTAACTAGCCGTCAAACCGGACACCAAGCCAGTAGCCCAACAGCAAAGAAATATGTCCCAAGAAAGAGCCGACGAGGTGGCCAAGCAAACAACTGGGCTACTAGAAGTCGGATTCATCAAAGAGCTCGAGTACTCAACGTGGCTGTCCAACGTCGTCCTCGTAAAAAAAAAGCCAGCGAGAGGTAGAGAATGTGTGTCGACTACTCCGATTTGTACAAAGCATGCCCTAAATACTCCTTCCCCCTCCCCAACATTGACACCTTGGTGGATTCGGCAGCAGGATATCGCTTCCTCAGCTTCATGGACATGTACTCTGGCTATAACCAAATCCCTATGCACCGATCTGATGAAGACAAAACAGCGTTCATAACGCCAGGGGACACCTACTGCTACAAGGTAATGTCATTCGGACTAAAGAACACAGGAGCCACCAACCAAAGGCTAATGAGCAAGGTCTTCCACGACCTCATCAGTAAAACGGTAGAAGTTTACGTCGACGACATCCTGGTGAAGACAGCAGAACCGAACAGCCTTATAGACAACCTCCAAGCTGTCTTCAAGGCAATAAGGAAATTCAAGATGAGGCTCAACCCACTCAAATGCGCATTTTCCATGGAAGCAGGGAAATTCCTAGGCTTCATGATAAAACGCAAAGAGGGGTAGAGACCAACCCAGACAAGTGCGAAGCCGTCCTCAATATGACAAGCCCAGGATGCGTCAAAGACGTTCAACGACTCGCTGGGAAACTTACGGCTTTGTCCCGATTCCTCGGAGCCTCGGCAGAAAAGGCCATCTCATTCTTCAATCTAATGAAGAAAGGGATCGCCTTCGAGTGGACCCCGGCGTGCGAAGAGGCATTCAGCCATTTTAAAAAGATACTCTCGGAACCTCCCGTGCTCAGTAAACCTAGAGAAGGAGAACCTCTGTACCTATATCTGGTGGTAACCACACAAGCCATGGCAGCAGTCCTTATCCGAGAAGAAGACAAGACTCAGCACCCAATATACCTCATCAGCAAGGTACTCCAAGGAGCGGAGCTGAAGTACACCAAACTGGAAAAATTGGCTTAGCCCTACTAACCTCGTCCAGAAGGCTAAAGCAATACTTCCAAGGGCACGTAATCATCCTAAGAACTGACCAGGCCATACGACAAGTCCTCCAGAAACCTGACCTTGCAGGGAGAATGATGGCATGGGCAGTAGAGCTGTCTCAGTATGACTTGCAGTACGAACCCAAGCAGGCAATTAAAGCCCAAGCAATGGCTGACTTACTAGTAGAAGTCACGGGGGAAACAGCTGACATACCAAGCACACGGTGGAAGCTCTACATTGACGGAGCATCCAACCAAATGTTTGGAGGTGCCGAAATCATCCTCGAGAACTCGGTAGGAGTAGCTTACGAATAGTCGATCAAGTTCGATTTCCTAGTCTCCAACTACCAAGCAGAGTACGAAGCACTGATAAGAGGACTAATCCTAGCCAGAGAAGTTGGAGCATCAAGGGTAGAAGTTAGCAGCGACTCCCAGGTCGTCACCTCCCAGGTAAATGGCAGCTACCAGGCCAGGGACACACTACTACAAAAATACCTAGAGAAGGTAAAAGAGCTATGCAAAAGCTTTAAGGAAGTCGTGATCCAGCATGTCCCTAGAGAAAGAAATGCCCGAGCAGACCTCCTCTCCAAGCTTGCGAGCACCAAACCCGGAACGGGAAACAGGTCTCTAATACAAGGGCTGGCAACTGAACCAGCAATCATCTTGTGCACAACCCAAATGCCAAGCCCCCACTCATGGATGGACCTTATCCTCCGATACTTGGAACACGGTGAAGCCCCCGAGAACGAGAAAGAAGCACAAGCCACCAAGAGAGAAGCTCCCAAATATGTGATCATACAAGGGCAGTTATACAAGCGAGGGCTCCACCAACCCCTACTCAAGTGCCTACGCCCCGACCAAATGGACTACGTCCTAAGCGAAGTCCGTGAGGGGTGTTGTGGCCACCATATCGGGGGAAGGTCGTTAGCAAGAAAGATTGTCTGGGCAGGATACTATTGGCCTACAATAATGTCGGATGCTCAGGAGTTCGTCAAAAAATGCAAAAAATGCCAAGAAAACGCCAACTTCCATAAAGCCCCACCCGAAGAACTCAGTTTGATGATGTCTCCACAACCTTTCGCCCAATGGGGAGTCGACCTCTTAGGGCCATTCCTACCTGGGCCAGGACAAGTGAAATACTTAATAGTAGCCATAGACTACTATACCAAATGGGTGGAAGCTGAACCACTAGCCAGCATATCTTCAGTAAATTGTCAAAAGTTCATGTGGAGGCAAGTACTTACCAGATTCGGAATCCCATAATCCATCATATCGGATAATGGGACACAGTTCACCGACAAGAAGTTCAAAGAATTCCTCTCAGGACTAGGAATCAAGCAAAAGTTTTTCTCAGTCGAGCATCCCCAGAGCAACGGCCAGGTAGAAGCAGCCATCAAAGTTATCTTAAAAGGGCTAAAGAAACGACTTGAAGGGAAGAAGGGCTCATGGGCAGACGAGCTAGCCTCAGTCTTATGGTCTTACAGAACCTCCCCCCCAATCATCTACCGACGAAACCCCCTTCCGACTCACATACGGGGTCGACGCAATCATCCCATTCAAAATAGGGGAGCCGAGTCCAAGGTTACTCCTTGGAGGAGGAGACGAGGCAATCGAGAAGGACCTGGTTGACGAAACAAGACAGATGGCACATCTGATAGAGACGGCAATCAAGCAAAGGATAGCCTTAAGGTACAACAACAAAGTGCTAAAAAGAAGCCTCGAGGAAGGTGAGCTGGTCTTACGACGCAACGACATAAGAACGCCAACCCCAGGAGAAGGCAAGTTGGCCGCGAACTGGGAAGGACCTTACAGGGTAAGAGAAGTCCTCAGAAAGGGCACCTACAAGCTAGAGAGGTTGGATGGAAGCGAGGTACCGAGGACATGGAACATGGCAAACCTAAAAAGGTTCTACTCATAAGAAGAAGCGACCACATGACCTAACAACCCCGCTCCCTCAACACTTTAATTTCTTTTCCATTTCTTTTTTTACTTCCATCTTTTAATTATAGATTACATCATTCCTTTGTTTTAAGTTTTATATATGCATATGCAGTAACTTTGTCTTTCGCAAGATATACGCCAATACAACAAAACAGCAAAACGACGAGCGGTCGACCTAAAAAGGTTCTACTCATCAGCAGCAGTTTCACCACGAGAAGCATTCAAATCTTTCATCAAAGAGAGGTCCCGCTCTACCAACTTGTTAATCTCTTTGGCATCCTCCTTCACCTTCTCCTCCTGCTCAGACAACTTCTTCTTCAGAGACTCCTCCCGAGATCTCGAGTCCGTCAGATCCTTTTGGGAGCTCCGAAGTTTCCCCTCCAAAACATGAATATTTTCCAAGATAGGTTCCACCTTCTTGGCAATGGCGGCAGCTCGGAGAAGGCTGCGATAAATCCATCTTACTTGGCCTGAAAGGTCGGCATCTCGTAAAAACTCCTCGGTACCAGGGAGCAATTGGGACTCAATGAAACCCCCAGCATCGAAATTCTTTTCCATGACAGAAAGAGCCTTCCCTGAGTCCTGCTTTCTCTTCTTTGGGGACTAACGATCTGAAGATCGTCATCACCAGACCCCAGACCCTCCTCCTCAAAGGGGACCTCCTCCTCAACATTTGGGTTCCTCGAAGTGTTCTCAGGAGGGACCTCAGCTGTCTCTACCTGCCCCTGGTCAGCCCCAGCGACCTAACCACTAACCTCGCCAGCGACCTCCTGACCATGATCCACCGAAGAAGTCGTCGAAGAGTCCTCATCACTCCCTTGAATGAGGTTCATCAGATCAGCCATAGTAGTCTTCCCACCAGCCATGGAAACTACACAACAAAAACAAAATGTGAGCAAGCGGAAAAGTGAAACACTAAGTAAAATACAAGAAAACAAAGAAACTTACCAACATACGACCGACCGATCTCCCGATCCCCCATAACCATATGAGGATTAAGATTTTTCTCACCAAAAATGGCCAACAAGATGTCGGCAATATTACGCTCTTCCGAGCTCAACCAATCATAGGATATTTTGATTAAGTAATCAGACCCCGCACCAAAGCTCCAATAGGTCGGGATCCGTCTCTCTCCTTCGACAATTAGCCAAAAAGGTTGATAGCCCTCAACCGGTCTGACTTTAAAGAAAGTCGACTTGTAACCATGAAAGGAGTCCTCGAAGAGGCCAAAGATCCTACGACCTTGCTGAGCCCTGAAGGACATATACCCCTTTTTTGTCTTCCCCTCCCGAGAGGGATTGGTAAGGAGGAAGAGATAGAGGAAGACATGCACGGAGGTCGGGATCTCCATATACTCACAAACCATCTCAAAGCAGTGAATATCGGCCCAGCTATTCGGGTACAGCTGCGACGAGCAACATCGCACCGATTTAACAAACCCATCCCAAAGGGGGAAAACGGAAGGCGAACTCCCAGAGTAGTAAACATGGGTCTGTAAACCCATAACCAGTCGACCACATGAGGAGACACCAATTTTTTTATGGCATATGCGTTCCCGGTCAGCAGGAACGTAGACCTGATAGAACGCCTCCTCGGGACCCCCTCCACACAAGAGTCTAGCCTGGCGAAGTTCATGGAGGCTCTCTCGGGTAACCCCGGATGGGGTATCCTTCACGTCGGAAGTAACCCAGGCATAGTGGTCAACGAAGTCGGCTAGCGGCCGCTGAGCCATGTTTGGAATCATAGGACGCTTGGCCATACCTACAGCAGGGGCACCACTCAGTCAGCACGGGAGGTCGGGAACCCAAAAAACCAGAAAAGCAAGCTACAAACTCCCTGAACCACCCTCTATGCACCCTTATACTAACACTGAGCCTAGGCAAAAGCTAAGAAAATACCTAGTGGCGCCCCCTCTAAAAGAAAACACAACCAAAACAAGCAAAAACCCAGGCATGCATAAGGAGAAACGCACAAAGGGAAAGCAAGCAAGGAAAACCATAAACACAACATACCAGGGAAAGTCGAAGAAATAGTCCGAAGGTTGAAACAGCAACAAAAACTGGGAGAAGATTGAAGCAGCAGCGAAAGCAGAAAAGAGAACGGAAGCAACAGCATTATGAGAAAATAGAAGAAGAAAAGAAGAATGGAGTAATAAGGAAGTTATAAAAATAAAAAGAGGGCAAAAAGCGTAACCGTCGAGGAGGAGCGCCAAAAGGCAGGGGCACAATCATCATTTCACGCGAATTTCAAATCATGAAATGATGGGCATTTAATACCCAGTGCGGAAGCCAAGGAGACAGCACCAGCGAAGAAGCGAACCAGACACGCATGAGGAATACGAACGCCATCAACGAGCTTCCGAGAAGAGGAACACATCTCGACTCGGCGAGTAGGACAAACGCGCCCAGCCACGAGCTTCGAACCTCAAGGCTGGCACGTTGGGGGCACTATTACGGACCGCCATGAGTTCAGCCCAACCGGTCGACGGTCGGAGCCCCACCTCCGACCCAAGCCGAATCCGTCCCTCACAACAGGGAAAACCCGACAGGTCGGTTCCCAACACCCGACTCAAAGCGCGCCCGACTCGCCAACTGGGCGGCCCAAGTCACCACGCCCAACGACCGGTCGGGTCGGTACCCTCGGGGCAGCACCCAAAGCCCCGACCCGGAAAACCAGAACGACCTGCTCCCCCCACGTGGATCAGGACAGCTCATGGAAGCTCCCTGGCCAGTGGGCTAGGTCACCTATGGGCCCATCCAGCATAGTATATAAGGGAAGAGGCCAGCTCTTCCCCCAAAGGACGTAACATCTTACCTAATTTGGCTATCACCTCATACGGACACTGACTTGATCGTCGGAGTGTCCTTGCAGGTGGCCACACCCTCCCCCCATCCACACCACCTCCGTCGTCGTTAGCTTTTCGACCCGCATCTCCACACCGGCTCCAAGTTAGCCCAAGGCCTCATCCGCTCATCCTCTCATTGTCCCCCGACCCGTCGAGCACCCGAAATCACTCAGGCCCCAAACAATACTTTTATAGGAATAAAAGTTTATGTGACTGATGAGAAGGAGTTTATTGGAGTTGATTGGACACTCGAGAGGAAAATTTATCATTTCCAGAAATGAGTTCACCAATTCAATTATTTTTCTTTTGCTTTTTCTCCCTTATTCATTAATTAAATTATTTTCCTTTAGATTTTTTCCACCTGCATCCAACAGATTTTCATAAACTTTCATGATATTCTATTTGAGAATTTTAGTTTTTATTTTATATCAACTTTTAAATGAAAATTTAGCATTAGGCATTCATATTCTTTTGTTCTTTGACTTTATTTAATAATGTTTTGAATACTAATTGAAATAAAAAAAATATTGGATAACTTTATTTAATAATGGTACAGGTATGTTGTTCTCAACAACTCACTATCATTTTCGCTGAAGCAAGCTGTGCTTGTGTAACTTTTAAGTTGTACGTGTATGGTGCTAAGTGTATATGTTATGGTCTTCAATAGAACTAAGCATTTATGATTGAGTAGAGATGGGTTCTGAACATCATTTTCCACTTTTTTTGCATATATTTGGAGCCAAATTGTCTGAAGGTGTTTTCGTTGGCTCATTTCTCTCCATGTCATCAACAGCAGTCGTATGTTTTTCATGTTTCTCCAAACCAAAAAATATTGTATATCCAGGTATTTTTTTTGGTTGACCGTTAAATGATAACTTGTTAGATTTTCATAAAGTAATGTCTAAGGTTTGACTTGTCCATTTCTTAGTCCTTGTTCAACACTTGTATATTCAGGATTGCACTGTGGGTTTACTATGTTGCTTTCTCTTACGCTCTGCATGGATAAGAAAACCATATGCTAAGTTTTCCTTTATTTGTGTGCCATTCCATATTGCTTTTCTAAAACAATTCAAAGCCTAATGGCCTTGTCTAACATCTGTTTATACACAGTTTGTTAGAGTAAACAATTAGTTGTGATTCTATGCATTTTGTTAACTTTCTTTAATATCTTTCCAGTGCAGTGATAATCTCGGCCTTGGTCTTGAGGTGGGTTTATTTATGGTTGCTGTTATGGTTTCTACAACAAATTTTGCTCAACATACTTTAGATCAAGTATCATTCTCGTGTTTATTTACTTTTTGTTTTTGAATTGTGAAGTTCATTGCAGTTTTCTGATTATGCTTTCACATTATATATAGGTGGAACCAATTCAAAACCTATTTACAACTATTTTTCTCTGGAGTATTGGAATGCTTATGCATGTGCAATTTCTATGGAACCATGTTGATATCTTGCTGGCCATTATATTCACTTCCATTAAACATAGTGGAAGAAGATTTGATGTACATAGGAATATGAATTTTGTATTCTTTGAGGAAGGTGTATGTAGGTAATCACATGCCAGTCTTGTTTGTCGCTTACACTGGTTTGCTTACATCATACCTTAGTTAGCCTAATATTTGCTGCCATGAATTGCTGTAGCTAAAATGATTCAACAAAGTGTTTAGAAAAGAATTCACCCTATAACTTTTTTCTGTTTGAAGGTTGTTCTGTAACATGTAAGAACCCGAATGAAGATCTTGGTTAATAGTTACTGACCATTACTTCAAATTATTGGTGCTGTAGCTCAGCTAGGGTTTTCGTAATTAGGGTCTTGTAAAACAATCCAACTATGCATACACTCTTTATTATAGACATTCTTTTGATACTAATATTTTATTTTAGTTTGATAATACGATAAACTTGTTTATTTTTTAAAATATTATAAATGTTCAAATACAAGTTAGATAAAAATTTGTATTCATTAAATTTATATTTATTTTGTATGAAAACAGATTTTTTTGCAATGAAAAAATCTAAAAAAATCCTATTTTACCTTATTGATGAATTTACAGACAAATTTTCTGTCTGTATTTAGAGTTTGAAAATGCTTTCCCAAGACTCTAATTACCGACAAAAAATCTGCCAGAAAATCTGACGCTAGTTATCGATAGAAAATCTATCAGAAAATCAGACGGTTTAAGCAAAATGGAAGTGATGATTAATACGGAAAAATCTGTCAGAAAATCTGACCATTTTTTAGCGAATGGGAGACCATTACCGAGGGAAATTCTGTCGGTATCGGAAAAAAATCTGTCGGTAAATTATCGACGGAAAAAATTTGTCAGTAAGTAATTTCCGATGAAGCTTCTATAGAGGGACAAAACCGTCGGTAATTTCGTTGATAACCAAAAATCCGTCTGTAATGAAGACCAAATCTGTCTGTAAATCCATCTGTAATAAGCAATTTTCTAGTTGTGGTTTAGACGCTGACACGTGTCCTTTATTGGCTGACGTGACTTCTGACGTGGCAAACAATTGGACTCTCCCTAAGGTTTTTTAGTGAGCTCTTTCCAATTTTGCCCTTTATTTTCTCATTTTTTTTGCCCTGAATTTGCATTTTTTTCTCCTCTCTTCGATCTCTGTATCTACTATTATTGAAATATCAGATATTTTTGCTGCCACAGACAGAAAGGGTAAATTCTGTCAAAACTGTAACCGTTCTGGACACCTCTTCTCAGATTGTCCTTCTATTGAATGTCGCAAAGGCTAACAAAAAAGTCACATTAGCTACAATTATCCACAACTATTCTACCATTATTGCAAGCTCTCAGGACATTTGATTACTAACTGTCCTACTTGTCTACCACGTCCTGATCAACTCAAAGTATCATTCTCGTCCTAACTTCTCCAAGAATGTGTCTACTTCTACTGATGCTGCTGCTACTGAATCTACTAACTCTGCTCCTCTCAACATGTCTCCTATCTCTTTATCTGATATTGTATTTCTTCTTAAGCATCTTTTCTCCCTTTCTGGTAATACTCCTACTGCTTGTTCTACTCCTTCAGGTAATTCTACATGGTATTTTGATTCCGGTTGCTTTCATCACATGTCTCCTTTGCATCATCTTTTCTCGTCTTTGTCTACAACTACAAATGCCCTTTTTATCAATACTGCTGATGGTTCCCTCTTGCATGCGACACACAAGGGTTCTATTTTTCAGTCAACTCTTAATCTCCCTGATACTCATTATATTCCAAAATTGAACTTTAATCTTATTTCTATTGGTCAACTTGTTGATCTCAGTTTTGATGTCAATTTTTTCATTTCTAGTTGTCGTGTACAGAATCATCGCACGGGACAAATCATCGGGACTGGACGTAAGATCGGAAGGTTGTTTGAACTTGAGAATCTTCATATTCATCCTGTGTCAAAACTCTGTGTTGCTTCTTCTCCGTCTACCCTTTACTTGTATCATTATCTTGCCCATAGCTCCTTAGGAAAATTACATCCTCTTGTGTTTCATAGAGTTTTGGGTCAGGTTAATAATGAGTCTTTTGATTCATTTCTTGTCAAATTGTCAAACAACCTGCTTTATATTTTCACAATAATTCATCTCTTGCATGCTCTCCTTTTGATCTTATCCATTCTGATATTTGGAATCCTACTCCCACCGCTTCTATGGGAGGGGCTCGATACTTTGTCATTTTCATTTATGATTATTCATGCTTTACTTGGGTTTATTTGATATCTAATCGCCATGAGCTACCTCAGATTTATATTAACTTTGCCACTATGATTAAAACTCAGTTTTCCAAGGTCATTAAAGGTTTTTGACACGATAATGCTATGGAATACCGTGACTCCAAACTTTTAACCTTTCTTGTAGAACATGGTACTTTGTCTGAGTTTTCTTGCCCTGGTACATCTCAACAAAATGGACGAGCTAAACGCAAGCACTATCACATTCTTGACTCTATTCATGCAATGTTTATTTCTTCTTCGTGTCCTGAGCGTACTTGGGGTGAAGCTGTTCTTACTGCTGTTCATGTTATCAATAGACTTTCTTCTTTTGTCCTTGGTAACATTACTCCCTTTGAGCGTCTTTATCATACCTCTCCAGATTACAGTTCTCTTCGAGTTTTTGGTTTGTGTCTATTTTGTTCTTCTTTAGCCTCATGAACATAGTAAACTTGAACCTCGGGCTCACATGTGTTGTTTCCTAGATTATGGCACTAAACACAAGGATTATCATTGTTGGGATCCTCTTTCTAGACATATTCGTATATCTCGCCTTGTTGTATTCTGAGAGCATCACTTATTTTCTAGGTTCTCCTCATTTGAGTCCATTCCTCCTCTTTAGTCACCATTTTTTACCAACCCTAATGTTGATCTTTCTCCTATTGATGATTCTACAGGTTTTATCTCAAGTCAACCTTTACAGTCTCCTACTCTTCTACCTTCTCCATCTCCTGATGATTCCAGACCAGACGATGATCCTGCTCCTGCTGTCATGCCTTCTCCTTCTACTCGTTCTTCTAGGATAAGAAATCCACCTCCTCATCTTTATTATCATTATTTTTCTACTATTCTTCATCACACTATGAACGTATGTCATTCAAAGAAGTATCCACAAATTCAAGTTGGTAGCAAGAAATGCAGGAAAAAATTCAGGCACTTGAAAAAGCACACACTTGGGACTTAGTTGATCCTCCTTCTAATCAGGAAATTGTGGGTAGTAAATGGGTCTACAAGATCAAGACTTGCTCTGATGGTTCTATTGACCGTTATAAGGCACGATTGGTTGCTCAAGATTGTACACAAGAGTATGGTATTAATTATGAAGAGACTTTTGCTCCTGTTGCTCGTCTCACATCTGTTCGAACTCTCCTTGCCATTGCTGCGGTAAAAAAAATGGTCTCTAAGTCAGATGGATATGAAGAATGCTTTTCTTAATGAGGATTTGAAAAAGAAGGTCTATATGAAACCACCTCCGGGTTATCCTTGTCCTTCTAGCAAAGTCTGTCTCCTTCGTAAGGCACTTTATAGTCTTAAGCAAGCTCCTCGTGAATGGTTGACAAGTTCAGCACCGCTATATGTAATCTCGGTTTCACTTGCAGCCCTCGTGAGAATGCTCTCTTTATTCGTAAAAGTGAACATGGAGTTGATCTTCTGCTTTTGTATGTTAATGATGACATGATCATTACTGGAGATGATGTTGATGGTATCTCTGATCTCAAAGCATCCCTTCACCATACTTTTGAGATGAAAGATCTTGGTTCTTTTAGTTATTTTCTTGGTTTAGAGGTCTTATCCATAGATGAGGGTATCTATCTCTCTCAAGCTAAGTATGCTTCAGATCTTGTTGCTCGCGCCGGGATTATAGATAGTCACATTGAGTCTACTTCCCTTGAGCCTAATGTTCGATTTATCCCTATAGATAGCACTGTTTTGGATAATCCTACTCTTTATCGACAGTTAGTTGGAGGTCTTGTCTGCTTGACTGTCACACGACCAGACATAGCCTATCCAGTTCATGTTCTTATGCAGTTCTTGTCATCTCCTCGTAGTATTCACTATGCGGCCGTTCTTCACATTATTCGCTACATCAAAGGCACTCTGTTTCATGGACTTCATTTTTCTGCCCATTCATCTTTATCCCTTCAGGCGTACTCAAATGTTGATTGAGCTGGTGATCCCATTGATCTTCGTTCTACTACTGGTTATTGTTTATTGCTTGGTGACTCTCTTATTTCCTAGTGAGCCAAGAAGCAAATGTTCACTGCTCGCTCCAGCACAGAAGCTGAATACTGTGCTCTCGCTGACACCACTGCTGAGGTTATCTCGATTCGTTGGCTTCTCGAAGACTTGGGTACTCCTCAATCATTCCCGACTGATGTTTTTTGTGACAACCGCGGTGCTAGCTAGACAGATTGTCCATAATGATGTTTTTCATGAACGCACCAAACACATTGAGATTGATTGTCATTTTGTTCAACAACGTCTCTTTATTGATGTTGTTCGTCTCATAGCTATTGAAACTCTGGATCAGACTGCAGATATCTTCACGAAGGCTCATCATCTTACTCATTTTCGAACTCTAGTATCCAAACTCAAGATGGTATCTTTAGCTCCCACTTGAATTTGCGGAGAGATATTAGAGTATAATTAGGATCAATTAAGATCAGTTAGTATCATTTATATGTATATAGCATAAATGTGTATTTATTGTAGGATTTTATGCTTTTATTGCTTTAATTCTTCTAAGGACCTATGTATACTCTTGTATATTATACCTTTCGATTCACACTTAATAATATATTTTTTAAATTACTCTTTTATTTTTAACACTAGTTAACTGATTATTCAAAAAAATAAAAAATGTTGTACCACTAATTATAAACCTTTTGTGGGACGCTTTTTCCAGGTTGCTTCTTTCTCCAACAACCACAACCTTGTCTTATTATCACTCCACCTTACTGTTATATAATTTTTTTACAAGTGTAATTTTAATACAGAAAGTAATTAGTATTATAAGTATTTTATATATTCATTCAATGTAAAAAAAATCATCTGGCCTTTTTTTCTTTTAAATAGCCCTTTAAATAGTATATGAAAAGACAGTTACACCAATAATATATATATATATATATATATATATATATATATATATATATATATTGCTAAAACAGTAAAACTAAACAATTTTCTTGTAACACATTAATATAATACTACAAATCTCTTTTTTAATAAAAATTGTTATACAAAAAACTACTTTCGACTTTGAAGTTTGAAAACTATATAAGTACATAAAATTAAAAAAAAAATGTATATATAAATTCTTAATAATAAACTCAAAACAGATTGTTTGCTACTTTGCTCCAGTGCCTCCTTTGCCAATACTCAACCTTACTCCAAACCCTGAATAATTGCTCTCTCTCCGTGCCCTTCGAACCATCCAATAATATAATTCCGACACCACTGCTCTTCGTGTTGGAGGACCCATCTATAATACAACATCACGTCGTCATTTATTGTTTGGACACAAGAACCTATATAATTTTTTTAAAAATAATTTATTAAAATAATACTCAAAAATTCAATCATTCACAAAAAATAATTTTAAAATATGTTAATGACAGGGACGGACCCAGTAGCAAAGAAGAGGGGGCACTTGCCCCCACAGTGTTTTAATTTTTTTTTTTAAAATATAGTTATATATAATATGTCCCACTTCAAATTTTAAATGACTCCATTATAAATAAATTAAACTCAATTAGCTAAAGTTTTAAATTTACTTTTTTTATTTCTCTATCATTTTGATTATTATTTAACCTAATCAAATTTAATTCTTGTGTCGTCACTCCTTTATTCCCTTAAGCCCTCTTTTTATTTTTATATTTTCAACTTTTTTTTTCTATTCCTTATCTAGTGGTCATCTTTTCTTCATCAAAAAATAAATTTTAAATTTTTTATGTTTTTTATATAGTTCTCCATGACCTTATGTATCTTTCAATTTAATTGTTTCTCTTTTTGATATTTTCAATTGCAAATTTTAATTCAAACAACTGTAGTTTAGGTATTAATCTAATATTTTATTTTCTTCGTAACTTTATATATTTTATTTTATTTTCGATTTATTCATTTTTATTACTTATTTTTATCTTTTGTTCTATTATATGTACCTATGTTACGTATAAAATTTTAAAATAAATTGATTAATTTACTAATTTAAAATATATTTTTTATTTTTAGAAATAGTAATAGAAAAATATTTTAATTACAATACATAATTAAACAGATGTATAAAATCTTTCATCTAACATTATATCAAAATTAAATTAAAAAATATATAACAAATTTAATTATTTTAAAAAGAAAGAAAGAAAAAATTGTGAATTATGTTTCTGTTATTTTATATAAACATACTTTTCGTATACAGATTTAATTTTTTTAGTATTTATATATAATTCTAGTTTCAAATTATAAATATTAGTGTATCATTAGGTGCTAATATACTAATTAATTCAGTATTTTATTATTAAATGTGTATAAAAATTAGTTAGGATAATAAGGTATTTATAATTTAATTAAAATATTTTAAGTTCAAGTTTTAGAAATAAAAATGTTTTTTTATAAATTATATATAATGAATAGTATTTTAAGAATGAAAGTGTTCACTAACTCTTTAATTTTTATATCTCTATATAATTAATAATATTTAATAAAATTTATTTTAGTATATATATATTTTTGCCCCACTCCTAAAATTTTCTGGGTCCGTCACTGGTTAATGATAAATAAACTTTTAAGAAATTAAAAAATAGGATAAAAAAATTAAATATTAGATATATATTTTAAAAAATAATTTTAGATATTAAATTTTGATATAAATTTTTGTAAACATTATTAAAAAAATAAAATCGTTTTATTCTTAAATTTTTAGTAGTTTTATGTCAAGTAATTTTAAAAAAAAAATTATTGTGAATAATCACATTATTTTAAAAAATAAAAAAAATCTAGAGATTAAATTTCGTTCTAAATTTTTTTGTATATTTTTTAAATATTTATTCAAATATTACCACAAAAATTCAGATAATATAGATAGGTCGTTTGTTAAATATGAAATTTTTTTGTCATTTATAAAATATAAGATTTATTGATTATTTTTATCGTATTTTCAAATTATTCAGGGTTGTTTTGTTAATAACATCTTTTAGAGACCTTTTAATAAGCGTTTGAATCTTTCGGATACTGAATTAGTAGTTAACTCTTTTTTTAAAATAAAAATATAATATTCATCCAGAATTATTTAATAGTCATTTTTTATTATCTCAATATATTTTATAATGTAAATTATCTTTATATAAAGTTAAATTGTTATTTTAAATTTTGGTAACTAGTATGTTTTAAAATTCTCCATACTCTTCTCACAACTATTATGATTTTCAAAAGCATGTTTATTGTGAGAATATATCTCAGTTGAAAGTTGAAACCAGTCAAGTTATAAGGATACTGATAGTTCTGATACAATTAATAATTGGACTAAATTTCTATAGTAATTTCTGATATTTATAAGTTTTAGGGGTTAAGTACGATTTCGATCTCTAAGGTATAGGTTGGAAATTTTTTTAGATTCCTAACCTTTTTTGCATACAAAATCGTCCCTAAAGTTTAACTTAATTTTAAAATCGTTATTTTTATTTAAATCTTAAATTTTATTTCCAAATTACCCCTAACCAAAAAAATTATAAAATAAAAAAAAAAGAAAAAAAAGAGAAGAGAGTTCTGGAGTTAAGAGAGAAGCAGAACCACGAGGAAAGCGAGAAGAAAAGGGGAAAGGAAAGAAGAAGAAGGGGGAAGCACTGTTTCTACTATACTTATCCTCGCTAGCTCGTTGATCGTCGCTGCTCCTTGCCACTCACCGCTACTCTTCGTATGTCATCGCTGCTCTGCTCCTCGCCGCTGGTTCGCGTCTGCGCCGCTGCTCCTTGTCACTGGTCCTCCAGAGGGTTTCGATTCTGTTTCTAATTTGTTGATTTTTTTAATTACATTATTGTTGAATTTTATGCTTTTTTTTTTGTTAATTACATTGTTGATTTGTTGATTTTGTTAATCACATTGTTTCTGATTCTGATTCTATTGATGTTGTTGACTCTGATTCCATTCTGATTTTATTGTTCTCCTGCTTCTGATTTTGATTCTGTTTTGATTGTTGCTGTGCTTCTTATTATGATTCTATTTCTTTGATTTTATTGTTATTGTTCTTCTAATTTCATTGTTCTTTGATTTTATTATTCTTTGATTTCTTGTGTTCTTCTGATTTCTTCTGATTGCGCTACTGATGATGAAGAAGAAAAGATGCTGCTATGATGGAGAAGAAGAATTGCGTATTTTGGTCCGAAGGACGATTTTAAAACCAAGTTAATCCTTAAGAACGATTTTGTATGCAAAAAAAGGTTGGGACAAAAAAAAATTTCGGCCTATACCTTAGGGACCAAAATCGTACTTAACCCTAATTTTTACTATTTTAGTCTTTTATATCCAAAATTTATTGTATTGGTTCTCGAGATTCAGCTCTAGGCACCATATTAATCCTTGGACCCTTTTTGACGTATGTTTGACACATGGCTAAACAAAATTGTTTTATTTTGATGCTTAAACAAGACAAAAATGAGGTCATTTTGAAAAAAGAAAAGAGATAAAACGATTTGCACATCATATGAATTTTTCTTGGTTTTTCGTTTTTGCCTTTTTTTTAAGCATCGAAACGAAATTGCTTAATCTTGTGTCCACAGTAGCAGAGCATCCTCAGTATTTTGTTTGCCGACTTAGCACTAGAAAAAATTCAAAAGACTAATATAGTGCATGACGTTGGATCTCGAGAACCAATTTCACTACAAAAAAAAATGCTAAGTGCTGTCAAAGTTACCGTCGGATTTACCAAAAAAAATTCGTCGGTAACCTGTTTAGCGGCGAAATAAATCCGACCGTGTAAATTAAATTAGAAATCGAAAGAACAATACTGATGAACATTATAAATTGAGCTATACTAATACTACTACATTACATAAAGAATAAAAAATACCAAACTATTTATGATATTAACAATTAATTAATTTATCGTCTACAATATCAACCATACATTGTCATAAATTAAGCCAATACAATAGACAAATCAAACACCAATTCATAATCAATAAAAATTTTATTGTCAACTATTATTAATATTAATCATCTGAGATCATTTTAAAATTTGAAATGCAAATAAGTTTTCTTATTTACCCAAGGTTCAGTCTTGATTCTTCAATTAAGTTTGATGGAACTTGATCTGTCAAGTTGTTATTTTTTAGAAATCTGCAACAGTCAAAGAGAGTCTAATAAAGAACTTAAAACAAAAAACTGCACCGTCACCATTAACATTCAGTCATAAGTTCACAAACCCTACATGAACCAAAAACCAAGCAAACACCAAAAGCACCCAAACCATAAAAGCTTTGCAGATCTATTCACCAAATCTAAAATCCACAACATCAGCCAAATACAATCATATACAAAATCAATCAACCAGCCACATCAAACAGTAATTGACATTCAGCCATCATTAATCCAGAAACATAATTTAAATCAGAAACATAACTTAAATCAATAATTAACTCAGAAAATAAACAAGTTAAGATCAACTCTGACAATTAACGACAATCAACTAATTAACTCAGATAATAATAAATTTAAAAAATTAATAACAATAAAAAATGAGTCAATAATTACCTCATAAAATAAAAAAGTGAATATTAACTCAAAAATTAACAACAATCAACTACAAGAATAGAAATTAGAACAATACAGTTGGGGATCTTACACTTGTAGAAAAGTAAACAGAAATCAAAACAATAAACAGAAATCAGAATAATAAACACAGAATTATCAAAACAAAATTCAAAATCAAAATCATAAACAAAATTTTAAACATAGAATAATCAAAATAGAATTTTAAAAAATCATAAATCAAAACAGAATTAAAAAAAAAAACTAAATCTAAATTAATACATGAACTAAATCTGAAAAATAGTTAAATTTCTAATACAGACATCCTAATTGCAAATTTTCTAATAGGAACAAGGAGAAGGACAACATACCTAGAGGGAGGAATGAGGTAGCTCCGGCGACACAAGAAGCAGCGGTGACAACAATGGCAGCAGTGGCGGAGCGACGAAAACGACAGCATAGAGTGACCAACACGACGTAAGGAGTCCACGTAATCTTTGAACGCTGTTGGTAGTGGTCGACGATGATGGAGGGGCTGTTGGAGGTGGTTTGTGGGGGAGAGCGAGTGAGGGAGAGAGAGAGAAAGGAGAAGGTTAGAGAGAGAAGGAGTAGTTCAGAAACGAGAGGGAGAATGCTCATGATTCGAATTTAGGACAAGATTACCGTTGAATTTACCGGCAGAAAAATCCGACAGTAATGCTTTGGGAATGACCAAAATGCAGCGTCCCACTAATTCGAATCCGCCGGTAAATTCGACGGCAATGATCGCGCTAATTTTTCTTTTTTTCCTCCAATTATTACCGCAAATTTATCATCAAAAAGTCAAATCTGACAGTAATTTTTTTACCCGACGAATTTATTGCCAAATTCGCTGGTAAATTCGTTGGTAAACCGCCGCTAATATTCAACACTAAATTCAATAGTAAATTTGACAGTATTCATTATTTTTCTTATAATATTTGGGAATTTAGTCCTAATAATTGAGTTTAAATTAACTAAACAATTCTTTGTTAGTGGCAGAATATAATGACCTAAAATAAGACTAATTCAAAAAGAACAAAACTGAAAGTTAAAAATAAAAAGTAAAATTTACTGTATTAATTTTTTCTTGTTAATTTATAATCAATGATTATATTATATAAAACAATAATATTTTAGAATATTTTCAAAAGGTACATTTTAACTCTATTTATGAATAAATAATTATTTGTAACCATCAAAAAATTTGATCGTCCACAAAATTGACTACAAAAAAACTAACATAATGTTATATGAATCAAAGATAAATTATATTTGACAAAAATATCCAAATATTAAATCTTTACTTATTCGATTAAAAAGCACATTAAATTCTTAAAATACTATTACTATCATCATCTTCAACCTCTTAAAGATTCAACCCGATTGCATTAAAAAATAAGCATTTTCTTGGGGATAAAAATAATCACGTCAAAATCAGAGCAATAATGTCAAAGAATCATAGCAGAGTAAGAGAAATAAAAAAATTTTAAACCGTCATCGACGAACAGTTAAGCACAAAATATGATTATCTAATTCATCTCTGAAAGAAAAGAAAGAAGAAAGGGAATGAGAATAAAATAGGCTTGGATCACAGTAACAACTAAATAGCAACTCAAGTTTTGGAAAAGATAACAATAACAATGAAAATAGAAACTTATGCCCCGATAGATCTGATGAGAAAATAAGAAGCAAAAGGACATAAAATAGCCAAAAGAACACTTGAATGAATATTTCTCCGGTGTGCGTAACAATAGCAGACGCAACAGCAGGAAAGGAAAACGGCAGCGAATCTAGGCATCAATTAAGAAAGAGAAGAGGGAGGAGATGAAGGGAGACAAATATGGATGTATAACAGCTTCATTATGCTTCTACTTGTTAGACGGCGACAACAGTTGTGATCTCTTTTGTCGTTGCCTTTGCCACTTCCCTTTTTTCTGCTTCTTTTTCCCTTTCCTTCAGTTTCTCACTGTTTATTCTTTGCTTTCGCTATGTCTCTCATCCCAACATCCCTTTCTCTCTCTTCTTTGTTGTGGCAAGGACAACCACTACAAGAAAAATGCCGAATACCATTGGATTTAGTGTCAGAGGTTAGCGGCAGGTTTACTGGCGGATTTACCGGCAGATTTGGCACTAAATTTGTTCGGTAGAAAAGTTACCGTTGGATTCAATTTTCCAACAGTAAATTCGTCGGTAATAATTGAAAGGAAAAAAAATTTGGCGCGATCATTACCATCGGATTTAGGGAGAAAAATCCGACTGTAAGGTAATTAAATAAAACGCACCATTTTTGTCACAAGCTATGCATTACCGGCAGATTTTTTCGATGGTAAAATTGACCCTAAATTCAAATTTGCGAACATTTCCCTTCCATTTTTGCAACATCATTAACCTCACTTCTCTCCCCTTTTCCTTTTTCTTTCTCTCTCACCGTCAGCCCCATCGCCACCATTCGCTGCCATTTCGTTGTTGTTAACTGCTTCCCACAACTCCAGCCATCGTCGCCGTTGAGGAGCGTCCACCTGGAGCTTGTTTCTGCCATTGATGAGCTTGTTTCTCTCCTGCGAGTTGTTGCCTCCATTGTTTGCCACTGTTGCCGCTTGCCTCCGTCAGCTGTGATGTTACCCTCGTCCTTTATTCATGTATGTCTTCTTTTCTTCTTTTTTTGACATTGTTGACATTTGCTAAACCCTAACCCTACACTTCTCATCTTCCAATTTTATCATGTTAATTAGTTTCTTAGTTTCTTTAGATTTCATTATGATTCTAGATTTGTAGATTAATGATAAAATGTTGGTGTTTAATGTAATTATCAGAGTCCGTGATTCTTGAATGCATTAATTTATGAAAAAGTATAGGGTACCAACATATTATTTACCAATTTCTGCCAACTCTTATTTATAATTGTGTTTCATGGAAGTGTGTTCGTGGATGTGTCTAATAATTTATATATTTTAAATACATATATAAAGAGACACATCCAGAAAATATATCTATAAAAACATTTCTATTAAACACAGTTATAAAAAAGACATTTTTATTAGACACATCCACGAACACACTTCCATGAAACACAATTATAAATAAGAGTTGGCAGAAGTTGGCAGATATGCTGTTGGTAACGTAGTGGAACCGTTAATTTATTGATATCGAAAGATTTTATCTTAAATTTTTTATATTATTATCAAAAAGATTTTTTATTGATTGTCTTCAATAAACTCATTAATTAACATTAAATAAGTGAAACCAAGATTAACGTTAATTTTATATATATATATATATATATATATATAATCAAATTAATCAATTCAATCAATGATTCAACAGTTGGATAAGCAACTCAATGATATAGTATTTTAGTTGAGTTAATTATCAATTCGATTCTAATAACTATATTGCGAAGAGACCAGTCTAATTCTAATTAATAAATATGCTAATGAAAAGAGTAAAACAATTGAGCAAAGCCACAACAAAGGTTACATGGTACACAGCCAAATATGACAATAATTTTCTGTATAAATACATCCACTCACACATTGACCATCATTCATATATTAAACACACATAACACTCTTCCTTTAGCTCATTGAAACAAAAACCACAAAACCCAAATATGGCTATAGATTTGTTATCCCCTGGCTTAATTCCAACCATAGCAACAATATTAACCACTTTCGTGGTCGTCGACATCCTCCTGCGCCATATTCGTGGCCGCCGGTATAATCTGCCACCAGGCCCAAAACCATGGCCCATCATAGGTAACCTAAACCTCATTGGATCCCTTCCTCACCGGTCCATCGACGATCTCAGCAAAAAATATGGGCCCATCATGCATCTCTGGTTCGGCTCCCACCCTGTAGTTGTGGGTTCATCCGTAGAGATGGTAAGATCTTTCCTCAAAACCCATGATGCCGCCATAGCCGGCCGACCCAAATTCTCCGCTGGAAAATACACAACCTACAATTATTCCAACGTATTATGGTCCCAGTACGGCCCATACTGGCGGCAAGCGCGAAGAATGTGCGTAATGGAGCTCTTCAGCGCAAAACGCCTCGAGTCATATGAATACATAAGAAAAGAAGAGATGCGCAATCTGTTGAGTGATCTTGCCAACTCTACTAACACAACGTTGTTGTTGAAGGACCATCTTTCAACAATGAGCCTCAATGTCATAAGTCGCATGGTGTTTGGGAAGAAATACTTGGACAAATCGGAGAACGCGATTATATCCCCGCATGAATTCAACAAGATGCTAGAGGAGTTGTTCTTAATGAACGGTGTAC
Organism: Arachis hypogaea; assembly: GCF_003086295.3. Taxonomy (NCBI): domain Eukaryota; kingdom Viridiplantae; phylum Streptophyta; class Magnoliopsida; order Fabales; family Fabaceae; genus Arachis; species Arachis hypogaea. Next base: position 20,640,609 of record NC_092054.1, read on the forward strand.
TTAACATAGGGGACTTCATCCCCTGGGTTAACTTCTTGGATTTGCAGGGATACATAAAAAGGATGAAGGCTGTGGCTAAGAAGTTTGATAGGTTTATGGAGCATGTGTTGGATGAACACATGGAGAGGAGGATAGCCGTAAAGGATTATGTTGTTAAGGACATGGTAGATGTGCTTTTGGAGCTTGCAGAGGATCCTAATCTTGAGGTCAAATTTGAGAGGCATGAGATCAAAGCATTCAGTCAGGTACATACTCCCTTTATCTCTTTCTCTTTCTCACGTAAATAGTAAAAATCACTGCATGTGTATTAATTTATTTTTAGTAATATCAAATAAGTCTCGATTCTTTACTACTTTTTTTCTTGGCTTTCTTTTTTCGTTGTTGTTCACCAAAAAAATACTAGTCTCGATTGTCTCTTCACTTCTTCAGCCAGTTAAATGGTAAAAACTAATTTAATTTATGATTGTATTTTTTATGACTAATTTGATATATTAATCTTTTAACAAATTAATTAACGCACGTGTGATTTTTCAATCACTATTTTTAGCATTTATTCTTTATTTTTTTCTGTACAAGTCAGCAACAGTCCCTCATTTATTTCCTTTTAGGGTACCAACATATTATCTGCCAACTTCTGCCAACTCTTATTTATAATTGTGTTTCATGGAAGTGTGTTCGTGGATGTGTCTAATAATTAATATATTTTAAATACATATATAAAGAGACACATCCAGAAAATATATCTATAAAGACACTTCTATTAAACACAGCTATAAAAAAGACATTTTTATTAGACACATCCACGAACACACTTCCATAAAATACAATTATAAATAAGAGTTGGCAGATGTTGGCAGATATGCTGTTGGTAACGTAGCGAAACCGTTCCAAAAAATAATAATGGACTAAAACGGTAAAACAATAATGGACTCACTTTATCTCCAAAAAATAAAATAATATATCTTTTTAAATCAGAACAAAATTACAAAAAGTAACCAGTTAGCTACATGCCACTAAGTCATATTTCAAATGGTATAATCTCTCTATATTTATTTAAAGGTCGCGAATTTAAGTCTCCTTATCTTTGATAACAAAAAAAAAATTAGCTAAACATTATAGTTTCTGCTAAATCGGCAGCAGCCGGAAGCAATATTTTTAAGTTAAAAATAGAGAATTAATTAGAAATAGTTCAAATAAAAACTAATATAAAATATATTAATTACATAATATTTCTTTTAAAAAAATTGTGCAACTTTTTTTAAAAATAGAATTGATCGTATCACATTTGGAACGATTGAAATTGTGGCCAATATATATTTTTATTTATTGGTTATTCAGAGGCTGATTAAATCTAGTATCTTTTGAAGCCGAGTAACATTTGCTCAATGCAGAATTTTATTTTTTTTGACAATGATACAATAAAAAATTAAAACAAATTAGTATGATCACTGTTCATGCTCAACACGGAGTTGAGTATGCCAAAATAATAATTAAAAATTCAGGTAACGGTTAATAACCGAAAGCGGTTAAATAATTTGACTAAATTTTTATTTAACAGACTCTTAATTATTAACACTATAAGTGAAGTTGACTACACCCGAGTTCTACCGAAATAATAATATATACTAAGATAATTACTTAATAATATAATGAGTTATGCTACTTGTACACTAAAATCAGCTACTAAAATCAACCATCAGTATAAAATACATGCTAGAATATAAATACACATTGAAAATAAATTAAACCACACATATATTTATACACAAATACATTTGTGGCTGATTTTAGTGGCTGATCTTAGTGTATAAATAGCATTTCTCTAATAGGATTTCTTACGACAACCTATCTCATTACTTGCACCTTTGATATTAAATGTTCGAGTGAATAACTTGTTGATCCACTTTAATATATATACTTATCAGGATTTAATAGCCGGTGGAACGGAGAGCACTACAGTTACTATAGAATGGGCAATCTCGGAGATATTGAACAAGCCAGAGATTTTCAAGAAAGCAACAGAAGAGCTAGACAGAGTAATAGGAAGAGAGCGATGGGTTGAAGAGAAAGACATTGTTAATTTACCTTACATTAACGCCATCGTTAAGGAGGCAATGAGGCTACACCCTGTGGCACCAATGTTGGCGCCACGGCAAGCCCGCGAAGATATTAAGATCGACGAATACGATATCCCGAAAGGGACACAAGTGCTAATCCATATTTGGACCGTTGGCCGAGACCCCAAGATATGGGACAACCCAACTGAGTTTCAACCGGAGCGATTTCTTGGTAAGAATATTGATGTGAGAGGCCATGACTACGAGTTGTTGCCGTTTGGTGCTGGTAGAAGAATGTGCCCGGGTCATCCTCTTGGACTCAAGGTGATTCAATCAAGTTTGGCTAATTTGTTGCATGGCTTTAATTGGAGACTACCTGACAATATGAAGAAAGAAGACTTGAATATGGAGGAAATTTTTGGGCTTTCAACCCCAAAGAAATATCCTCTTGAAGTGGTCATTGAGGCTAGACTTCCTAGCCATCTTTATTCCATCTGAGTACTAGGGTTAAGTGTTTTGGAATAATTGTGAGCTTTGTGTGTCTTTATGAAGTTTAATTTCATGATGTCCCCCTCCAAAGAAAAATAGAACTGCTTTTGAGTTTTGACCATATTGTTAGTATGAATGTTTAGTATGATGTAACCTTTATCTAAATTCTATGCCTTAATTCAAAGGTAAATACGCTAACGCACACTATGGATTTTCTGTTAGAATTTTTATTCTAATTGTGGTCCAATTTGTTAATATAGAAATTAGTTTAGGTGGTGTTGTAATTATTCATTATTATATTAATAATTGGTCTGTTTTTTTATGGAAAGAACACGACTATTCATCATAAACTTTATAAAATTTGGGTTCCAATTCTGATCATAAGAACAAAAAAAATACACCTTAATTTCATCTGACTCTCTGTGATTCAAGAATTGGAAGTTTTAAATTAAATCAAAAAATTTATTGGCAATGATTGGAGATACAGTAAGGTTTTATAAAGAAATCTAACATGTGGTATCAGAGCAAAATTGTCTCTGTCTTGCCATTTCAAAATTTAATTAATGTACACTATTTTGATAAATTATTTTCAAAAGAAGAATGTATAGTATGGATTTTGAAATAAGTAAAAAAATTATTGAAATTAAAGTTGACGTACCATAAGAAGAGGGAATAATAAATAATATTCCCAGAAGGAATCTTCTAAATTTGTGTGGTAGTTGTTCTTCATAATAGTATAATTTTCTAAGATTTCCATAAGTTTTCTTATTCTTGAATAAAAAAAAATAAAAACAAAAACAAAAAAGAAAAAAAAGAAGAAGAAAGGAAAGACGGTGGAAGAGAGAAGACACAATGAACTTGTTTCAATGGATGAATTTTGTTTGTTATATAATATTAAATACTTTCTACTTTTACGTTGAAGTTGTTGTGTTTCAAAATTTAAATTTTATTATAAAAATTCAAATTTTGGTTGGAGTGAGGTTTGAACTTGGATCTTCTAAATATTGCCAAAATATTTGTCCACTAAATCATCTCCACTTTGATATTATTTATGCAACACAATTTATTTATTTGATGATTATATTTGCATGCAAATAAATTCTTCCGCTACATATCATATTGTGATTAATATATGATTTATTGAGGAGTAGCCACAACATCCTTGATAATAATTATATTTAAAGAGATCACATAAATATTAATATGATATATTTGTAATTGTTGTGAATTATATAATAAACTTACCCACATAAATTTATTATGTTATTCACATATAATTAGATTGAAATAGAAAATATTTCTTACTTCTTAATTAGCCTACAGGTATTAAGAAGCAGTATTTTATTTTCTAGTTTCAATACTTTAGTTAGTATATTGAATATTATATGTGTTAAAATCTTTGTCCACAGGTAGATTTTAATGACTATGATTCATATTTATTTTGATATGACTTGCATTGGCATGTATTATCATATGTTATGGATTTTGATGTGCCTATTTAAAGTTGAATAATGTTAATTATTGCAGCAGTAATGATATCTGAAACTGTATCTGAAGTTCATTTGTTAAGTGGTGACAACTATAAAGAATGGAAAGATAAGATTCTCTTTCACTTAGGGTGTGCAGACCTTGGCTATGCTCTTCGTAGGGAAGAGCCTACGACATCTACTGATGCTAGTTCTCAAGCCGAGGTAGCATTATACGAACGGTGGGAGAAATCCAATCGTTTAAGTATGATGTTCATTAAGTCTCGTATTTCAACTAGTATCCGAGATTCAATTCCTGATTGTAGGAATGTCAAGAATTATATGAAGGTTATTGATGAACAGTTTGAGTCTTCTAGTGAGGCACTTGCAAGCACCCTAATGGCACAATTGTCATCTATGAGACTTACCGGCGTAAGAGGTGTGAACACATCATGAGGTTGAGAGACATTACAGCACAACTGAAAGCTTTAGAGGTTGAGATCTCTGACTCATTTCTAGTGCATCTTATTCTGAATTCTCTTCCTTCCCAGTACAAACTATTTAAGATTTCTTATAACACACATAAGGAAAAATGGTCCATTAACGAATTACTGGTGATGTGTGTGCAAGAGGAAGGAAGGCTAATTCAGGAATTTGGTGAAAGTGCACTATTAGTGACAAATGAGGGTAGTAAAAAGTAAGCTCATAAGAAGAAAGGAAAGGGTATTATATCCCATCCTATGAAAAAAGAAGGTGCACGGTATTTCTTTTGTCAAAAAAAAGGACACCTGAAGAAGGAGTACCCAAAATTTAAAGTTTGGCTTGAAAAGAAAGATACTAACCTTTGTGATCTTATTCCTTCAGTGTGTTTTGAATCTAATTTTGTTGAAATATGTCATGACATTTGGTGGATTGATTCTGGTGTTGAAATTCATATTTCAAATACCATGCAGCGTTTCATAAGGAAAAAGAAACCGATAGGAAGTGAACTAAGCATCTATATGGACAAGCGGATGCGTTCACATGTGGAAGCTGTTGGAACATTTAGGCTTGTATTAAGTACCGGTTGTATTTTAGATTTAGAAAAAACTTTTTATATTCCAGATTTTTCTAAAAATTTGATTTCTTTATCTAAGCTTGTAAAACAAGGATTATGTATAAATTTTTATGATGATTCTATTGACATTATTAAAAATTCTGGTATGATTGGACGTGGTACTTTAATTGGTGATTTATTATTTTATTTAAAGTCCATTTAGCTAATAATGTTCCATCTAGTCTTATGGTTATGCATGGTAATGGTATGAATGAAAAATCCTCCATGTTGTGGCACCGAAGGTTAGGACACATCTCCATTGAGAGAATAAAAAATTAGTAAGTGATGGGGTTCTTGAACCTATAGAGTTTACTAATTTTGATACTTGTATGGATTGCATTAAGGGAAAGCAAACCAAAAAGTCTCAAAAAGGTGCTTAGAGGAGTTCTGACATATTAGAAATAATTCACACTGGCATATGTTGTCCTGATATGTCGTTAAGTGGTCAGAAATACTTTATCTCCTTTATTGATGATTATTCACGATATATGTATCTCTATATGCTTCATTATAAAGCTGAAGTAGAGAAACAATGCGGAAAGAAAATTAAGATCGTGAGATCAGATAGAGGTGGAGAATTCTGTGGGAGATATACTGGAAGTGGGCAAGCACCTGGTCTATTTGCAAAATATCTTCAAGAGCATGGTATTGTAGCACAATACACCATGCCTAGTACACCAGATCAAAATGGTGTAGCTGAAAAAAGAAATAGGACTTTGCTGGATATGGTGAGGAGTATGCTTAGCAACTCCAATCTTCCTTTATCCTTGTGGAGTGAAGCCCTTAAGACAGCTGCGTATATATTAAATAGAGTTCTAACAAAGGCAGTTTCTAAAATGCCATTTGAGATATGGAAGGGTTGGAAACCTAGTTTGAATCATATACGCATTTGGGGTTGTCCTGCTGAAGTTCGGGTTTATAATCCACAAGAAAGGAAGTTGGACCCAAGGACGATAAGTGCCTATTTTATCATTTAGGCAGAAAAGTCTAAGGGTTACAGATTTTATTGTCTCTCCCATTCAAGTAAAATAGTTGAATCTAGAAATGCAAGGTTTTTAGAGCATGATGTGAAAAGTGAGAGAAATCATCCTCTTAAAGTTGTTGAAAATGATAATGTTTGTCAAACCTCTCCATGTACAAGAGTATTGTTCAATACAATGCCCATACAGATAGGGTCAATGTAGAACAACCTATTACTGATGTTCCACATCATGAAGATAATGTTCAAGTAGATCATATGGTGGAGGATCAAACTCTTCATAATGAAAATGTTATTGAAGAACATATTGCTCAAGAGCAACTTCAAGAAGAAGGAGAACCTGTTATGTCACTACCTTTACAAGAGGTTGATGATGTAACATTAAGAAGATCAACAAGAATTAGAAAGCCTGTAATTTCTATTGACTATGTAGTGTATCTTGCTGAGTCTGACTATGATGTTTGTGATAAAAATGACCCAACGACGTTTTCACAAGCAATGAAAAGTCTTAATTTCAATTTATGGCTAGTTGCTATGAAGGATGAAATGAATTCTATGGCAGATAACGAAATTTGGGATCTTGTAGAATTGCCTGATGGGGAAAAGGCCATTGGCTGTAAATGGGTCTTTGGTATGCGAAATTGTTACTCAGGTTGTAAAATTTGTTGTTCGTTCTCTCCCTGGTAATGGCGCCAACAAACTGGTGCATAATACCATGGTCCAAACATAACTTCACAACTTCACACAACTAACCAGCAAGTGCACTGGGTCGTCCAAGTAATAAAACCTTACGTGAGTAAGGGTCGATCCCACGGAGATTGTTGGTATGAAGCAAGCTATGGTCATCTTGTAAATCTCAGTCAGGCGGATATCAAATGGTTATAGTATTTTCGAATAATAATAATAAATAAACAGAAAATAAAGATAAAAATACTTATGTAAATCATTGGTGAGAATTTCAGATAAGCGTATAGAGATGCTTTCGGTCCTCTGAATCTCTGCTTTCCCGCTGTCTTCATCCAATCAGTCTTACTCCTCTCCATGGCAAGCTTTCTGTAAGGGCATCACCGTTGTCAATGGCTACATCCCATCCTCTCTGTAAAAATGGTCCAAATGCTCTGTCACGGCATGGCTAATCATCTGGAGGTTCTCGATCATGCTGGAATAGGATTCACCCTCCTTTTGCGTCTGTCACTATGCCCAGCACTCGCGAGTTTGAAGTTCGTCACAGCCATCCCTTCCCAGATCCTACTCGGAATACCACAGACAAGGTTTAGACTTTCCGGATCTCAGGAATGGCCATCCATGGGTTCTAACTTATACCACGAAGATACTAATAACTCGGACTCGGTCCCCTGTATTAGATATCTAAGAGATATTCATTCTAGCTTGTTTGCATGTAGAACGGAAGTGTTTGTCAGGCACGCGTTTATAAGTGAGAATGATGATGAGCGTCACATAATCATCACATTCATCATGTTCTTGGGGACGAATGGATATCTTAAAAGCAGAATAAGTTGAATTGAATAGAAAAACAGTAGTACTTTGCATTAAATCATGAGGAACAGCAGAGCTCCATACCTTAATCTATGGAGTGCAGAAACTCTACCGTTGAAAATACATAAGTGATGAAGGTTCAGACATGGCCAAATGGCCAGCCCCCAAACGTGATTAATATGATCCAAAGTTCAGATCTAAAAATCATAAGATGTCTAATACAATAGTAAAAAGTCCTATTTATACTAAACTAGTTACTAGGGTTTACAGAAGTAAGTAATTGATGCATAAATCCACTTCTGGGGCCCACTTGGTGTGTGCTTGGGCTGAGCTTGAAGTTTACACGTGCAGAGACTTCTTCTGGAGTTGAACGCCAAGTTGTAACGTGTTTTTGGCATTCAACTCTGGTTCGTGACGTGTTTATGGCGTTTAACTCCAGACTGCAGCGTAGAACTGGCGTTCAACGCCCTTTTGCGTTGTCTAAACTCGACCAAAGTATAAACTATTATATATTTCTGGAAAGTCCTGGATGTCTACTTTCCAACGCAATTGGAAGCGCACCATTTTGAGTTATGTAGCTCCAGAAAATCTATTTTGAGTGCAGGGAGGTCAGAATCCAACAACATCAGCAGTCCTTCTTCAACCTCTGAATCTGATTTTTGCTCAAGTCCCTCAATTTCAGCCAGAAAATACCTGAAATCACAGAAAAACACACAAACTCATAGTAAAGTCCAGAAATGTGAATTTAACATAAAAACTAATAAAAACATCCCTAAAAGTAACTAGATCCTACAAAAAACATACTAAAAATAATGCCAAAAAGCGTATAAATTATCCGCTCATCACAACACCAAACTTAAATTGTTGCTTGTCCCCAAGCAACTGAAAATCAAATAGGATAAAAAGAAGAGAATATAGTATAAATTCCAAACTATCAATGAAACATAGCTCTAATCAGATGAGCGGGACTTGTAGCTTTTTGCCTCTTGAATAGTTTTAGCATCTCACTTTATCCATTGAGGTTCAGAATGATTGGCATCTATAGGAACTCAGAGTTCAGATAGTGTTATTGATTCTCCTAGTTCAGTATGTTGATTCTTGAACACAGTTACTTTATGAGTCTTGGCCATGGCCCTAAGCACTTTGTTTTCCAGTATTACCATCGGATACATAAATGCCACAGACACATAATTGGGTGAACCTTTTCAGATTGTGACTCAGCTTTGCTAAAGTCCCCAATTAGAGGTGTCCAAGGTTCTTAAGCACACTCTTTTTTTTCTTTGGACCTTGACTTTAACCGCCCAGTCTCAAGTTTTCACTTGACACCTTCACGCTACAAGCACATGGTTAGGGACAGCTTGGTTTAGCCGCTTAGGCCAGGATTTTATTCCTTTAGGCCCTCCTATCCACTGATGCTCAAAGCCTTGGATCCTTTTTATTTACCATTGCCTTTTGTTTTTAAGGGTTATTGGCTTTTTGCTCTTGCCTTTTGGTTTTAAGAGCTTTTGGCTTTTTCTGCTTGCTTTTTCTTTTTCTATTTTTTTTTTGCAAGCTTTGTATTCACTGCTTTTTCTTGCTTCAAGAATCATTTTTATGATTTTTTCAGATTATCAAATAACATTTCTCCTGTTCATCATTCTTTCAAGAGCCAACATATTTAACATTCTTAAACAACAAATTCAAAAGACATATGCACTGTTCAAGCATTCATTCAGAAACAAAAAGTATTGTCACCACATCAAAATAATTAAACTAGTTTCAAGGATGAATTTGAAATCATGTACTTCTTGTTCTTTTGTTTTTAAAACATTTTTCATTTAAGAGAGGTGATGGATTCATATTCATGACTTTAAGGCATAGACACTTAGACACTAATGATCATGTAATAAAGACACAAACATAGATAAACATTTAACATAAGAAAACGAAAAATAGAAAATTTAAGAACAAGGAATGAGTCCACCTTAGTGATGGTGGCGTTTCCTCTTTGAGGAACCAATGATGTCCTTGAGCTCTTCTATGTCTCTTCCTTGTCTTTGTTGCTCCTCCCTCATTGCTCTTTGATCTTTTCTAATTTCATGAAGGATGATGGAGTGATCTTGATGTTCCACCCTTAGTTGTCCCCAATAATTGTGTTGAGGAAAATGTATCCCCTGAGGTATCTCAGGGATCTCTTGATTTGCAGTCAAATGTTCTACCACTGAGCTATAGAACCTTGAGATGAATCTCTCCATCTCCTATGACTTGGAGGTGGAAGCTTTTGTCTTCTATTTCCTCTTTCTAGAGGTTTCTCTGGCCTTAGGTGTCATCAATGGTTAGGGAAAAACAAAAAATAATACTTTTTCCACACCAAACTTAGAATGTTTGCTCGTCCTCAAGCAAAAGAAGAAAGAAAGGATGAGAAGAAGGAGAGATGGAGGTGTGTTGATGGTTTTTGGAGGGGAATTGGAGGTGATTGGTGAAGGGTTCTTGGGAAAGGGTGATATAGGATTATGAGGAGGTAAGGTGAGTGGAGGTATGTGGGGATCCTGTGGGGTCCACAGATGCTGAGATGATCTTGTGGGGTCCACAGATCCTGAGGTGTTAAGGATTTGCATCCCTGCACCAATTAGGCATGCAAAATGTCTTTGCATGCATTTCTGGCGTTTAAACGCCGAAGTGATGCTTATTCTGGGCGTTCAACGCCCATGTGCAGCATGTTTCTGGCGTTGAACGCCAGCTTCATGCTTGTTTTTGGCGTTCAGCGCCAGCTCCATGCTCTGTTCTGGCGTTGAACGCCAGCCAGATGCTCCTTACTGGCGTTTGAGCGCCAGTAAGTCCTTCCTCCAGGGTGTGATTTTTCTTCTGCTATTTTTTTTATTTTGTTTTCAATTTTTTGATTTATTTTGTGACTCCACATGATCATGAACCTAATAAAACGTAAAAGAATAATAAAATAAAAATAAAATTAGATAAATAAAAATTGGGTTGCCTCCCAACAAGCGCTTCTTTAATGTCAATAGCTTGACAGTGGGCTCTCGTGGAGCCACACAGGTGATCAGGTCAATTTTATAGACTCCCAACACCAAACTTAGAGTTTGGATATGGGAGTTCAACACCAAACTTAGAGTTTGGCTGAGGCCTCCCTACACCAAACTTAGAGTTTGACTGTGGGGCTTTAGTTGACTCTGTACTGAGAGAAGCTTATCGTGCCTCTTTTCCATGTTTACAGGATGATAACCTTGTGCTTTAAACACAAGGGAGTCCCCATTCAATTGAAGGACTAATTCACCTCTGTTAACATCTATCACAGCTCCTGCTGTGGCTAGGAAAGGTCTTCCAAGGATGATGCATTCATCCTCATCCTTCCCAGTATCTAGGATTATGAAATTAGCAGGGATGCAAAGGCCTGCAACCTTTACTAGCACGTCCTCTACTTGTCCATAAGCCTATTTTATTGAGTTGTCTACCATCTCTAATGAGATTCTGGCAGCTTGTACCTCAAAGATTCCCAGTTTTTCCATTATAGAGAGTAGCATAAGGTTTATCCCTGACCCAAGGTCACATAGAGCCTTCTCAAAGGTCATGGTGCCTATGATGCAAGGTATTAGGAACTTTCCAGGATCCTATTTCTTCTGAGGCAATCTCAGTTGATCCAATGCATTTAGTTCATTAGTGAGCAGGGGAGGTTCATCTCCCCAAGTCTCATTACCAAATAAATTGGCATTCAGCTTCATGATTGCACCAAGAAACTTGGCAACTTGCTCTTCAGTAGCATCTTCATTCTCTTCAGAAGAAGAATACTCTTCAGAGCTCATGAATGGCATAAGGAGGTTCAATGGAATCTCTATGGTCTCTAGATGAATCTCAGATTCCTTTGGTTCCTTAGAGGGAAACTCCTTGTTGATCACTGGACGTCCCAGGAGGTCTTCCTCCTTGGGATTCACGTCCTCCCCATCCTCTTTGGATTCGGCCATGATGGTTATATCAATGGCCTTGCACTCTCCTTTTGGATTTTCTTCTGTATTGCTTGGGAGAGCACTAGGAGGGGTTTCAGTGATCTTCTTACTCAGCTGGCCCACTTGTGCCTCCAAATTTCTAATGGAGGACCTTGTTTCATTCATGAAACTCAGAGTGGCCTTAGATAGATCAGAGACTAAGTTTGATAAATTAGAGGTATTTTGTTCAGAGTTCTCTGTCTGTTGCTAAGTGGATGATGGAAAAGGCTTGCTATTGCTAAACCTGTTTCTTCTACCATTATTAAAGCCTTGTTGAGGCTTTTGTTGATCCTTCCATGAGAGATTTGGATAATTTCTCCATGAGGGGTTATAGGTGTTTCCATATGGTTCACCCATGTAATTCACCTCTGCTATTGCAGGGTTCTCAGGATCATAAGCTTCTTCTTCAGAAGATGCCTCTTGAGTGCTGTTGGATGCAGCTTGCATTCCATTCAGACTCTGAGAAATCATATTGACTTACTGAGTCAATATTTTATTCTGGGCCAATATGGCATTCAGAGTATCAATTTCAAGAACTCCCTTCTTCTGAGGCGTCCCATTACTCACAGGATTCCTCTCAGAAGTGTACATGAACTGGTTATTAGCAACCATGTCAATAAGTTCTTGAGCTTCTGCAGGTGTTTTCTTTAGGTGAATGGATCCACCTGTAGAAGTATCCAATGACATTTTAGCTAATTCAGATAGACCATCATAGAATATATCCAGGATGGTCCATTCTGAAAGCATGTCAGAAGGACACTTTTTGGTCAGTTCCTTGTATCTCTCCCAAGCTTCATAGAGGGATTCACCTTCTTTCTGTCTGAAGGTTTGAACATCCACTCTAAGCTTACTCAGCTTTTGAGGAGGAAAGAACTTGGCTAAGAAAGTCTTGACCAGCTTATCCCAAGAGTTCAGGCTATCTTTAGGTTGAGAATCCAACCATATTCTAGCTCTGTCTCTCACAGCAAAAGGGAAAAGCATGAGCCTGTAGACTTCAGGATCTACTCCATTAGTCTTAACAGTATCACATATCTGCAAGAATTCAGTTAAGAACTGAAAGGGATCTTCAGATGGAAGTCCATGAAACTTGCAGTTTTGTTGCATCAGAGAAACTAGTTGAGGCTTAAGCTCAAAATTGTTTGCTCCAATGGCAGGAATGGAGATGCTTCTTCCATGTAAATTGGAATTAGGTGCAATAAAGTCACCAAGCATCCTCCTTGCATTATTATTATTTTCGGCTGCCATCTCCTCTTCCTGTTCGAAAATTCATGTAAGGTTGTCTCTGGATTGTTGTAATTTAGTTTCTCTTAGTTTCCTCTTCAGAGTCCTTTCAGGTTCAGGGTCTGCTTCAACAAGAATGTCCTTGTCCTTGCTCCTGCTCATATGAAAAAGAAGGAAACAGAAAATAATAATAGGGATCCTTTTTACCACAGTATAGAGGTTCCCTTGTTGTTAGTAGAAGAAGAAAGGGAATAAGAGTGAAGAAGAATGGATAATCCAAACACAAGGGTGAAGATAGGAGCAGTGATTTGAGATGAAGAGAAGTGTTAGTAAATGAATAAATAAATAGAAGGAGATGGGAGAGAGGGAATTCGAAAAATAAATTTTGAAAAAGAGTTAATGATTTTCGAAAATTAAGATAAAATTAAAATTAAAAATTGAAACAATTAATTAATTAAAAAGAATTTTTGAAAAAGAGGGAGGTATTTTCGAAAATTAGAGAGGGATAGTTAGTTAGGTAGTTTTGAAAGAGATAAGAAACAAACAAAAAGTTAATTATTTAGTTGAAACAAATTTTTGAAAATCAATTTTTAAAAGATAAGAAGATAAGAAGTTAGAAAAGATATTTGAAAAAGATATGATATGAAAAGGTATGATTAAAAAGATATGATTTTGAAAAAGATAAGATAAAAAGATATTTTTGAAAAGATATGATTGAAATTAGTTTTGAAAAAGATTTGATTTTTAAAATCAAAATTAATTACTTGACTCACAAGTAATCACAAGATATAATTCTAGAACTTAAAGTTTGAATCTTTCTTAACAAGTAAGTAACAGACTTGAAATTTTTGAATCAAAACATTAATTGTTGATGATATTTTCGAAAATATGATGTAAAATTAAGAAAAATATTTTTAAAAAATATTTTTAAAATTTTCAAAAATAAATAAGAAAAATGAAAAAGATATGATTTTTGAAAAAGATTTTGAAAAAGATAAGATTTTTAAATTGAAAATTTGATTTGACTCATAAGAAACAATTGAATTTTAAAAATTTTTGAAAAAGTCAATCCAAATTTTCGAAATTTATGAGAGAAAAAAGAAAAGATATTTTTTATTTTTGAATTTTTAATGATGAGAGAGAAAAATATGAAAAATGATGCAATGCATGAAAATTTTGGATCTAAACATGTGATGCATGCAAGAACACTATGAATGTCAAGATGAACACCAAGAACACTATGAATGTCAAGATGAACATCAAAAACTTATTTTTGAAAAATTTTTTATGCAAAGAAAACATGCAAGACACCAAACTTAGAAATCTTTAATGCTTGGACTCTAACAAACAAAAAATACATATGAAAAACAAGAAAAGACACAAAACAAGAAAATTTAAAGATCAAATAAGAAGATTTACCAAGAACAACTTGAAGATCATGAAGAACATTATGAATGCATGAATTTTCGAAAAATGCATAAATTTTTTTGAAAAATTGCAATTGACACCAAAAACTTGAAATTTGACACAAGACTCAAACAAACAACATAAAAATTTTTTTTATTTTTTATGATTTTATTAATTTTTTTTGGATTTTTGTATATTTTTTTCGAAAAACATATAGGAAAAAGAAAATAAGAAATTCAAAATTTTTAATAAGAATTCCAAGAATCTTTCAATGTTAGCCTAAAGCTCCAATCCAAGGGTTAGACATGGCTTACTAGCCAGCCAAGCTTTAGAAGATACAAATCAGGCATATAACAGCTGATACTTCATCCAACTTCATATACTGATAAGTGGAAGCCCCATTCCAAATGAATTAGATATGGTTTTATAGCCAGCCAGGCTTCAATATACTTCATGAAACTCTAGAATTCTTTCTTAAAAAATTCTGAAGAAAATTATATTTTTGAAAATAATTTTTTTGAAAGATTTTTGAAAACAAATTTTTTTGAAAATAAAACAAAAAGAAAATTATCTAATCTGAGCAACAAGATGAACCGTCAGTTGTCCAAACTCGAACAATCCCCGGCAACGGCGCCAAAAACTTGGTATGCGAAATTGTTACTCAGGTTGTAAAATTTGTTGTTCGTTCTCTCCCTGGTAATGGCGCCAACAAACTGGTGCATAATACCATGGTCCAAACATAACTTCACAACTTCGCACAACTAACCAGCAAGTGCACTGGGTCGTCCAAGTAATAAAACCTTACGTGAGTAAGGGTCGATCCCACAGAGATTGTTGGTATGAAGCAAGTTATGGTCATCTTGTAAATCTCAGTCAGGCGGATATCAAATGGTTATAGTATTTTCGAATAATAATAATAAATAAACAGAAAATAAAGATAAAAATACTTATGTAAATCATTGGTGAGAATTTCAGATAAGCGTATAGAGATGCTTTCGTTCCTCTGAATCTCTGCTTTCCCGCTGTCTTCATCCAATCAGTCTTACTCCTCTCCATGGCAAGTTTTTTGTAAGGGCATCACCGTTGTCAATGGCTACATCCCATCCTCTCTGTGAAAATGGTCCAAATGCTCTGTCACGGCATGGCTAATCATCTGGAGGTTCTCGATCATGCTGGAATAGGATTCACCCTCCTTTTGCGTCTGTCACTACGCCCAGCACTCGCGAGTTTGAAGTTCGTCACAGCCATCCCTTCCTAGATCCTACTCGGAATACCACAGACAAGGTTTGGACTTTCCGGATCTCAGGAATGGCCATCCATGGGTTCTAACTTATACCACGAAGATACTAACAACTCGGACTCGGTCCCCTGTATTAGATATCTAAGAGATATTCATTCTAGCTTGTTTGCATGTAGAACGGAAGTGTTTGTCAGGCACGCGTTCATAAGTGAGAATGATGATGAGCGTCACATAATCATCACATTCATCATGTTCTTAGGGACGAATGGATATCTTAGAAGCAGAATAAGTTGAATTGAATAGAAAAATAGTAGTACTTTGCATTAAATCATGAGGAACAGCAGAGCTCCACACCTTAATCTATGGAGTACAGAAACTCTACCGTTGAAAATACATAAGTGATGAAGGTTCAGGCATGGCCAAATGGCCAGCCCCCAAACGTGATCAATATGATCCAAAGTTCAGATCTAAAAATCATAAGATGTCTAATACAATAGTAAAAAGTCCTATTTATACTAAACTAGTTACTAGGGTTTACAGAAGTAAGTAATTGATGCATAAATCCACTTTTGGGGCCCACTTGGCATGTGCTTGGGCTGAGCTTGAAGTTTACACGTGCAGAGACTTCTTCTGGAGTTGAACGCCAATTTGTAACGTGTTTTTGGCGTTCAACTCTGGTTCGTGACGTGTTTCTGGCGTTTAACTCCAGACTACAGCATAGAACTGGCGTTCAACGTCCTTTTGCATCGTCTAAACTCGACCAAAATATGAACTATTATATATTTCTGGAAAGCCCTAGATGTCTACTTTCCAACGCAATTAAAATCGTGCCATTTTGAGTTCTGTAGCTCCAGAAAATCCATTTTGAGTGCAGGGAGGTCAGAATCCAACAGCATCAGCAGTCCTTCTTCAACCTCTGAATCTGATTTTTGCTCAAGTCCCTCAATTTCAGTCAGAAAATACCTGAAATCATAGAAAAACACACAAACTCATAGTAAAGTCCAGAAATGTGAATTTAACATAAAAACTAATAAAAATATCCCTAAAAGTAACTAGATCCTACCAAAAACATACTAAAAATAATGCCAAAAAGTGTATAAATTATCTGCTCATCAGTCTTTAAAACCAAGAAGGATTCATCAGGCAATATTGAGCGCTACAAGGCTCAACTTGTTGCCAAAGGATTTACTCAAAGGGAAGGAATTGACTACAGGAAAACCTTATCTCCTGTTTCAAAGAAAGACTCTTTCCGCATCATTATGGCATTGGTAGCACACTTTGACATGGAATTGTATCAAATGGATGTGAAAACGGCATTCCTTAGTAGAGATTTGGAAGAAGAGGTCTATATGAGACAACCCGAAAGGGTTAATCTCAAGTGCTGGTAAGGAGTTAGTTTGCAAGCTTAAGAGAGCAATGTATGGTCTTAAGCAGGCTTCCCAACAGTGGTATTTGAAGTTTCCCAATATGATTTCTTCATTTGGGTTCATTGAAAATATTTCTGATAAATGTATATATCACAAGGTTAGTGGGAGCAAGATCATATTTCTCATCTTATATGTAGATGATATTTTGCTTGCAACAAATGATTTAGGGTTGTTACATGAAGTGAAACAATTTCTCTCGAGAGATTTTGATATGAAAGATATGGGTGATGCATCTTATGTCATTGGCATAAAGATTCATAGAGATAAACATAAAGAAATTTTAGGTTTATCTCAAGAAGCATATATTAATAAAGTTCTTGAGAGGTTTAAAATGTAAAATTATTCACCAAGTGTTGCACCTATTGTGAAAGGTGACAAATTCTGCTTAGATCAATGTCCCAAAAATGAACTTAAAAAGAAACAGATGCAAAATATTCCTTATACTTCAGCCGTTGGAAGCCTAATGTATGCTCAGGTCTGTACAAGACCTGACATTGCTTTTGCTGTTAGCATGTTAGAAAGATATCAAAGTAATCCAGGAATTATCCATTGGAGAGCTACAAAGAAGGTCTTAAGGTACCTTCAAGGGACCAAGGACTTCATGCTTACATATAGACGAACCGACAATTTGGAAATTGTTGGATACTCAGATTCAGACTTGGCGGGATGTGTTGATTCTAGGAAGTCAACGTCAAGATACATCTTTATGCTTGCTGATGGAGCAATATCTTGGAAGAGTGCAAAAAATCACTTGTAGCCACTTCTACCATGAAAGCTGAGTTTATTGCTTGTTTTGAGACTACATCACAAGGTGTTTGATTAAAGAATTTCATCTCTGGGCTTAATATTATGGATTGTATCTCTAGGCCATTAAGAATATATTATGACAATTCAGCTGCTGTATTTATGGCTAAGAATAATAGAAGTAGTAGTCGAAGTAAGCACATCGATATTAAGTACTTAGCCATTAAAGACCGAGTTAGGTCTAATGAGGTGCAGATAGAGCATATTCGTACCAAACAGATAAAAGCTGATCCTTTGACAAAAGGCATGCCACCAGGATTGTTTAAGGATCATGTTACTAGTATGGGTTTATGTTCTGTAACGTCGCTTATATGACTTATGTTATATTATATGACATATTTGGATATGAAATTCCTATTATTGTTTGTTTCTCATTTGGTCAGTATATATGCACATACATGATTGAGAATGACAAATAAAATTCAATGAAGGACCTATAATAAGCATTGGGCTTATTCCTACAGAAATACCACATGAAGAGTTTATTCAGTTAGGAGATATTATATTGTAATACATAGAAGGTAATACTCGATTAATGAGAAACTACCGCTTTGATTCGTGTAATTTGTCTTAATTGTTTAAGCATAGTATATAATTACAAACTATACGTAACAAATGTTAGACCAAGTGGGAGAATGTTAGAATTTTTATTCTAATTGTGGTCCAATTTGTTAATATAGAAATTAGTTTGGGTGGTGTTGTAATTATTCATTATTATATTGACAGTTGTCTGTTCTTTGATGGAAAGAACACGACTGTTCATCATAAACTTTATAAAATTTGGGTCTCCAATTCTGATCATAAGAACAAAAAAATACACCTTGATTCCATCTGGCTCTCTGTGATTCAAGAATTGGAAGTTCCAAATTAAATCAAAGAATTAGCAATGGCTGGAGGTATGTAAATTACTGGTTTTATAAAGAAATCTAACATTTTCATCTTATCTCTCTTTTTAATGTTTTGTTTAAGCTTGCGACAAAAATAATACCGAACAGGTTGAAGAACATCTTAGAAAGATTGTTGGAGACTTTCAGAGCACTTTTGTCCCTAGTAGTTGCCTTCGAAACATTCCATTATATGCATAAGAAGAAGGTGGGGAATAAAAGATAAATGAGGCTGAAGTTAGACATATGGCAAAGGCTTACGACCGTATAGAATGGCAATTTCTAATGATGGTTCAGCAAGCTATGGTTTTGCAACCTAGACATATATCAGTACTGTGTCTTTTCAAATACTACTCAATGGATGTCTCTCAAAGGAGTTCAAGCCATCAAGAGGTCTTAGGCATGGTGATAGCCTCTCCCCCTATTTATTTATTCTATGTGCACAAATTTTTTCAAGATTAATGATGCAAGCTTAGGAAAGAAAGGCCTTACAATGAATCAAAATTGTTAGGATAGCATCCGAGATTTCTTATTTGTTTTTTTCATATGATAGTATTATTTTTATTACATCTAGGTCAAGCCAAGCAGAGTGGTTCGTTAGGCTTTAGATGTTTCAAAGCTTTCAACTATGCACTTTTATCCAAGAAGGGATGGAGATTAATAAGAAAATGGAATCCCTGGCAACAAGAACTTTAAAGGCTTACCAACTCGGATGTCGGGCACACACCAAGCTATATATGGAGGAGCATCTGAGGCACTAAATGAGTGTTGGAACTAGAAGGATTATGGAGGATTGGCACATGGAGGAACAAAAAAATCTCAGGAGACCCATAAACTCATAAACAAAACAGGTTTAAAGTGTGGAGCTCTCGGACTAGTTTTGGTCAAAAGCCACAGTGGACATCCTAATTGATTTAGAGACCAGAACATAAAAACATGCTTTCATATAGAACATATCCTACCATTTGAAGCATCACATATCCTAACACTACCAATTGATATCCAGACACAACAGACACATTTTACTAGAGACACAATAATAAAGAGTGTTTACTATCTAATCAAAGCAAAATTCCAAGAGGCAACCCAGAACAATGGAGTTCAAAGCTAGGAGGCAATATTTTAGAAATCATTTTGGAAGATAAAAAGAGGGTGGTCAATTGTATCACATTGTGTCCTAGGTGTTAGGAGTGGGAATAATTAGAATCACATCTATTCAGGAACGGTACCTAGACCAAAAAATTTTGGTTTTGCTCCCCTATTACATTGTGAACTCAGGCGGCAGGAGAAACGCTATTGAACCAATGGATCTTCTCCATTTTGGATCAAATTGAAAAATAAAGGAAATGATTATTCTTAGTTTGCTTAAACTTCATTTGGATTGCAAGGAATCATTTAATTTTTGATGCAAAACCTTCGTCGTAGCACCGCTTCTCGGAGAGCCTCACTGCCTTGTCCAGTATCATGCTGGTAGTTGCAGGCTCCCTACCACCACGATCCCACAACCCATTGTTCTGGATCGAGCCTCCTCCTGTGTTTAATAAACTGAATGTTAATGCATCTTTGTTTTTGGGTACAGCGATGGGAGTTGGCATCGTCATTAGAGACTATGATCGAGTAGTTGCAGCAATGGCGACAAAGGAGATCCCAATGGTTCTGTCTATTCATGAAGCAAAGGCTTTCATCTATTTCTGGGTTTGAAATTTGCACTTGAAGGGTGCTTCTTTAACATTGTTTTGGAGAGTACTACTCTATTGTTGTAAATGCACTCTTAGACTCAGATGCTCAACATGATAATTTTAGTCTTCTATTTTCAAATAATAAAACCTTTTTACATAGGTTTAAGTCTTACCATTTTTCTCTTATCAAAAGAGACGATAATGTAGTCTCACATACTCTAACTTTTACCATGCCAAATATTTTGTGGCTAAATGATATCCCACTAGAAATTTGTAATGGGTTAATATGGATATCTTGAGCATCCAATGTCAATAGAATATAATTTCTCTCAAAAAAGAGAAAAGAAAAAAGACAGGACAAGAGTGCAAGACTACAACATGCAATACCATACATAGTTGTTAAAATCGGATCAAATCGGTCAATTCAATCGAAAAACTGGTGAATTAAATTTTAAATTGGTCTAATTCAAGGCTAGAACCATTTCAGATAAAGAACCAATAAAAATTAGTCAAATCCAAAGTGAACCAACAAAAACTGGTCCAACCGAACCGCTCGGATTGCAGATGCAGGCACACCTATGGTGCTTCAGCGTTTCTGCAAGTTCACCGTACTCCAACGCTTGTGTACCACATATTCCTTCAGGCTCCATTTAGTTATATCTTATACATAGACATAAACACCGAAATATATATTATATTAGAAAGATATAGACACAAAATACATGTATACATATTTTATGTTTGACAAAATAAATACACAAAACACACAAAATATTAAAAAATCCATAATCCCCCATCTTCTACCTTCACCACCATCACCACTAAAACTTTTAATCTACCAGCACCTATTTTTTTCTCAATCACCATTCATAAAACCAAAAATAAATTATCCATATATCAAAAAATTCTAATAATTTCAACAACAAATTCAATAATATTCAAAAAAAAAAAAACAAAGATGAATAATAAAAAAAATTAAACTTTGTATTAGAAAAAAAAATTAAGAAAGAGGCAGAAAGAATGGACAAAAAGTAGAATCAGAAAGAGGAAAAGAGTCAGTGATGCGACCCGCGAAGAGGAAGAGAGGGAGTAGCAGACTGAAGAGGAAGAGGGAGAGAGACACTGTTGCTACCCGCGAAGAGGAAGAGAGGGAGAAAGAGAAAGAGACGAGGAGGAAAAAAAAAGAGAAGACAGTGGATCTAGACAAGGAAGGAGGAGGCATGATGGATCTAAATCAAGGTGGAGCAGAGGCGGTAGATCTAATTAATTTATTAATTTTAATTATAAACTCACTTATTTTTTCTTCTCATAATTATATGATATTTATTAATATCATTTTTTTCAATAAATTCTTATAGTATATAATAATATAATAGGCATAAACTAATTAATAAATTATTGAAATTTAAAAATAATTATTATTTTAATATGAAAACAAAATAAAAATACTTATGATAAAGAAAAAGAATTAATCTCTACATACAAGTCATTTAACTAAACAAGTCCAACAAGTCATTTACACTCACGTGCCTCTGCTGCACGTTTTTATTCTTCTCCTTCCTTTTCGTTATTTTTCTCTTTCATTATCGTCGTTACCAGTACCACTTCCTCCTCCTCCTCTTCCTCCTTTTTTTTCTTTGGACTTTCTTCTTCGCCTTCTTTTTCCTCCTTCTCCTCCATCATCTTCATCTTCATCATCATGATCATCATCATTATAGTCATCGTCGTCTTTTTCTTATACATATCGTCGTTATCGTTATCGTAGAATTTTTGCTATATTAATGGTGTTGCTTGATCCAAAATTTTTTCCATAGAATTTTCTCAAGTTTTTTCTTATTTTACTCTTTTAACAAGAATAAAAAAAATTAAACAAAGAAGAAGAAGAAACACATAATGCTGCAAAATTACTTGGAAGAAGATGAACCTATACTCATTCAACTAAAAGAAAGAAAGAAATAAGAAAAAAAAAAGAAAAAATGCAGCATTAAAGAAAATATTTTTGTGTATCTGTAGCAAATTTCGGTGTAAAACTAAGACATTTATGTGTATTGTTAGGAATTTTTTATATATTTGTACTGATAAGTTCTGTATAATTCAAAACTCTTCCTCCTCCTCATCTTCTGCTGCTACTTTTTCTTCTTCTTCTTTTTCATCATCATCATCGTCACTTTCTTTTTTTCTTACTCATCTTTTTCTTCTTGTTTTACCTTCTAAAGTTTCTTGTTGTTTTACTCTCTTAACAAGAATAAAAAAAAATAATCAAACAAAGAAGAAGAAGATATAATGCTACAAAATTACTTGAAAAAGGATGATCCTACATTCATTCAATTAAAAGAAAGAAAGAAATAAGAAAAAAAAGAAAAAAAATACAGTATTAAAGAAAATGTTTTGTGTATTTATAGCAAATTTCGGTGTAAAACTAAAACATTTATGTGTATTGCTAAGAATTTTCGGTGTATTTGTACTGATAAGAAGAAGAATAGCAACAACAACAGCAAGAATAAAAAGAACGATGAAGATGATGAAACACACGAAGAAGAAGAAGGAACGCGAAGAAAAATGAGGAGAAATGCAAAGGAGGAGGAGGAGGAGGAGGAGGAGGAGGAGGGATGCGGGATACAAACATTGGATGAGCGCGATTTCACACGCGCGTTATGTAAGTGAATTTTGTTAGGTTAGGGTTAACTTGTATGGACTTGTCTGCCAAAACTACTTGTATATGTAGCAAACTGAAAGAAAAAATAATAAAATAAAATTATATAATTATTTAACTCGGTCACAAATTATTGATTTTTTTTTATAAAATAGCTATTGTTTTTATATTATTTTTGTTCTAGATTGATTTGATTATTCTTAAAATGTTAGTGAAAATATGTATTTTAAATTTTTGAATATTTTAAATTTTTTATTTACATGAGACCGAATCTACCGATTTATCCAATAAACTAATAACTTGATCGGTTTAATTACCGATTCGATTCAGACAATTATAATACTAGTAGTTCTACCACTTACTGTAATATTTACACTTAAGTAATTAAATAACTAGAACGAAGAAATAATAATAAAAAATAGATAATATTTTAAATAAATCTGTGACTTATTTGTTTAATTACAGTTTAAAAAAATAATATTTTAATAACATATCAAAATTAAATTCTATAATTTATCATCTAATAATAAAAAAATATCTTTACATAAAAATAATGATAAAATCTTTATATTTGTAAACCTTTTGTGAGACGCTTTTTCCACGAAAGCATAATTGGTTCTTTCTGTAACAACCCCAACCATGTCTTATTATCCCTCCACTTTACTATTATATAAACATGTTATTTATAAGTTTAACTTTAATACAAAAGCATCTAACCTTATTTGATATAATTCTCATTCGATGTCAAAAAAGAAAAAAGAAAGCAAAACATAAGCATCTAACCTTATTTTTCTTTTAAATAACCCTTTAAATAGTATATGAAAAGATAGTTACACCAATAATATATTGTGCTAAAATTAAATAATTTTCTTGTAACACATGTTAATATAATACTACAAATCTCTTTCTTAAGAAAAATTGTTATACAAAAACAACTATTCTCGACTTTGAAGTTTAAAAACTATACAAGATAACTACATAAAAATTAAAAAAAGTATATTATAAATTCTTAATAATAAACTCAAAACAGACTGTTTGCTCCAATCTCCTTTACCAAGATTCAACCCCACGCCAAACCTGAATAATCGCTCTGTCTTGGTGTCCTTTTCGGAGTAGCCTCCAATAATAATATAATATAATCCCAACACTGCTGCTCTTCGGGTTGGAGGGGACCAGCTACAGAACAACATGATGTCGTACTCGTTTGGTCACACAGGAATATTTGGTATCTTTTATACTGTCTACATTTTACTGGCAGAATTCAAACATAAAATAGTGTATCTTATCATACTTTATTTTTTACTTTTAGACAAATTAGACACCATTTTTATAAACATCAAGAAGATTTTCTTAAATTTTTTCCCAACATTGAGAAATATTTAATAGTTCTTTTCTCTTTTATTATCTCAATATATTTTATAATGTAAGTAAAATTATTTTTATATAAAGGCTAACTTGTTATTTTATATTTTGGCAACTAGCATATTTGAAAGTTCTCAGAACTCTTCTCACAATTACTATGATATTTTGAAAAGCAAGTTTAAGAACTGCGAGGAAACATCCAAGTTGAAAGTTGAAACTAGTCAACTTATAAGGATACTGACAGTTCCTTTACAACCAAATTTGAGTTTAAATTGACTAAAGAATTCTCTATTTAGGTGGCAAATGTGATCAAAATAAGACTAATTTAAAAAAAAAAGGATAAAAATTAAAATTAAAAAAGAAGTAAAATCATTTAAATCTTCTGCCATTATTTTGGATAATAAAGCTGTGAAAGAAATAAGAAAAATAAAGATGAAGAATATTATACTTTATATTTTTTGATTGATTGAAATTGATGATTACAAAAGTAAAATTATATATATATATATATATATATATATATATATATATATATATATATATATATATATATATATATATATATATATATATATATATATAACATTACTTATAAAAGATAAAAATAAGTAAAAATAAGATAAAGATAACATAAGAACAAGCAGTTTAATACGCTCCGCAAGCGGATGGATGGAAGATGTCAATAATCCACAACTTGGATAAGTTCTGATAAAATGGTTGAGGAAGATGCATGCGACGTGGTAACACGAAGGAAGAGAGAGGCGCGGCGGAGCTAGGACTGCCGGCGACAAAAACAAAAAAAGAGATGTTGGGCTTGAGGGAGAGAGAGCAAGCAGCAATATTCAGAAAGCATGCGTGCAGGCGCGTGCGACGCAGAGGAAGATAAGGAAAGAGGGAGACGCGACAAAATTGGGGCTGCCGGCAGCAAAAACAGATACTATGCTTGAGGGAGAGAGAGCAAACAGTGATCTTCAGACAATGCAAGCTAAGAGTGATCTTCAAAGAGCGCGTGGAGCGCAGTAAGAGTGATATTGAGAGGGCGCGTAGAGTGCGATAAGAGTGATCTTCATAAACGCGGTAAAAAAATGCAGACAGAACTGATGAAACCAAATGAGAGAAGTGTAGACGGAACTGAATGCACAAACGGAACTGTCGGTAATAAATCTCTATTTATTTTTAGAAATTATAGCCATAGTGAATGATCTATTTCATGAATGGTAGTTGTTTCCTGTGAAAACAGGGATAATTAAGACTAGGCAGCATTTTCACTTGAATGTATGTAATAGAGATTCGTCGGATTTTGAGCTAAATTGGAAGATTAATTATTCATTGTGAAATAGGAGGATACAATAGCTTATATATCTTTTTCACGGAGGATACGATAGCTATGATACTATAATAAAATTTAGAGAGAGTGCTCAAAGATATAGAAAAACTGTGAAAGAAATAAGAAAAATAAAAGATAAAGAATATTTTTTTTATTGAAATTAATTGTTGATTGAAATATATATATATAGTATTATCTATGAAAGATAAAAATAAATAAAAATAAGATAAGATAAAAATAAATAAAGATAAGATAAGAACAAACGGTTTAATACTGGATGTCGTAATATTCTTTAGACTGATAAACATTTTAAATATAACTCGATAGAATTGAAGTCCGTTATTCTCCTACAAAGTATGTGTTTATGTTTCAGAAGTCGAGTATACGAATATGTGAGTATTTGTAAAAGATATTGTAAGTTTGTAACACTCAAATCAATTTTATTATATACGAATATGCTAAAATTCTGGTGCATAGGATGCAAAGAGTGATGGATAAAGTAATTAGTGGGAACCAAAGTGCATTTATCAAAGAGCGGTTAATTAGTGATAACATATTAATAGCCCATGAATACATGCATTACTTAAAGACTAAGAAGTACAGTGAGTATGACTTAGTTCTTAAACTTGATATGAGCAAAGCTTATGACCGGGTTGAATGGAGTTTTGTGTAGGAGGTTATGAAGAGGCTGGGTTTTTTCAAAAAATAGATTGACTGGATGAAGGAATGTGTTACGACGGTTTCTTACTCTGTTACTGTGGAATGACACTCTCACGGCTTGTTTAAGCCAACAAGGGGACTCCGACAAGGAAATCCTCTTTCCCCCTATCTATTCCTAGTCTGTGCAAAGAGTTTATCTCATCTGTTTCACAGAGGAGAATAGAGACAACAATTTTCTTGGACTTAAATTAAACCGGAGATGCCCTACAATCAGTCATCTCTTTTTCGCAGACAACTCCATCCTCTTTAGTAAAGCAAATGTTCAGACATGCCAGAAATTAATGTAAATCCTACAAGACTACAGCAGAGTAAGCGGTCAGATTGTTAACCTAAATAAGTCTTCAGTCTTTTTCAGTCAAAATACTCCTCAGCAGGTCCGGGCGGAGCTTGCACAACTCCTTCAGATTCTACACGTTGGAGTCCAAGATAAATACTTGGGTCTACCTGCAATTATGTCACGATCAAAACGGAAAACATTTAAATACATAGAAAATAAGACTGCGAAGAAACTGAGCTTGTGGAAACGATCGCTATTATCAGTGAGCGGGAGGGAAGTGCTGATTAAGGCAGTGGAAACTGCGATTCCTATTTACACATTAAGCTGCTTTAAGATGCCAGAATCTCTCCTAGAGAATATCCAAAGGAAGATGATGTTGTTTTGGTGGGGCCAAAGGGATAATGAAAGGAAGTTGCAATGTGGTTGAGTTGGAACACTGTATATCGAGACAAAAGCCCTGTCAGGTAACAACCCTTCCTGGGCCTGGAGAAGTATGCTAGAAGGCAAACAGGTTATTGAAAAGGGTGTAAAATGACAAATGGGGAGTGGCAATATGATCCTTATCTTTGAAGAGCCTTGGGGTGATAACAAAGAAAAGATTCAGAGATCCCAATTAATTAATTCCAACCATAATCTACATTAGGTGAACCAATTGCTGCTTCCTGATGGGAATTGGAATACACAGCTCATCAACGATAGTTTTTTCCCAATATAGTTCAGCAAATTCTCCAGACTCAAAGAACAGAGCAACAAGATAAACTGATTTGGGTAAAGGACAGAAGTGGTACTTACAAAGTAAACTCAAGATACCGAATTGCATTCCAATTTTTTTATTCGCCAATAGAGTTCCTCCCAGAGGTCTTCAAGCAAAAAGATGTGTGGCAATCGATCTGGTCCTTACATTCCCCAGCAAAAGGTATTTTTGTGGAAAGCTATTCATGGAGGACTCCCAGTTAAGATCAAGCTACAGTTC
The DNA here is from genome assembly GCF_003086295.3 of Arachis hypogaea. Lineage (NCBI taxonomy): Eukaryota > Viridiplantae > Streptophyta > Magnoliopsida > Fabales > Fabaceae > Arachis > Arachis hypogaea. The sequence goes on from NC_092054.1 coordinate 20,668,144, forward strand.
AGATTTTCTAATGTGAATCCTCAGTATTTTAGATGTATAAATGAACTAGAATCAATTATTCATTGTTTAATTCATTACCCTTAAACTGAGCAAGTATGGAGGAAAATTGATAATTTTGCCTTACCTGAAAATACCACAGTGTTATGGAAATGGTGGAGGGAGATAGTAATTCAATGCGGTGGTGGAAACCAAGAAAAACAGCGATGGAGCCTTGCTGCAATCACCTTGTAGAAGATTTGGTTGGCACGTAACTTGCAAGTCTTCAAGCATAAAACGACCCCATGTGATGAAATTGTCAAAGAGGACAGGAAGCTCATAGAGGATTTCTTCTCCCGCAGGGTCCTCGCTTCTAATTCCCTTTTTTCTAATGTTATTTTTGTTTTGCTTATTTCTTTTTAAAGTTAATTTTATCTCATGTCAATCAATGTAATTGATGAAACCACATTCTCTTAGTGTTATCCTATTTTAGACCGTCTATTTCAACAAATCAATAAAATCCTTCCTTTGACAAAAAAAAAATTTCAAATTTCAAATTTTGATTTATAGACATGATAGTAAATTACCAGTGGTTAAAAATAGCTGGTACAAAATAGATAATTAAGTTATAATGTAAAAAAATACATTTATGTCTGAATATTACTAAGGTCTTATAATGATGAGTAAAGTATCGTTTTTGTCTCCAACGTTTGGGGTAAATTCTATTTGTATCCCTAACGTTTAAATCGTCCTATTTGTATCCCTAGCGTTTGTAAAAGTGATTTAATATTATCCTGCCGTCAATTACATATCATGAGTGCTTTAGTTTGAGTTTTAAAAATCTCTTCTTGAAGTTAGAATACAAATGTTTAGGATAGAATCGATGATCTACTCCGAAAAATAGCTCATCAAATGTTGAAACTAATTCCTACAACATTTATATAATTCATTTTTTTAGGGATATAATTGAATCTAAACACAAATAATGGGTATAATATTAAAATCGAACACATCCAAGTGAGACCTAATTGAGAATGAATACATCCAAGTGAGAATAATTAAAAAAAATATAATCTGATTTGTTAGTATAATTGATAGTAAGATAACATTGAATCACTTTTATAAACGTTAATGATACAAATAGGACGATTTAAACGTTAGAGGCACAAATAGAACTTACCCCAAACGTTGGGACCAAAACCATACTTTACTCTATAATGATTAGATCAACTTTATTTTTTTAATTGTTGTATTCACACTTAGACAAAAGTTGTGTTTATTACAGCCTTATAAGGTCAGTAGAAAGAAAAAAAATTATCCAAAAAAATAGAACTCAAAACGAAAGGACCAGCCAAAGTTGAAGCAATTTCCTACTACTTGCCTTTACTCTTTATTCATGAAGTCAAGGTCAAGCACTTAGACGAAAAGAGTAAAATAATGAACAAGTCCACAAAGAATCTAAGGTTACACAGTACACACATACAACCAAAATTAGTTAATTAGGATTAGCATGCATCACACGGCAATAATTTTCTCTATAAATACATCCACTCACACATGTACCTTCATCATTCATATATTAAACACATAACATTCTTCCTTTATCTCAGTAATCCAAAAACCACGAACCCAAATATGGTTATAGATTTCTTATCTCCTGGCTTAATTCCAACCATAGCAACAATATTAGCCACTTTTGTGGCCGTCGACCTCCTCCTGCGCCATATTCGTGGCCGACGATACAATCTGCCACCAGGCCCAAAACCATGGCCCATCATAGGGAACCTAAACCTCATTGGATCCCTTCCTCACCGGTCCATCGACGATCTTAGCAAAAAATATGGGCCCATCATGCATCTTTGGTTCGGCTCCCACCCTGTAGTTGTGGGTTCATCAGTAGAAATGGTCAGATCTTTCCTCAAAACCCACGACGCCGCCATAGCCGGCCGACCCAAATTCTCTGCCGGAAAATACACAACCTACAACTATTCCGACATAACATGGTCTCAGTATGGCCCGTACTGGCGGCAAGCGCGAAGAATGTGCTTAATGGAGCTCTTCAGCGCTAAACGCCTAGAGTCGTATGAGTACATAAGAAAAGAAGAGATGCAAAATCTGCTGAGTGATCTTGCCAACTCTAATAACAAAACAGTGTTGTTGAAGGACCATCTTTCAACTCTAAGCCTCAATGTTATAAGCCGCATGGTGCTTGGGAAGAAGTACTCGGAGAAATCAGAGAACGCAATTATATCACCGGACGAATTCAAGAAGATGCTGGACGAGTTGTTCTTGCTGAACGGTGTGCTTAACATAGGGGACTTCATCCCTTGGATTCATTTCTTGGATTTGCAGGGATACATCAAGAGGATGAAAGCTTTGGCTAAGAAGTTTGATAGGTTTATGGAGCATGTGTTGGATGAACACATTGAGAGGAGGAGAGCAGTGAAGGATTATGTTGCCAAGGACATGGTTGATGTTCTTTTGGAGCTTGCAGAGGATCCTAATCTTGAGGTCAAACTTGAGAGGCATGGCGTTAAAGCATTTAGTCAGGTACATATTGTACTCCCCAATCTCTTTCATCCTACTTTGTCACCTAAGATAATGGATTAGAAATAAGGAAGAAGGGAAAATGACATTTTGTTGAATTATTAGTGTTTTTAAATCATTGTCATAGTGGTCATTCCAGGAAAGTTGTCCAAGTTAAACTATGACTATCTTAACAATAAATAAATAAAAAATAATATACTTTTTGTAAATAAAAATGTGGTATGTTTATAATAAATTTTTTCTATTTTCTATATGTGTTATTGATTATTGGCATATACTACCAAAATTCCTTACACGTATATTTTTTTTTTATTTCATTATATTTATCTTTATTCTTTGATTTTATAATGTATTTAAATATTTATTATACTGTAAAAAATATTAATGAATATAATAAAATACATATTTGTTAATATTGATGAGTATTTAATTTTTTTCTGGTCTAAAAAATATTATATATTTTAAATTTAATTAATATTAGTGCACTAATACTAGTGAGCACTAATTAATATTGATATTAATATTAATGAATAAATATTTTATTATATTTATTAATATTTTTATAATGTAATAAATATTAAATACATAGTAAAATGAAAGAATAAGAATAAACATATTAAAAAAATGAATTAAAAAAAGTTGAGAATAGGGTATAAAAATTTTATAATATAACAAATTTTTTTTTTATAAATATCCGATAAAAATAAATGATACTTTATTTACAAAAGTATTATTTTATTATTTATCATAGTGGGCGGATATAGTAAACTTTGTCATGAGGTTAAGCAAACTTTTCTATTACCAAAAAAATTAAATCTTAAAAAATAAGGATGGATTAATTTTTTTTTAAATTAATTTTTTTATTTTATTTTAAAAAAATTCCTAAAATCATTCCTTCTAATATTTTACCTATTTGACATAACTTGAACTATATTTCTTTTGACTTCTGATTTGTTGGTCACTGCAAATTTTTTTTGTTCGGAAGAAACTATTCTTCCTCTTCTTTTCTTTGGTACCGAATTAGGCATACCCAACTATATAAATTATATTTTAAATCAGAATAAAAATTACAAAAATAACCAAGTAGCTAAACATTACAGTCTAGTGAAATTTCGAGGCTAACATTTTTAGTAAAAAAAATTGGTTATAAATGCCAAAAAATATAAAAAAATATATATTGATCACCAATTTTTTTTTAAATCTGTAACTTTTCTTAATTACTTTCAAAAAAGGATTGATCGGATCATATGTGGAACGATTAAAATTGTGACTAGTATATATTTCATTCATCAAATATGTAGAGGTTGAAATTGAGACTAAGTATAGCATCTTTTGAAAAAAAAAAAAGGGGGGTAATATCTGCTCAACGAACTTTTTTAACTATGAAACAACAAGAAGCAAAAACAAATTTAACAAATATTCATGCTCAATTCGGAGTTACGTTGAAATATATATATATATATATATATACACGAAGATATTTACTTAATAACACGATCTCTTTGCGCATTGATTAGAATAACCTATTTCATTACTTGCACCTTTGATACTAAAAAGTTTGATTGAATAATTTGTTGATCCGCTTTGATATAAATATTGAGTAGGATTTAATAGCTGGTGGAACAGAGAGCTCTGCAGTTACTGTAGAATGGGCAATTTCGGAGATGTTGAAAAAGCCAGAGATTTTCAAAAAGGCAACAGAAGAACTAGACAGAGTGATAGGAAGAGAGCGATGGATTGAAGAGAAAGACATTGTTAATTTACCTTACATTAACGCCATCGCTAAGGAGACAATGAGGTTACACCCGGTGGCCCCAATGCTGGTGCCACGGAAAGCCCGCGAAGATATTAAGATCGACGGCTATGATATCCCGAAAGGGACACAAGTGCTAATCCATGTTTGGACCGTTGGCAGAGACCCCGAGATATGGGACAACCCAACTGAGTTTCAACCCGAACGATTTCTTGGTAAGGATATTGATGTGAGAGGCCATGATTATGAGTTGTTGCCATTTGGTGCTGGTAGAAGAATGTGCCCGGGTTACCCTCTTGGACTCAAGGTGATTCAATCAAGTTTGGCTAATTTGTTACATGGCTTTAATTGGAGACTACCTGATAATATGAAAAAAGAAGACTTGAATATGGAGGAAATTTTTGGGCTTTCAACTCCAAAGAAATATCCTCTTGAGGTGGTCATAGAGGCTAGACTTCCTAACCGTCTTTATTCCATCTGAGTACTAGGGTTAAGTGTTTTGGAATAATTGTGAGCATTGTGTGCTGCTATGAAGTTTAATTTCATGAACTCCCTCTCTCCTTTCCCCTGGAGAAAAATAAGAACTACTTTGGATCATATTGTTATGATGGTCAATAGAACCTCCAAAACTAGTAAGTGATGGTTATGATTTTTTATCTATGATCACGGTTGTAGTATCTAAATTCTGACACTTTAGGCTATATTTTTTTTATTGTGACCATAGGTTATTCTATGATTACGCGTAAAAATTATGACCATAATCTAATTTATAGTCACGATTTTAGTGTGACCATAGCTTATCTATCGTCACTCTATTTTAAAACCATGAACATAGATTAGACTGTAGTTACCCTTTTAAAAAATTGTGATCATAACCTACTCTATGGTCACTCCTGTTTTAAACCGTGACCATAGTTTATTCTATGGTCACCCTTTTATATAACGGTGACCATAGCCTAATCTATGGTAAGGTTTTAGCGTGACCATAGCTTATCTATGATCATCCTATTTTAAATCCTATTTTAAAACCTTGACCATAGCCTTCTCTATGGTCACAATTTTAGCATGACCATAGCTTATTTATGGTTACCCTATTTTAAAACCATGACTATAGTCTACTCTATGGTCACTTCTGTTTTAAACCGTGATTATAGCTTATTCTATGGTCACCCTTTTATATAACCGTGACCATAGCTTAATCTATGATACAGTTTTAACGTGACTAACTGACTATAGGTTATCTATGGTCATCCTATTTTAAAACATTGACTATAGCCTTCTCTATGGTTTTCCTTTTATAAAACCATGACCATAACTCACTCTATGATCATCATTTTAAAAAATCGTGACCATAACCTTATCTATAATCACGGTAAAAATTGTGACCATAACTTATCTATGGTCATCCTATTTTAAAACCACGAACATAACTTATTCTGTTTTCTAAGATTTATTATTTTTTTTTTAAAAAAACATAATCACATTCCAGAATTATTATCATCACAAAATAAGTCTAAAAAGGAGAAATTCAGGAAATCTAAATCATAAAATTTACATTATAAATTAGATATGTTTTTAGTCCAAATAACACAAATTAAAATAAGACATAATTTATTCATTACATGTAATACCAGATAAAGTCTCTTAAAAAAATACAGAAGACATAAAAATATTAAATTTAGATAACTAAAGTATATATGAGACTCATCCCATCTCATATTTCTATGAAACATAATATTTTTTTTATATTATGTCCTTCTGCTAGCAAAAAAAATAAATATGTTAAAACGGAACAAAAATACTTTCGATGACATAGAACAGTTGAGTAATGAATATGTGACACAAATTTAATAAGTCAATCAACATTAAAAAGGACTATATTAACAAGTCAATCAAAAATAGAAAGGTACCGTAAAAAAAATTTCAATGACAATAAAAAAAATTTAAGTCAACTAATGCAGTTGTGTCTTATTCTATTTAAAATCTGACACCAATGCTCTAAGTATACCATTCTTATAACACTTTGTTTGGATGAAAGATGGAAAATGAAAAGAAAGAAAATGGGAGAAAAGAAAATGGAAGAAAAGAAAATGAAAGGAAAAGTTAATTTTTTTTATGTTGTTTGGATGAAGAGAAAATAAATGGAAAGAAAATAGGAGAAATTTTTTTTTTGTTTAGATAGAAAGAAAAGTAAGAAGAAAGAAAATCATAACTAAGTGAAATTACATTAACATCCTTCTCTATATTATATATAAATAATACTATATCAATATATTTTTACCATTGTTTCTATAAAGGGTAAATATGTCTTTTACCATTGTTTATACTTTTTTAACCAGTTTTCATCTCATGTCCGAGAAGAAAACTTTTCCATTGCCTCCGTACCACTTTTATGTTTTTCTTCCTATTTTCTATCTTAATCCAAACAGAGGAAAAATTAATTTTCCCTTTATTTTCCATCCTTACGTTTTTCTTCCACCCAATTTTCTTTAAACCAAACAATGCATTAATGAGCTTCTTAGTTGGAGAATTGGATTTGGAGGGAATTGGGAGAAACGACATTGTTTGGGGGAGGGGTTTTAAAAAAAAAATAGAAAAACCGTGACCATAGATATGTTTACGTCACTCCTCAAAATTGTAGTTACCATTTCGTAAAATCGTGACTATAGACCCTTTTAGGTCACTCTTTTTTAAAAATTGTGATCATAGACTCTTTTAGAGCACTCCAAAATCGTGATCATAGATCCTTTTAAGTCACTTCCAAAATCGTGACCATAGACCAAGTCATCCTTTTTTAAAAAACTATGATCATAAATTTTTTTTTGTCACCTTCAAAACTATAATCATAAATCTCTTTAGGTCACCTCAACATTGTGACTATAGATCCTTTTAGGCCACTCTTATTTTAAAAACCGTGACCATCTTTATAAAAATTTTTTGTTGGGTCTTGATACTTCGATCATTTTTATAGTCGAATAAATTTTTATTACTAAATTAGTTTATAATTTTTTATTTTATTAAAAAAATTATTACATTAAATTTTGGTAAAATATTAAATAAATTGATTGCTATTATTATTTAATAAAAACATAAAATTTTAAAGAATTTTAAAAATTTTCATATCAATTTTTTATATATAAAAAAAATTGATGTAAGAATAAATTTGTGTAATATAATAAAAGTTTAGAGACTAATTTAATTAAAATTTGTTAAAAATTAAAGTATCCGAATACAAATTTTGTAAGAATTGATTTGTGATATTATTATTATTATTATTGAATTTTAAAACAGGGTCTTTGCTCTATGAAAATTGTACTAAAATACAAAAAGTAACACCAGCCAACAACCTTACACAAGACAAGGTCATCAAGCATATATAAAAATTCGAATGCTTAAAAAAAATCACATCAATAATGCAGAACTAGTTGGACCCCATGTTCAACCAATGATTTATCTCGTACATTTTCATATATATATATATATATATATATATATATATTATACTATATCAAGTGTTTCATATTGACTAAAAGAAATTAAATATCTAAGTATATATTAAAAATTAGTTATTAAATTAATTAAAAATTAATTATTAAATTATTTATATATAAATATATAATAACTTATTATAATTAATTTTTTAAAATATATTTATTTTTAATTTTATAAATTCATTAGGTAAATTTATTTTTTTTTAATTTTTATTTTAAAGAATTCAGTCATTGGGGACAAATTTCGAATTTATTGAAGTAACTTGTCTCTATATAAAAAGGTGAAACTCACGTGTAATTATCTTCGTATATAGGTAATAGTTGAGAGTAAAATTCTAAAAATTGGATCGATTATCGAACCGTTTTAGTTACTGATTTATTGGTTTACTGGTCTAACTGTGCTTCAATTGAAAAAAACCGTTTTATATCAAAATAATAAATAAATTATAAATAAACATCTTAAAATATAATTATAATCTAATATAAATCTTAAAATATCTTTTAAATTTAGAACACTATATAAAACGCCATCAACAAAAATCATGTGATTTTATTAAAATACACCGACACAAAAATTAAATAATAAAAAAATATCTAATATCAGCATAAAAATTTGTCATCAATCATTAATATTATAACTTTTCATTCACTACTTGTAATGTAATATATTTTCAAACTAGATCTATTTTTTTCGTAAATTAGAAGTCACCTTAGAGGCCTAAAACCATTCCACCAAAACTATCTCAGAAGAGGGTTTGCTTTAGAAATTCTTGAATCCTTAAGCAATCAGGGCTTCGGAGCAAAAACATTAAAATAAATTATCATACTCCAATGCTACAAATGCAAAATACCACACAGAAATCCAATCAGAAGCAAAAATGGCAAGATTAAATAAAAAGGGATTCATAATCATAAGAAAACAAAGGATCAAGAAACAAACAACGGCATGCAAATGCATTTAGAATTTCACATAACACAAATAGGTAGAAGCAGCAAAAAAATGCAGAAAAGAGAAAGTTATCTTGCTGAAGAGTTCTAGTGGCGAATTCAACGCCACTGGTAGATTTGGACTCCAAAAAAACTAGTTGCGCGTGAACTTCGAGAAAATGTTGGATTTGCCAATGCCAGAGTCATCGATAAAGACGATCTTGAAGAGGTAATCGTACTCGTGGTCCACCTTGCGAGCCATGAGATCCTTCTTCTCCTTCTCCGATTTCTCGAACCTAAAACCAGAAGATCAGATCAAGCGACAAAAAAAAAAAAAAGAAACCAAACGTTCATTCAGGTCCAAAGTCGCACCACGGCGGCGCGTAGCTGCACACTCAAAAAAACCAAAACAAAACAAAAGGCGAAGCCACAAAGTGAAGAACAAGCGACCGAGCCACTGACCTTTAAAGACGACACCGACAGACTGTTGATTGATGGACGACGCCGACCAGACGCCAGAGAGAAGATGCAAATGACCAGTTACAGACCCAAAAAAATTTATGTTAAGGGATAAAAATAATATACATTGCTATTAAAAGATATATTAATCTAAATTTAAAAAAATAAAAGTGTACATTAATTATTTGAATATAAAAAAACCAAAAATTACATATAATAAAATAAAACAAAAAATATTTTTTGCAATATTTTTTTATTATTATTTTTATAAATAAAAAAAGATATTCTAAATTAATAAACTAATCGATTGACTTTAAAAATTTATATGCAACATAATTACATATAATGAAATAGAATGAAAGATAAACAAATAAATAATAAAGATCACTAAATCGAAAATAAAATAAAATACATAAATTTATGAAGAGAATAAAAAATTAGACTAACACTTAAACTATAATAGTTTGGATTAAAATTTGTAATTGAAAATATCAAAAAGAAAACAATGAAATTAAAAGATACATAGAGTCATAGAGAGTTATATAAAAAAAATAGAGAATTTAAAATTTACCTTTTGATGAAGAAAAAATGACCATTAGAAAAGAAATAGAAAAAAAAAGTTAAAACTAAGAAGAGGGTTTAAAAAAATAAAAAAGTGGTGACAGTTGAAATTTGAGAATGAGAGAAGACTAAATTTGATTAGGTTAACTAATAGTTAAAATGATAAAAAGATAAAATAAATATAAAACTTTAAATAATTGGGATAAATTAATTTATAGTGGGATCATTTAAAATTTAAAATGGAGGCATATAATAATATGTATATTTTTAAAAGAAAAAAATTAAAATAAGAGTGGGGGCAAGTGTCCCTCCATCAAACTACATGGGTCTGTCCCTGCAAATGACGGCAAGAAGATGAAGATAGCGGATGGGCCGAGAGTTCACAGAAGAAGAGAGTAGGGGTTGGAGACTTGGGGGCTGTGGCTACATGGACAAACAGCGGCAGTGGATCGACGGACCGGTGGCGACAGTAGCTAGGGTTGGAGAAGGGGGCTTGTGTGAGAGAGTGAGTGAAGAATGAAGACGGAAGAGTGTGAGCTGTGCAGCTAAGGATGGATAGTTTAAAGTTTAAACGTTTAAGCAAAAAATAACACCGTTTTTACGAAATTGGCCAGTTTTCGATCCGATCCAACCAACCAATTCCTGGCCGATTCACCGGTTTTTATTTTTACGGTTTTATATGTTCGATCGGACTGTTAATGCTGCTGGTTTGTGGTTGGACCGGTTCGACCGATCGGTTCAATTTGGTTTTTAGAACCTTGGTTGAGAGTTATTAGATAATAATTTACAGTATTGCTACACATGCAAGTCTTTTTGACAACCAAGTCTAACTAAATTGGTTAAAGCTCAACAAAAATCAATTTTATTAGTGAGAGCGTGAATACACGCTCCAACTCCCAGCCACTAACGTGAATACTCATATCCTTCTTCTTTGCGTTCTTCATTCTTCTTCACATTCCTTCTTCTACTTCTTCACGTTTCTTTTTTTTTCTTGCATGTTTTCTCTCCATCGTCGTTCATCTATTATTGTTGTTATTGCTGCATTTTTTCTTTTCTTTTCTTCCTTTTCTTTCTAGTAATTTTGCAGCATTGAATTTTCTTCTTTGTTTTTAGTTTTTATTACTCTTAAGAGAGTGAAACAAGAATAATTATGAAAAAATGAAATAAGAAGAAGAAGATGAAGAAGGAAAAGATTAAAAAGAAGAAGAAGCAGCAGCAGAAGATAAGGAGGAAGAAGAAGAGTTTTGAATTATGCAGAATTTAATAGAACAAATAACAACAAAATTTCTTAACAATAACATATAAATTTCTTAATTTTCACACCAAAATTTTACTACAAAGTACAAAAATGTCTTCTTTAATGCTGTATTTTTTCTTTTTCTTCTTTTTATTCTTCTTTGTCTTTTTCTTTTTTATGTTGCTCTTATTTCTTCTTTTAAGAGCATTGCTCTTATATTAGACTTGAATGAATATGTTTGTAATGTTTTGTAATCTTATTTAGTTGAATGAATGTAGGTTCCTCATCTTCCTAGTGATTTTGTAGTATTATGTGTTTCATCTTCTTTGTTTGATTTTTTTTTTTAATTTTTATTCTTGTTAAAAGAGTAAAATAAGAAGAATCATGAGAAGGTAAAACAAGAAGGAAAAGATCAATAAGAAAAGAATAAGAAGATGATGATGATAATGAAGAAGAAGGAGGAGGAGGAGGATGATGAGGAATTTTGAGTTATCATTAAGTAATTTTAGTGTATTCTGGATTTAAATAATGTACACTTTTGGTTTGTACTTATTTTGAATTGAGTTCGTTTGTGTGATGTCATCATTAAGTAATTTCAGTATATTTTGGATTTAAATAAGGTGCACTTGGTCTGTACTTATTTTGAATTGAGTTGTTCGTGTATCGTCAGTAATTTCGGTGCATTCTAGATTTAGTTTTGATACATTCTAAATTTAAATAAAGTGTATTTTTAGTCTGAACTTGTTTTGAATTTAGTTTGTTTGTATGTCGCCATCATTAACAAATTTTGGTACATTTTAAATTTGAACGGTTATACACATAAAAAGAAGAAGATGATGATGATGGAGTAGGAGGTGGAAGAGGAAAAGGAAGGAGGAGATAAAAAAAATTCAAATGAGAAAAGAAGGAGGAGGAGGAGGAGATGGAGTTGGTGGCATGGTGGTGATGGCGACGACGATAATTAAAAAAAAGATAAAAAAGGAGGAGGAGAATAAGACGACAATGATGACAATAACGATAATAATAATGATGATGATAATAATAATGATAATGAAGATGGAGGAGAAGGAGGAGCAAAAGGAAGGAGAAAAAGAAATTTAAATAAAGGAAGAGGAAAAAGTGATGATGGTGACAGCAATAATAATAACGAAATAAGAAGAAGAAGAAGATGCAATAGCCAGAAACGGAGCTTTGTGTAGACAATGGGGCCATGACTCCCAAAAATAATTGTAACAAAATTAGTAGTTCTTGTCTAAAAAAAATAAAGTTAGCTCATTTGATTAAATTGATATTTTTTCATTTTGTTTATCCGTGTTCAATACTCACCTTCACCACTTACTTGTTTTTGTGTGTTGAAATTGAAATGAAAAAATCCTCTCTAATTTCTTCTCTCATACATTTTTATTTTATGTATTATTTTAATTTTAGAGAAATGTAGCATAACTAGTAGAAATACTAGTTGCTAATAAAAAATTATTATTTTATTTTATTTTTAAATATCGTTGAAATATTAGCATTGTTTACATTAATAAATTTGGACGTTTTATTGGCTGAAAAGTTAAGATTTTATTTTATTGTAATATATTATTTGATTGTAATAAAAGTAAATAGTCTTGAGATTTTTAAGAGATAGATATAATCAAAGATAAAATTAATTGTTCAAAATTTTAAAAATTAACTTATAAATTATAATTGATTTTATATAATTTAAAAAAACCTACTTTTTAAAAAGAAAAAAATTGTTTTTGTGTGAAAAATCGATTTTTTCATACAAAAATCAATTTTTTTAAAATTAATTTTTATTTTTTAAATTAATTTATTAATTTTATAATCGGTTAATAGTTAATTTTATTATTCAAAATTAGTTTAGTTTATTAACTTAAACTAAGTTTTTTGTTAATCAAAATCAAATTTAGTTCTTTTAGTTAACTTTAACTATATGTAATCTTACGTGTTAATAACAAATTTTTAAAAATAATTATATTTATAAATTTTATTTTAATATAAATATTATTGTATAATTTTTTGTTAAAATTTTTTACTCCTTACAAAAGTTTTATTCAATCTCCGCTACTAGCAATAGCAACATGAGTAAAGAAGAGGTGCTCATGAATTAAAATTTTTAATAACAATTTAGTTGAATTTGGTTAGATATTTTATTTAATTGTAGAATTTTTTTAATAATTTAGTCAAATATTTTAGTTATTTAACCGTTTTTCAACTAACAATTTTACATAAAAATAAATGCATGTAATTTTCATCGCATAAAAATTATTGATTTCTTTCATAACTTGTTTTTACTTGTAATTTGCTCCAGCAAATTACGAATATGGCTATATTTCAAAACTACTATTGATACGTGTTTCAAATATTCGTGATATGAAAAATTAAAGAGTTCAAATATTATTTAGTAATTATTAATTTATAATTTTAAATATTAGAATGTTTAATTTAATTTCTTGTATTTTGATTTTGGTTATTTAGTTATTATTAGGTTGGACTTTGTATTAAGGATAAACAAGAAGATAAAAATTTAACTGAAAAAGATACATTGAAATTAAAATTAAAATTAAATACAAAGAGAATCACTCAACTTTTTATCCAATTTTTTGATACAATAAGAAAGAGATTCTTCAATCTAACTTATCTACATCATAGTTTGAAAGTTGAATCGAAGGACTCACTCAATCTTCTATCCAATTTCTCGATACAATAATAGATGGACTCACTCAATCTCACTTGTTCACACTATGATTTTATCACGAAAATAAAAAGTGTTTTGGCACTATTCTAATTTCTCTATAAAAGAAATCCTAAACCCAGTAACATAAATCCTAATCTAATAACTAAATAAACAAAATTAAAATATATAAAATTAAATTCAACACTCTAATATTTAAAATATAAACTAATAACTATTAAGTAATACTTAATCTCTTCGTATCATTAACATTGAACCAACGTATCAACTATCCATCATTAATACACCTATTAAAAATATAAAAATTATATATATATATATATATATATATATATATATATATATATATATATATATTTGAGACGAATTTTCACGAATTAGCTATCTTTATTATTTGTAAATATATGAAAATACTTTGAAAAATAAAACATATTTAAATTTGAGGGCAAATCAACCTAATAAACTAAAGGCATGCAAAAATTACGGTAATCACCCAAAAAAAATACGTTACGTATATGTTTCTAATGAATATTTCTATGTAAATCGACATAGGTACACTCGATTTAGTTTTGTAGGTACTAAATCGAATTAGTATCACTTGAATTAGTATGTACATATGTAAATCAAAAGAGGTTGATTCGATTTATATAGACACCTAGTAAATCGATAGAGAAAATTTTGATTTACTCATTCGAATAATAAGCAAGTAAATTGACTGGTGGTGTTTTGATTTACATGGACGGAAGCCAATGAATAAATCTACACAATATAATTCGATTTACTAGGAGACTTATGATCATACATAAATGGATGCAAGCTATTTCGATTCACTATGGTACAAACGTATATAAATAGCTGTTGAATGTGAATTCTTCATTATAGTGAGCCTCACAATGGCTAGTGATGAGAGTTTTTTAGTTTTAGTACACTATAGAGGGTCGATTAAGAAAAAAACGCATTCTGGAATTAAGTTTACTGATAAGAATCTGCTTAGTATTTTTCTCAAACCTTCAATGAGTTTCACCAAGTTCCAGAATACTATAATCCGACGATTGGGGCTGCAAGGCATGGGTGGAGAAGTTATTCTACAAAATTTCGACTTTCGTGTTGCGAGATTATGTGAAGTATGATTCGTTCGTTATAGGCAGCGACGAAGATTTGCAAGTTTTGTTCCATTGTCGTCGGCAATTTCTCAAGGTGAGGACCCCTGAGCTGTTGGCCAAGCTTCTGGATGTGGTCTCTAGTTTAAGAGGTTCTAACTGGAATCCTCAGTCTGCAGCCACAGCAGCATGTTCTAGTTTTCGGCCTATTGGTGCCTCTTCTTCTGTGCCCGTGCTTGAACCTGAGGCAGTTTTGGTTGCCTCCTCATCCTTCGCTGCTGATCTAAATCGCACTATTGACGGACAAATAGGTGACACTGGACCCTTCGGACATGTTGCGATTGTGATGACTGACACTCCTAAATTGGTACCTGAATTGGTACCAGAATCAGGACAGGATGTAGCACCGGATGGTGTGGAACATGTATTTTAGGATGATGATGATGATGATGTGGAGCATGCCACGATTGCCAATGATAGCGATGAAAACATAGCGAGAAGTACTCGAACTGAGGGTGCTGGAGCAGCTAGTTTAGGAACTTAGCAGTACCCCCCGCACTTTTCATCCTTGGACTTGGATGACATGAGACAGCATGGTGTACCTGGCGTGCCTGTCGGATTTGGAGCCAAAGACACACAGGATACAGGAGAAGTAGTTGAGTTCTAGGTTGGGCAGCAGTTTCAGGATAAAGAGGAAGTCGTACTGAGCGTGAAGACCTATAGCATCCGACGTGAGATTGAGTATAAAGTGTTGGAATCCGATTATCGCAAGTACCATGGGAAGTGTAAAGAATTCGGCAACGGGTACACATGATTGATTCGTATTACTTTCCGCCAGCGCAGAGATATTTGGGAGGTAAAATGGTACAATGGACCGCATACTTGTCTGGCCACTTCGATATCTAGTGATTACAATAGGCTGATTACCATGTGATCTCTGCCTTCATACTGCCTAGGAACACAGAAAACAACTAGTAATCAATTGAGTACCTTATCGCCAGGGGCCAGTGAAAGGCGTCAAACCCATCCGGTCTGAAACCGAGAAAGCGCCAGAAGATCCATGACTGGAGAAGTTGCAGTGGACCTGCCAACTTAACCACGTGCTTGTTGGCCACACGACATAGGCACCTGTATAACCACGACCCCAGCTATATCTGCCCATGTCCTCTCACCTCGCTACGTAGGGCAACCACCTGATATGCATGCGTGTACCAGACTTGTCACCGAAGAGCTGCGTTGATAATAGCATCATGATGTCGCTCTCGCGTACCTCCTAATTGTCTCCTCATCTGTGCCTTCGGGAAGGTCACTAAATGTCTCCTACATCCAAGTGCACTTCATAGTAAACTTGTCGATGCAGCCTGGTGGCAGCAACATACCCAACAAATCCTGGAACCAAACCCATGCCGGACGGTCGTCGTCGATATATCGCTCGAAGTCCGTCAGACAACCGCTGACGTACTGTTCGTGGATCGGGAGCCCTAGCTAGTAGGCTACATCCTATAGCGTAATCATGAACTCACCGAATGGTAGATGAAATGCGTGCGTCTCCGGCCGCCATCTCTCCACAAATGTACTCACTAATGGCTCATCTAACCTAAACCAGTGGTCGTTGAGTCTCGTAAGATGGGCTAGTCCAACCATCTGCAGGTACGACACGATCCTATCATCTAACAGCATACCATGCTGCCTTCTCATGCTCGTGATACAACGGTGGGACTGCATGACATGGAAAAATTCTCTTACAATCATAACACTTTTCAACACAACATTCACCTAAAACGGATAATTTTAATCGAAAAATATTTTAACCAAAATAACATTAAATTCTAACAGAACATAGTCTACCTACTATTTCCACCATAAAGCTAAAGTCTTTATTATATACCTACAAGTGTGCTATTTCTCGTTAATATAATCTTTGATAATTCAAATTTTTAAATAAATTAAAATCATTCTATACTTTAGGCTAATCTTCTGCTGTCTACATAATCCAAAACTTGAAATCCAAGTTAACTTAAAGATTCCTATCCCTATATGAATACTCTAATTACCATTCGAAGGTTAAAGAGTCTATTAATTATAATATTCAAATTCTAAACGGTTTAATATTACTAACAATCTTCTAACACACTACTACCTCTAAATCAATACTCTAACTACTACTTTAAGGTTAGACATTCTAATAATCAAATTCTAAGCGATTTAATATCACTAACAACGATTTATTTCTTATAAAAATAAAAAATAATTTGCTAACCTCTTCATGCACGCTACCAGTAATGTGTGCGACTTCATCCAACCGATAGATTTGATTTGGGTCGTCTTCCATTTCTGCGGTATCAAACTTGTAGCATAGCCTTACTTTCTCTGGATTTTCGGATGTGGTGAGGTACGGTGGTATAATGTAATTCGAATGAGATGAATTCAAATTCTATATATAGAGGGAATGAAAGTAAATCGAATTAGGGGGCATAGATTTATGTTAGAGCCACTTTATATGTAAATCGAATTGCACTGTTTCGATTTACCATAAATTAAAAAATCATAGGCTAAATCGACGCTACCTGTATCGATTTATTATGGGTGAGCTCAAAATCATGTGCTTCCCTAATAAATTAAAGCTACCTATATTAATTTACACTCTTCATGCTAATTCGAAATGCTGTTATTCAATTTATATTTTATTTTTGTAAATCGAAAGTTCCTCATTCGATATATATAATTACATACATTAAAGACATACGCATAACGTATTTTTTTAGGATGATTACGTAACTTTTACATGTTTTTAGTTTATTAGGGTGATTTGTCCGAAATTTTATTTATTTATCATTATTATTTAACCAAAGCAATAAGAGGCAGGGAATGAGAGTTGAGTACAACTGTACAATACCTCAAATTTAAATGCGGCGTGGAGGATATTTAACCAAATTAAAGCTGTTTACTCAAATTATTTACTTTTTGTATTTTAAAAGAACACTCATATTTTATTGTCCACTTCATTTAAATATTATGTAAGTCGTATTCTTATTTGGTTTACTTTATTTAAGTCTTTTTTAATTATTTTTTCATTTTTACATAAAACTTAATGTAACGAGTAAAATATAGGCCGATGTCTAATTAGGATAATTTTATTAGTATTTGAATTACTATAAATAAATATAGTAGAAAAATAATGGTTTAATTACTCTGCAGGTCCCTATAGTTTCACCAAATTTTTAATTAGGTTCCTATACTTTTTTTCTTTTCAATTGGGTCCTTAGATGTTAATTTTTTTTTTCAATTTAGTCCCTACCGTAACAAAACCGTTTAAATAACAGAATATTCTATTCAAAAATCGAATATTCTCCTAATTAAGTTATAATAGCTAATTAAACCCACTTCTATTTTTTAAAATACCAAAAACACCCTTGCCATTTTATCCAAAAACAAAGAACCCTAGTCAGCGCTTGTTCTCTGTGAAGTCACTGCGTTTCTCCTCCGATCCATTCGTTGGTGTCGTCCTCCATCTACGGCGGCGGCGTCGTCGTCGTCGTCCTTGGCGGCGTGAGCGTCCATCGTCGTCATCGTCCGTCATCCTTGGTCTGCGCTGCACTGCTCTGCGCTGGTCGTGCGTCTGCTCTACTCTGCTTCCCACTGGTGGTGTGTCGCTTCCGTCGTGTTCTCTCGCTGTGGATTGCTACGCCGCTACTTGCGTCGCCACACCTCGCCGCACCTCGCCTTGCTGCCTGAAGTCGATCTGCCAAAATCCCATATTTTTTCCAATTAACAATTTCTTCATTTTCATGGCAGATCCTTCCCATCTTAAACCCAGGTTAGATTCTAACTATCGTCATCCTAGACAATGGAGCTGGATTAGCTTTAAATGCCCCCTTTTATTTTGTTATGAGCTTTAATTACCCTTTAATTAATTAAAAATTGTTCCTTTTATGTTCCTTGGGGGCTAGAAAATATTTTGTGATATGATCCACTTACAGTTGGATAGGCTCACGTGGTTTTTGTTCATGGTTCTGTTCATTGAACTCTAATTAGCAGAGTTGTTATTAATCCTAAGTGACTCTGAAAAAAAGGGTTTTCCCGCGGGGGATGTTTAATGTTGTTATATTTTGTTAATGTTGAAATGTAAGTGGAAACCAAATAAAGCAAAAGAATTTGTCTTCTTTCTGTTTGATTTTGTTGGTTGCTTTTGCTTTACTTTCTAGCTTGCTTGGACCAATTGGTGTTTAAGGCTATTCCTCGCTTTTTAAGTGGTGCTGTATTGATTTAAACATGCACCAAGAAGTTCAGACTTAAAAGATGTTCAAATTTATATGATATTTGCTAGACTCCATCAAGGGAAACTATTAGTTTTCCATGGTGCTCTTTTTACTTTGGTGTGTTCTTGATGTGAATGAAAATTTGCAGCTCTTATAAGTTAAGACACAGATTCATATAAAATTGATGTCCTTGTTCATAAACGGTGAAAATAAAATCAAAATCCTATAGTCAAAGATGGTTGGTGCAGTTTATAATGATAACTGATTGCTTACTAAACAAAAAAATCAAAGTTAAAATCCTGTGACTCTGGCGAGGTCAGGTTTAAAGGAATTATTTATAATTTATTGCTGGAAAATCCTATCATTTGTTGTTATTTCCGATGTGATGGACCTTAGTTCAAATGTTTGTAATGTGCCTATTGTTGTTGTCTGTTGTAGAAGTTATAGATTTGTCAACTTTCCACCCCTTAGAAATGCTCTGAAAATTCATGCTTTGTTGCAGTTCAATCTTTTATCCATTGGTGTATTTGTAATGCAATCAGTTGATGAACGAGAAGAGGAATCCAAAGCGTCTGAAATCACTGTATTCCAAAATGCCTATGACAGACCAAGGTTTATCTCAGCAGAAAGAATTATACTCAATGAGCAGGAAGAATTATCTCAGCAGCACATTAATGGCAATAACTTTACTGATAGACCAAGGTTTTCCAATTCTAGCTTTCGGGAGGATCCATCTTCAGGAAGCACTTTGAACACTTCAGCGAATCCTTAGGATAGGCCAATTGGGAGTGCCAACAAGCTTGTTAGCAGTGGTCAAGAGGGGCTTACTTATGATGACAACTCAGGACATGGATTCTTAACTGACATCTTTGCTGAGAATGCAATCGTGGATGATACTAATTTGAACCCTTTGGAGTTCTTAGCTTCTCTGTTCCCTGGTTTTGCTGTAGAAAGCCTTGTGATAGTGACATTGGTTTCAATTCGGACATTGCTTCAAGTCTGAAACTATGCTTTCTATGGTTTTTATTTTTAGATTTCAAATTACATAGCCTTTTGATTTTCTATAGTATACCATGATATGATAAAGACATAAACTATATTTCATGAATCTACACAAATGTAAAATGTTACATGATCATAATAAATACTTGAATGATGGAAATTGAATTTTATATATACTTTTTACTACTATTTCTGTTTCATTTTATTCATTACTTTTTTTTGTATGTTCTTAAGATAAGGTATTTTGAAAGTCAAAAAAATAAAAAAAAATTATTTTTGGTACAATTTGTATATAAATAAGCAAAAGAATGATAATGACAAAATAAAAGGGATTATAGGAATATCTTTCATGTCGTAGAATCATTGAATAAGGATTATAGGAATATCTTTCATTGAATATTTATAGTTTTATCGAATTTTCAATTAGGTCCTTATACTTTTTTTCTTTTCAATTAGGTCCCTAAGGGTATACAGGTAATTTCACAATTTATTAACATTTTTTTGACGTTTAACGTTAACAAGGACTAAATTGAAAAAAAAATGATGTATAGGGATCTAATTGAAAAGAAAAAAAAGTATAGGGACCTAATTGAAAATTTGGTGAAACTATAGGGACCTGCAGAGTAATTAAACCAAAAATAATAGGAATCATGAATTGAGTAATGAATATAGTTTCTTTTTTGGAATTCCTTTCATGGAATTATCGCTCTCTCTTAATTTTCTCTAAATTTCCTCTGATTGATTAATTCTTCTCTATTCCTAAATTATACCCCTTACATTGGTGTTTTCATTGACCACTATTTTTCCATTTTTTTGGTAGTTTGGCGATCTCACTTCCAATGGAACAAATTGGAAGTGTAGCTGAATATTTTACTGCCTTTTTGTGTTATGTTCAAAGAGTAAATTTGAATGATGCTGAAATATTGAAGACATTTCTTAATGGATTGAAAACTTATATCCATAGAGAAATTATCTTTGATGATCCTAAAATTATTCGTGATGCTTTTTATTTGGCAAAGTATTATGAAGAATACTGGAGCAATCCATTTTCAGAAATTTCAAAGCCAAAATATCATCTCAACACCAAATCCAGAAAAGTTCATCAACAAAAATTTCCTATCAATCACTGTATTAAAGTTTGAAATCAACATTTTAAACAAAAATTCAAATCCAGAATTTCATAGTAGACACCACAGACCATCAACTGAACACAAAATCAGAAATTCAGAAGCATTAGTTAGTGAAATGGAGACAGTTCAGCAAGACCAGAAACATGTCCAAAGTGGACCCAATGAATCCGTAAGAGCAACTCCAATAGTTACTTTTTGGAGTCCCTATTACTGTGGCGTGTCAGAAAAAAAGGAACCAACCATTCGTGTCAGAAAAAAAGGGAACCAACCATTGGAATAAGATGAGAAGGAGGTCCTTCTCTTGGATCGAGAAGAGAGAGTCCCTCTGAGTGGAGACTCTTGTTGCCCAATAATAACTTGCCACTTGGCAAGTTATTTGAAAAATAAATAATTATATAAAATTTTTATTAATTAAATAATTATATTAAATAATTAAATAATAATTAATTCTGTAATAATTATAATAATAATTATATTAAATAATTATATTTTTATTTAATTAATAATTTATATTAATTATTTAAATAATAATTAATTAGATTAAATAATTAAATTTCTATTTAACTAATTATTTAGATTAATTATTTATATCATAATTAATATTAAATATTATTTATATTATTATATTAAATTATAATTAATTAACTTTACATACATTAAAAAATAAATTTAATTTTTACATCTTACAAAATAATTTTTGGTTGGGTTAGTTATTTTTATTTTTAAAATTTAAAATGCTAACCACGTTATTAAAATTATCAGTTGTAAAACTATATATTTTGTATTATTGTTACATATGAATTTTTTTAATATTAATATCTTTTAATAGTGAATTATTTTTAAATTTATAAATTTAAATGATATTATTAAAAAAATAATTACATTAATTTTAAGTATTTTAATTAATTAATTAATTACGTAGGACCACAACAGGGACTAAAGTTAGTTCCTTCTAATGGAGAAGAGAGAGATGCTTTGAGTTCCTATTTACTATTTATGACGCAAAAGCTGACGTGGAGTTACTTTTTATGACAGGTAGGCCATAAATAGGAACTGGAATGAATTCCTACTGGAGATGGTCTAAACGCTTAGCCTTATACAATATGTTATTTTTCTAATATTTTTAATTAAAAAATCATCAAATATACAAAAACTTTTAAAAATATATTTATATTAAAAAAAACGTATATGTTCAAATAGATTTCCAAACAATTTCACGTTGAACGTTTTCATTTCCAAAAAAAAAAATTACATTGAGATTTTTTAATTTTACAAAAATAAAACATGGATATCTATATTAGTCATACTCGTTATTTTACTTAAGCAAATAAATTCTCAAAAAAGTGTGATATAAAAATTTATATATTTTATTTTTATAAAATTAAAAAACTTTAATATAATAAAAATTTTTATAAAACAAAAACGTCCCATGCAAAATTTTTTAAAGATATATTTAAATATATATTAAAAAATAAAAATACTATTCGTACACTAAAATTAATTACTAAATTAGTTATGAATATATCCGTATATAAATACATGTGTGGTTTAATTTATTTTTAATGTATATTTATATTTTAATATATAGTTTATACAAATAATTAATTTTGGTGACTAATTTTAATATACACTTAGCATAATCATAAAAAGAAATTAACTTAATGATATCTAATATTCACGTCAGATCTTTAGTCCCTTGGGCACACCTACTCTCTAGCAAAATAAATAATTCACTCAGGGATACAACCTTTCATCCCAATTACACACAATAGAATCTAACCTGTGACGGGGATATAAAAGTCATAACTGTCAAAGCTATGCCTATAGCATTGCAGCCCCCTGCCTGGGATTCAATTGCAGCCACATGGCTTGCAATATTTCTTGCCCTCCTTCTTACACCCGCTACATCCGCCGCCGGCGATATAAATTACCGCCAAGCCCAAAACCATGGCCCATTATCGAAAACTTCAACCTTATTGGGCCTCTCCCTCACCGGTCCCTGCATACTCTCAGCAAAAAGTATGGGGCCATCATGCACCTCCAGTTGGTTCTACCCCTATCATCGTGGGCTCCACAGCCCAAATGGCAAAGGCCTTCCTCAAAACATACAATTTGCAATTGCAGATCGGCCCAAACTTGCTGCAGGAAAATACACAACTTATAACTATTCCAATATTACTTGGTCCCAGTACGGCCCATACTGGAAAGTGGAAACATCCCCGCAGATTGTGCGCAACAGAATTATTCAGCGCGAAACACCTCCAGTCTTATGAGTAGATAAGGTCATAAGAAAGCAAGAGCTACGTGCTTTTCTGAATAAGCTGTTCAACAACGCCAACAAAACCATTGTGTTAAGGGACCATTTATCCACCTTAAGCCTCAATATCATGAGCTGCATGGTGTTCAGGAAGACGTACTTAGAGAACTTGGAGGATGCAATTGTATCGCCGGAAGAGTTCAAGAAGATGCTTGACGAATTGTTCTTGCTAAATGATGTGCTCAATATTGGGGACTTTCCCTTGGATTAACTTCTTGGATTTGCAGGGTTACATAAAGAGGATGAAAATGTTGGGTAAGAAGTTCGATAGGTTTATGGAGCATGTGTTGGATGAACACATTGAGAGGTGGAAAGCAGTGAAGGATTATGTTACAAAAGACATGAAGATTATGTTGCAAAAAACACGGTTGATGTTCTTGTGCAGATTGGAGAGGATCCAACTCTTGAGTCATCATGTAGTACTTAATTACTATTTATATTTATTTATTTTATCTTAAATATAAAATTTAGAAATAGGAAACAACCAAATTGGTCTAAAAATTTTTAAAACAGACATTTTTATTTTCAATGAATTATAGTTAACTAGGTGTTCGAAAAATATTTTGGCAAGGCTTATATTTTAAAAAAATATTATTATGCCCAAAATGAATAGAAACTCACTCAAAAGATCGAACTACTACACTTACCCGATGGCAGTTTAGCTCTACTTATGTGAATAAGTAACTAACTCCTAAGATATCTCCCACTTATCTAGAAGGGAATATTTATCCTCCCTCAAAAGGTAGAACTACTCTAAAAGGGGGTACTCTAAAAAGTGGTTATCTATTCTACTATAAATACACTGACATCTTCAGGTATATTTAGGACTCAATCTACTAAAAACCTGCCTAAAACCCTTGCTAACATAAGCATCAGAGGTCCTTGCAGGTACCACCCTCACCTCCTCACGAGGAACTCGAACAGCGGCACCTCGGCACCGGTACAAGTTGGACGCTGTCACAGAAGGAGCCCGAACCTCACGTCTAGGCCCAAATACAATCCGGTTTCAGGTAATCTTCATAACATTGGCGCTGTTGGCAGGGACTTGGAAGTCTACACCGAACCATGGCGGGCGAGCAATTTGAAGATGGACACACTGCATCTGAGTCCGAGACAGAACCTCATAACGATGACCGATCCCTTGTGATACCCCCACGACAAGAAGGAACAAGTAATCCTAATAGGAAAGGAACATCACAAAATTCTCAAAGCCAACAACTACAGCCAAAGGTACATCCACTTGAGAACGAAGTACTTCTACACCCAACTGAAATCCTAGGACTCGTACACGGACATCATGGCCGGTTAGAGTAACTCGAACAGGAGATCGAGCGACAAAGAAAAGCCGAAAGAGATCTATACGACGTAGAAGGGAACTTGAGGAAAAGCTTCTAAAATTAGAAGCTGATCTACGAAATCGGACTAACAACACTAAACGAGAAAAAAATCCTTTTGGGGGAGAAGACCCATTCATAGAAGAGATCATGTGTGCTAAGGTCCAAGGAATTTTAAAAGTTTTGATATGGATCTCTATGATGGCACAACCAACCCAAGACATCATCTCAACAATTTCAAAAGTAGGATGTATCTGGCCGATGCATCCGATGCAACTCGTTGCAAGGCTTTTCCGACAACATTAACCAAAGCAGCAATGAAGTGGTTCGATAGCTTACCACCCAGGTCAGTGACTTGCTTTGATAACCTAGTAAGAAACTTTCCTACCCAATTTTTAATTCAGAAGAACAAAGGGAAACATGCTCCAAGTCTCTTAGGGGTAAAACAAGAAGTATGAGAAACTCTCTGAGCTTATATGGAAAGGTTCAATAAAGTCTGCTTAGAAATACAGAATTTGCCATCCAAAGCAGTAATAATGGGATTAGTTAATAGCCTTAGAGAAGGTTCATTTTCTCAATCCATATCAAAGCAGCACTCGACCTCTTTATATGAAGTACAAAAGCGGGCAGAGAAATATATTAACATGGAGAAAAATTTTCGACTTAGAGATCCAGCTCCAAGGCTGAACCCAACCTACCAAGTTGGGGATAAGGATAAGGAAACAAAGAAAAAGATGAATACAGCTCGGAAAAGTCTCGAAGATACCACAACTACACCCCACTCCGAGTTTCTCTTGTTGATATCTACAGGGAGATCTGTCACATTAAAAGGCTTCCGCCTCCTCACCCCATTAAAGACAAAAAGGCTGGAAGTCGGACGGAATGCTGCGAGTATAAAAAATTATATGGTCTTTCTACCAACGATTATTATGATCTAAAAAATGTTATAGAAAAGTTGGTTAGAGAAGGTCGGCTAGAAAGATACCTCGCTGAAAGACGGCGAGATCAGCCACCACCAACCCTAATAGGCACATACACATGATAAATAAAGGATTTGCAGGAGGAAAAATTACTAAGTCCTCACATAAAAGGCATCTTAAGGAAGTATATCAAGTCAGGAAAGATTGCGGAGTTTTCGACTTACCCACAATCTCGTTCAATCAAAAAGATGCTCAAGGGGTGACACCTAGTCATGATGATCCCAAAGTAATCACAATGATACTTGCTAATATAAACCTCCATAGAAATTTGGTGGATCAGGGGAGCTCAGCCGACATATTATTCAAACCCGCTTTTGATAAACTCGGTTAGAAGAAAAGAAACTGAAGGCCTATCCAGACAACCTTTTTGGGTTAGGAGATACGCCGATCCAACTTCTTGGTTTCATTTTTTTGTGTGCCACTTTTGGTAAAAGTATGAAATCAAGAACCTTAAGCATTGACTACATTGTGGTCGACTTGGTGTCAGCCTACAATGCCTTGATAGGTCGGACCACCTTGAACCGACTAGCTGCAGTTGTTTCTACATCTTACTTATGCATGAAGTTTTCAACTACAGAAGGAATTGCCACTGTAAATGGAGATCAGAAATTAGCAAGAAAGTGTTACAATGAAAGTCTCAACCTAAGGGGCAGTACCAAAGGTAAGGAAGTCAACAGTATTGAGTTCGGTGGTATCCAAGCACGAGAAGAGCTGCATTCACAACTTGAAGGAAAGGTCGAAAAAGTTCAAATCAGGATTAGACAGAAAAGACAACGAGTATAGGGGCTAACCTGGATGAAAAATTAAAGGCAAATCTCGTTGAGCTCTTACAAAGAAACGCCGATCTCTTTTTCTGGAAATCCTCCGATATGCCTGGCATAGACCCCCGACCTCATGTGTCATAAGCTCGCCGTTTACCCAGACTCTCGACCTGTTCAACAAAAATCGCAAAAACTCGATCCTGAAAGAACACAAGTCGTAGAAGAACAAGTGCAACCTTTGTTAGAAGCCGAGTTTATAAGGGAGGTAAATACCCTTTGTGGTTGGTCAATATGGTCTTTGTGAAAAAGCAAAATAAAAAATAGAGAATGTGTGTTGATTACACTGATCTCAACAAAACTTGTCCCAAGGATCCATATCATCTTTCCAGCATTGATGCCTTGATTGACTCAGTTTCAGAATATAGATATCTATCCTTCATGGACGCATATTCGAAATACAATCAAATCTTGATGTATAAGTCTGATCAAGAGAAGACCTCTTTTATCACTCCAAAAGCTAACTATTGTTATGTAGTAATGCCTTTTGGATTGAAAAATATTGGAGCCACATATCAACGATTGATGAACAAGGTGTTTTCATCTTACCTTAAAAAATTGATGGAAGTATATATGGATGACATGCTTGTAAAGACCAGAGACAATCTCAACCTCTTGTCTGACTTAGCTGAAGTATTAACCACAATAAGAAAGCACGGAATGAGACTAAATTCTTCAAAGTGTACCTTTGCAGTAGAAGTTGAAAAGTTCTTAGCCTTCATGCTCACTCAAAGAGGTATTGAGGCCAACCTGGACAAATCAGCAATATTGGAGATGAAAAACCCAACTTGTCTCAAAAAAGTCTAACAACTAAATGAAAAGTTGGCAGCTTTATCCACATTTCTGGCAAGATTAGCCATGAAGCCTTTATCCTCGTTTTCAATACCTTAAAAGGGGAATTAATTTAAATGAACTCAGGAATGCGAGCAAGCCTCCCAAAACTTTAAAACCTTTTTGAGCCAACCTCCAATTCTTACCCGACCTGTCTTAGGGGAGGAGCTTAATGGATTTTTTCTGAAAAGGATTTTTCTGGAGGGAGTTTTACGAGGCACCATAGTAAGGACTAAGGGTAAAAAGAAAAATCCTTAGTAACAAGAAGACTTATGTAAATCATTTTCTTTTTATTAATGATAATTCATTTTCTACCAATTTTCTATCCAAATGCATTAATTTAAACTCGAAAAAACTACAAAAATTATTGCCCGACCTGAGTGGTTGGTAAGATGAAGCGACGAGGTACAAATTAGTGTAAGAAGTTATATAAGTAGTTCATGGTCCGATCTTAAAAGAGCTGGACCTAAAACGAAATGTAAGAGTAACTTGATAAATCTGACTACTTAAAGTCAGAGTGTAAACAATTAAGGAAAAACAATATTTACATATGAAAGGTCCAAAAATGACCGACCTACTTCGTCAACGTCTTTCCCAACTTAGCAAAAACAACATCAAAAACTTCAAAAATAACTTAGTAAAAATTTCTAAGTCGTAAAGGGTTAACAAAAATGACTTTGACTATTTATGTAAAATTCTAAAAATAGTTTTTACAAGTTATAATTTATTTATTTTTATCTGCATATTCAATTTTAATAATAATTTTTTTATTTATGAATAGATTACTTCCTATTTTAATATATATATAATTTTAAATTATTGTATAAATATAATTAATATGATCTTATTTTTATTATTTGAGCATCATTAATGTCCTTGTGAATTTTTATTGCATAATTTATTTTGACCAAAAATAATATAATTTGATTTATAAAAATTTAAACTTGAGCATTTACTATGATTAAGCTCAAATTTTAATTTATTTTGTTATGTTATATAAATATTAAATTCTTTGATTAATTACTTATTTAATTACAATATGATATGATATAAAAAATTTATATTGACAATTAAATTTCAGTTGTTATACAAATATTATATTTTAGGTAATTGTATATTTTTTATTATTTTAAAAATTATTATATATTTTTAGAATCGTTTAATTATATTTATTTTTTTTAAAAGAATTGTCATTATTGTAGAGCAATTAATATTTGTAATAGTCTAAAATTGAGAAAATAAAAAATACAAGATATTAATACTCTAACTTTTTGAGTTATAAATTTTGAAAAAAAATATATATGATTATGGTTAATGATCATAATTGGAGGCTTTTATTTTATTTCAATTTTTTCAGAATATGTTTGCCTTAATTAAATTTTATTTTTTTATTAATTGCTATTGTTTTTTGGTACACTTAAATGTCATTAGTTTATATCAATTAAAATTTATGACTTAAAAAAATAGACACATGTCTAAGTGAACAAGAAATATTCTTTTAATAAAAAATTTATAGTACTTTAGCTTTTTTTTTTCCTACATCATATCTTACCTTTTTATCATAATTAAAAGTTTTGCAGATACAATAAATTAACTATTATATTATTAAATATATTTTTAAAGATAAATTATTAAATATTAATTATCATAATCATATTTAAAGGTATCTAAGTTATTTTTATATAATAAAAGTGATATACTTCAAAATATATTTGTATATAATTTACAAACAACTATATGTGATTTTTACCATAATTTTTATTTTTAATAAAAAATATTATTATATTAAAGTGATGTATTTTAAATGTGTATAAATGTGATTTTTATTACAAAAAAAATTACAAAATAATAAATGCTATTTTGTTTTAATTTTATCTTAAATATTTAATTTTAATTTTATTTTTAACATTTCAATATGTTTAAGTTATATCACTAGGACAAATAATATTAATTATAACTAATCAATTATGTTATTTGATTTGACTAAAATAAACATTAAATTATTTAATAAATAATAAATAAAGAAATAAAATAAATAAATTTAATTTAAATTATACTCGTATTATTTTTTATATATGAATCATAATATACTTTTTTGTATTTTAATTAATAGTCTCTAAAAAAGTTAATATTTTATTTACAAATATTTTGAATTTTCTATAATATTTTTATAAAACTTGATTAATAGGCTTCTTTTATAATATTTTCTTTGAAATTTTTTAATAAAAATATATCTTTAGTTTTGTCTTTCATCTTTTATATTCATTCATTATACTAAATTTTTTTACAATGTACACGCATTATTTTTTTTGTCTTCTTTTACTTCTTTTAATTTCTTTTTTTACCTTATTTTTAGTTGTTTATTTTACCTTTACTCCTGGTATGTTTATTGTATTTTATTTTATTTTAATCTCAATTTTATAGTTATTTTTAATTATATAAAATTAAATAGTTTCTGTCAGGACATGCTTAAATATATTATTTATTATATATCATCATTAGAATAAATAAAAAATATAAATTAAATATATTATTTAATTTTAATTTAAACTAAAAATTGAATAAACTGTCAAAAAAATATCAACTAATTTTATTTTTAATTTTTCTATAATTTTATTTAAAGGTAAAGTCTCTCTATAACCACTAACATCATCGATAAAAAAAATATAAGTCTCTATAAAATGATATATATAAGATAAGTAACATATATATAATTTCAAAGTTATTAATCATAAATTGTGGACAAATTTTTAAAAAGAAAATTTTATAGATCAACATGTAACTTTCTAATATTTTCGAGACGTATCAATATTTAGGTTATCTATATATTACTTTTTAAAGTATTATAATTTCACAAGTTATAATATGTGATATTTGTTATTGTTATATATATGAAAAATGTGAGTTAGTATTTACCCATTTATCTTTGATTAATATTATTGTAACTAGAATATATTAGACTTTACGAGAATGATATAACCTAAACTTTGGTTATCTGAGAATTTAGTGAGTGGTTACTGTTGGAAACAAGAAACTAAACTGGAGGAAGGATTTGTGTATCATTGAGTGTAATCAAGTTGTCTATTCAAGTTGTCTAGAATGATACAATATAAAGGGTATTTATAGGTGCTAAAAGAATCGTAATAATAAAGACGTAATCTCCTATAATAAATATTCAGATATACTAAATAATACTAATTGATCCTAATTATATTCTAACATCCCCCCACAAACTCAAGTGACAACTTGAGTTTGAAACTTATTTAAAACAACGAAATAAAGAGAAAAAAACTGAATAAACTGATAAAACGGGTGCAGATGGAACTGCCGCTTGTCTGAAGGAAGCGCAGATGGAACTGTCAAAAAGAAATGCAGACGGAATTGCCACAAGAAAACACAGACGAAACGCAGACAGAACTGCTACGAGAAAACGCAGATGGAACTGCCACGAGAGAACGCAGATGGAACTGCCACAAGAGAACGCAGACGGAACTGCCACAAGAGAATGCAGACGCAATTGCCACGAGAGAACGCTGACGGAATTGCCACGAGAGAACGAAAACTATATGATTTCTTCATGAGAATAGGTAAGCAGCGGATGACAAATGGTGTTTGATCATTCGACTCAGAAAAATAGAAGACAGAGAGAACAGGCTAGTCGGTGAGGTGAAAAAGTATCAAAGGAGTGACAAAAGATAAGGAAAAATGACATAGAAAAAAAAGTGCAAAAACTACGGTGAGTTTACTGCAAGGAAAACAACCTATCCTCTTCAAGGAGGATACCATGGCTCTGATACCATATTAGAAACAAGAGACTAAACTGGAGGAAGGATTTGTATATTATTGAGTGTAATCAAGTTGTCTATTCAAGTTGTCTAGAATGATATAATATAAAGGGTATTTATAGGTGCTAAAAGAATCGTAATAATAAAGACGTAATCTCCTATAATAAATATTCAGATATACTAAATAATACTAATTGATCCTAATTGATTCTAATTATATTCTAACAGTTAGAGTAGCTTCACATCACGAACCAATATGAATGCTAGCAATAAGAATGATGAAAAACCAGCTAAAATAGATATTCGCAGGGACTACTCGTGATTTGGGGTTAGATGAAAATTCATGAAATCTTCACGACCTGCCCACGTAAAATAAATGGGGACGGAGACATAAATGGCCATCCGTAGAACCCATTAAATAATTGCGAATATAAAATTACTCATTCATTTTAATTTATATATACATTAATCCCTTTCTTGAATTTAGTATTAAAAAATATATAAATAGTATAAATTGATATTTTTTAGTAGAAAAACAATAATAAAAATTATTAATTAAGCTAATTACATAATAAAAAAAATTATGAATAATTTTTAAATAATAATAAAAATTAAGATCACTATTTTCACATACTAAAAAATTTATAAAAAAAATTTTAGACAATAAATTAATATTTAGTAAATTATATATAGCCTTGTCAAAAAAAAATAATTAATACATTAAATATTATTATTTATGTGTTAATATCATATGGATTATTGATTATTAAGTTATAATAATTTCTAATCTAATTTTTAATAATTAAAATTTAAATAATTAAAATTATTAAATGCTGAATGTTTTTGCACCTAACCAATTTTATTTTTATTATTGTAATTAAACAAAAGATGATTTGTTAATTAATTCTAAATTCAAATTTAAATTTGAGTAAGAAAATAAACAAAAGATGATTTGTTAATCAATTCTAAATTCAAATTTAAATTTGAGTAAGAAAATAAAAAAAAATTGTTTTGAATTTTATTTTACTAACCAAAATTAATTTTAAGATAATAAATTACTTTGTACATCATATCATATCGTAAGATAGTGTGGTCATTTGCTATTTTTTATTGGCAAATATTATCAAATGAAATGGCGTAAGAAATTAAAAAATATATATTTATAATCTAGAGAATATTAATTTCTTTTTCAATAAAATAAATTTTATATTAAATAACCAAAGTTGTTATTGGTTTCTCTTCACATTAACTAATACTCAACGATGATATTATGGTAATATTACCAAAAAATATTAATCAATCTAATAGATTTTGTAATGACATAAGTCTATAAATTTAGAAACAACGTTGATTGTATTGTTTTGACTTCAAAAGAATGAATATGATATTAACAAATAAAATTGTCCCAAATAAATTTTAATATAAAAAAATCTTCATAAATATTGCTATCAATGAGAGAAATTGTTATACTTTAAAGACAAATACTCTTTTTTTTTCTACGAATTTTTTAATTTGGCAGGTTGAGGACTAATCCACTATATATTGATGCTTCATTTATTAAAAGTCTGCTGATAGCCAATAGATTACTACACACATAAAACGAGATTCGAACTTTAAATACTTGCTTAGACAGACGAGTGAGATAATCACTCAACCAACCTAAATTAATTAAAATAAATACTAATTATTTTTAATATTTTCAAGTTATAAAATATTTATAGTAATAATTATTATATATATTTTTAGTTTAATTTCTTAATAAAAAATTTATATAACTTTATGTATTATCCCGTGCAGGGCACAAGAACATAAATTAGTCTGATTAAAAAAATTTTTGGTGACTAATTTGGAAAATAAGTGATCTTTTAGGAACGAATTTGACTATTTACCCAATTAAAGAGTTGAACAAATCTCTACATTTAAGCAAAATACTTAACCAAGTTGTTATAATCGCTTTTCAAATCATGTACCTTCTCCTTCTCCGTTTCCTCCTCCTCCTCCTCCTCTTTCTCTTCTTCTTCTTACTAGCATCTTAGTTGCTGTTTTTACTTCTCCTTCTTTTTCTCTTTTTT
Organism: Arachis hypogaea; assembly: GCF_003086295.3. Classification (NCBI taxonomy): domain Eukaryota; kingdom Viridiplantae; phylum Streptophyta; class Magnoliopsida; order Fabales; family Fabaceae; genus Arachis; species Arachis hypogaea. The sequence continues at coordinate 20,701,424 of NC_092054.1, forward strand.
TCTTTCGATATCGTCGTCACCACTGCCATCACTATCTTCTCCTCCTCCTCTTCCCTTTTTTCATTTGATTTTTTATTTTTCATTCGTTTTCCTCCATCATTTTCTCCATCGTCATAATCATTGTTATCATTATATCGTCATAATCATCATCATTATCGTCATCGTCATCTTTTTTATCGTTATCGTCGTTATTATTATCGTTATGTTTAAATTTTTGTCATATTAATAATGTTGTCTGATCCAAAATTAATTTGGATATGTTTTTATTCATGATTGAGTCTTGTTTGTATGCTTGTTGTCGAATTGAGTTTGCGTGTGCAATTATTAAGAAAAGCTTCTATGGTGGAGAAAGTATTTTCTGGTCCTCCAAAGACTTGGATACATTTTCAATTGTGAAAAAATTATAGATTGTTTTAAAATTTTGCAATTCAATATTAACATTTTTTTGTTGGTGATGTGACACACTCACATGACCCACTCACAGTATCAATGATCATGGATCTAAAAAATTAATATCCACCTATACACTTGTCAACATCCAAAAAAGAAAAAACTGTAATTTTATTTTATATTTATAAATTGTAACATATGTAATTAATAATAAATAGTTTTAGTAACTAAAAATAGATAATAAAATTAACTCAATAAAACATAATAAATAGTTACAGACAGTTAACTTTTAAAGTTAGTTAAAATAAAAGTGTATACTATCGATATTAATATATTAATATTTTTTATTAAAATAATCTTATCTATATTAGTAATTATCTTGGATAAAAAATATTTATATCATAAATGTTATAAGAAATAATATTTAATAATTTTTGTCAAGTGAATTTTTTAATATATTTTTATTGTGAATGATTATATTTTTTTAAAATAAAAAAAATTTAGAGAGCAAATTTTGTTTCGAAATTTTTGTGTACTTTTTAAATATTTGTTCAGATGTTGTTACAAAAATTTAGGTCACATAAATAAGTTGTTTGCTAAATATAAAAGTCATTTTTTTATTTACAAAAAATATAATATTTATTAATTCTTTTAATCGTATTTTTAAATTATTTAGGAACTATTTTGTCGATAAAATCTTTAATCTTTTTGTCAGTGGCTGAATTTTTTGGATACTAAATTGATAGTTAGTCTAAATAATTATTTAGAAACACATAGAGAATAAAAATATTTAGATATGTTAAAAATAAAAAAATAATTATAAATTATTTTTTTATAATTTAATATTCTAGATTAATTATAGATTATTTTTTTATTATTTTAGATTAAATATAAATTATTCTTTTAAAAAGATTAAGTTTTATGAAAAAATCGTCAACAATTTCATGACTGATTTATAAATATAGTTTTTTATTATAAATTTCCATCACAGAGAAGATAGCTGTCATTTTTTGGGATTTCTGCTAGGCCGTCACAAATGTTAAATAACAAAAATAATAAATTAAAAGGACTCAAAATTTTCTTTCTACACTTGCGTAAGACATAAATAACAACCATTATTCACACGGGTATTATTCATCTTAAAACAAATTAATAATTAATTAATTATCATTTAAAATATACAAATAATAATTAAAAATTAATACTATTCCATTTAAATTAATAAACAAAATTTTGAATGTAAATATAAAAAATTAAAATTTGATAATTTGAATTATATCTATTTAAATAAATTCATAAAAAATATCATTTTAAAATATTTTTAATTTAAACATAGTTTTTCGATTTAAAATAGACTTTCAAAAATTATATTTAAACTCAAAATACTATGATTTAAATTTTTTAATTTATTTAATTTAAAAAATTAAATAACTAAAAAAATATTCTTTTTTAAAAAAATAAAGGCTATTAATTTTTTTTAATATAGATCAATGACATAATCTTTCGATACTCAATTAAGAGGTTGCGGGTTCGAGTCTCCTATCTTTGGTAAAAAAAATCAATATTTTCATATTTCATAATATTAAATATTCTTTATTTATTATTAGAAAATTAAATTATTAATTACTTTAATATTATTAGCAGTTTTCTTTTCTTTTTATCAATATAAAAAAATAAAGAAATAACCATTTTTTTACCTGAATTTGACATTTACTTATATATTTATTGTTCTTCATAAATTAATTTTACTAAATACATATTTATTACAAAGAAAATTATATGGTACAGATCTAAATCTGTACAGATTTAAAGATTTGCTTACTTAAACCACACTTTTTAAAGTCACACTTTTCACTTAAAACCGTAGCTCTTCACAAAGAAAAACGTCACCTAATGGAAAAAAAGTAAATTAGAAGATTTAAGAGAAGAAATAATTAAGTTATCAAAATTAATAGATCAAAAATTAATGATTTTAACTAATGTTAACTGTAATGACACCGAATTCTTAAAATCAATACAAAATGATTTTTCTCAAAATCTTTATTTTACTATAAGCTTTATTGAAGGACTTCAAAAACCTGAAAAAACTTATTTTTCACATGGAATTTCTAAGAAATGTTATCATGGAAATGATTCCCCACATCTTCATCATACTTTTAACCCACAATTAAATTCTATAGTAGATATGCTCGAAGAAATACTAGTATTCATAAAATTTCAAAGAAATAAGGAAAAAGAAAATCCAAAAGAAGAAAAATTTCAAAATATAATCAACATAACAGATTTAAAAGTAAAACCACCACTAAAATTATGAATATTGAAGAAAAATTAGAAGAAGTTACAATGCTTTTTAAACAATTAAAAATGGCTCAAGAAAATAATATTATGGAACAGGGATTTCAGATAGAAGAAGAAATAGTAAATTCTGAAAATATAGAAAATGAAGAACACATCCTAGATTATTCAAGTGACGAAGAACCAGCAATTCCAATACAAGTAAAAAATGAAGCTGGAACATCTAGGGATAATCAATCTCAATTTAAATGGGAAACAGGTTTTGATAATTATGCTTTTAAAAAGGGGTTTATAAATAAAGATTCAAAATATACAAAAATACCATCAAAATACGTTCCTAAAATTCAGGAAATGGAAGGAGAAAGAATGCTCGATTTAGACTGTAAAACGAATGAAAAAGAAATTTTCGAAAACTGGTTGAATTCCTTCTTATTAGAAGCCTTTACTAATCCAAAACTTAATGAATTATCTGGAAGAGACATTTGGAATTACATAGGGTTTCATACTAAAGGAGCTATAAGAGATTATATGACATCAATAGAAAACCAAATAATAGAAGAATTAGCAACAAAAATAACAGCTTATGATAAGATATTATATATAATGATGATTCTATATAAAGAATTTTTTGGAAAAAATATTATAGATCATAAACAAGAAGTCTATAATAAAGAATATCAAGAAGCAAAAAATCATTTAGCTAACATTCACATATATGATCTATGTAATGTGGAGTCTTATATATGTGAATATAGAATACATTATTACAAATTAAAAGAAGAAGATAAAAATCATTATCTTAATATGTATATAACAAAACTTCCATATCCTGCTAACGAATTTATTATGGGAAGATTTATAAGAGAAATAAATAGAGGAACAATTGAAAATAATTTTGGTGGAGCAACCTCTGCAATAAGAGAGGAAATAAAAGAACGATGTATGCAAGAAGCAACTCAAAAAAGATTTGCAAATATAATTAGAATTTGCTGTCAGGATAATGAAGAGATACCTCAAAAATATGGTCTTAATAAAAATTTTCAAAGAAAAAGAAAATATCAATTTAGAAAAAGAAAATACTATCCAAACTGGAGAAAAAAGAGGTATTTTAGAAAAAGAAATAACAATAAAAATAAGAGACAAAAAAGTGATTATTGCCCAAATAAAAAAGAAAATTGTAAGTGTTGGTATTGCCAAGAAGAAGGACACTATGCAAATGAATGTCCGAAAAAGAAGGATAAAAAGGATCTTACTAAACAAATAGAAATCGCTAAGTCTTGTTTCATGGAACCTTTAGAAGAATCTGATGATAATTTAGACTATATTTTTGAATATGTCTCGAAAACAGACTCAGAGACTGAGTAATAATGCTACATTTATTACTATAAAAATAACAGAAAAATTTATAAATGCTTTCATAGATTCTGGAGCAACACAATGCTTTGCTAGTTCAAATACAAAACTTGATTGGAAAAAATTAAAGAAACCATTAAGAGTTAGAATAGCTGACAAATCAATACATAAAATTGACCTAAAAGCAGAGATGGTTGAAATTTTTATTCAAAATTATAGGTTCATTGTTCCATCTATATACATGTTAGATTCTGGAATGGATTTTATCATAGGAAATAACTTTTTAAAGCTATATCATCCATTCATTCAAGAACTAACATATATAGTTTTAAAAGCTCCACACGATTCTTCAATAAATCAAAAATCAAAACGTATAAAAATACCGACTACTACTATAGATAAGATCTTAAAATTTAAAATATTTTCTATATTGGAGACATGTTATTTAAATTTATACTTTCAAATAAATATCCCAAAAAATAATCTTGAAATAAAGATAGAAGAACTTTTGAATGAAATTTGTGCTGAAAATCCTTTAGATATTAAAAATACAAATAACGAATTAGTAAGCATTAAATTAAAAGATCCGACAAAAGAGATAAATGTTCCAAATAAAATTCATTATTCCGCAAGAGATAGAGAAGAGTTTTCATTAGAATGTAGAGATCTTTTGGAAAAAGGAATTATAAGATTAAGTAAAAGTCCTCATGCGGCTCCAGCCTTTTATGTCGAAAACAATAATGAAATTAAAAGGGGAAAACGAAGAATGGTTATTAACTATAAAAAGATGAATGAAGCAACTATTGGTGATACTCATAAACTTCCAAGAAAAGATTCAATTTTAGAAAAAATTAAAGGAGCAACTTGGTTTTCATCTCTTGATGCAAAATCAGGATATTGGCAACTTCGTTTAGACGAAGAAACAAAGAAATTAACTGCTTTTACTTGTCCAACAAAAGAATCAACAAGTGTGTTGCTCTATGAATGGAATGTATTGCCATTCGGATTAAAACAAGCTCCAGGTATTTATCAAAGATTTATGGAAGAAAATCTAAAAGAGTTAAATGAATTTGTTTTAGTATACATTGATGATATACTAATTTTTACAAAACAGGATAGAGAAGATCATCTTCAAAAATTATTAATAGTTTTAGAAAGATGTAAAGAAAAAGGATTAGTTCTTAGCAAAAAGAAAGCAAGAATAGCAAAACAAGAAATAGAGTTTCTTGGATTAATTCTATCCACTCAAGGAAAACTTAAACTTCAGCCAAATGTCCTAGAAAAGGTAAATTTATTTCCTAATAAAATAGAAGATAGAAAACAATTACAAAGATTTTTAGGGTGTATAAATTATATTTCTGATCGAGGATTCTTAAAGAATATAACAGAATACACTAAAAGCTTATTTCCAAAAATAAGTACTAAAAAAGAATGGAAATGGGATGAAAAAGATAGTATGCAAATTCAAAAGATTAAAGAATTATGTGAAAAACTTCCAGAACTTTATATTCCAGAAGAAAATGACTACTTAATAGTAGAAACAGATGCTTCAGACCTAACCTGGTCAGGATGTCTAAAAGCTAAGAAAGCTATAAAAAGTTTGGAGCAAGGAAAAGAATCACTAGATTCTAAAAATTCCCCAAAGGAATTACTTTGCAGGTATATTTCAGGGACTTTTACTCCAACAGAACAGAGATATACCACTCATGAAAAGGAAACTCTAGCAGCAATTAAATCTCTTAAGAAATGGAAAATTGATTTACTATCTAGAGAATTTACATTAAGGACAGATTCAAGCTACCTAACAGGTTTCATACGATATAATTTAAAAGTTGATTATAATCATGGACGATTGGTAAGATGGTAATTATTTTTGTTACAATATCCAATAAAAATTGAATATATTAAGGGTGACAAAAATGTTATTGCAGATACATTAACAAGAGAATGGAGTTCGTCTACAACGCATTAGATCAAGAAATTCAGAAATACGAACAAGAACTCGAAAAATGCAAGCATTGTCAGCAAATAAGGACACAGATCCAATCCCTCAAGAAGGCCGTCGAAGCAATGAAATCAACACAACAACCAAAACCATCAGAGCTCAGCCAGCTAAGCGTGGTGGACAAATCAGGTGAAGAAAAAATTCCAGAAAATAAAACAATTGCTGAAATTATCAAAAAATCTACCCAAGATAAAAAATATTATGTAATTTATAATGGCCCCATGAAAGGAGTATATGATGCCTGGGAAAAAGCAGCACCATTTACACATCAATCAAGGATAATTCATAAAGGAGGGTTTTTAACACTGGAAGAAGCAAAGGAATCTTTCAGGGAATATGAAGCTCTTCATCCAGAGCAAACCCTAAAAAGAGCAGATAAAGCTCCAATTCAAACCCAGAGAACAGGGATAATAAGAAACATTCCTACAAGGGCTGAAATCAAAGAAAAGAAAAGGGTCTGTAGATCAAATCTCAGAGAAACCCTTAATATAGTCCTGAACTGGACTGAAGAAAAAAGAGCAATTTTAGGATATTATCCTATTGCCAAAGAACAGCTAACAAAGCTGGTTATATTTCCAGATGCATCCCCATCGGACACCTATCAGTTTTTCCAGTATGGATTAATTGATACAATTTTAATTTTTAATGATCTAAAAATTATTAGTGAGTTTCCTGCAGGATTCTTTGATGCAGTGAAGAGATTTAAAAATATGATTGACAACGTAAATCCAAGGGATATATCCCTAAAATTTACGAACAGTCAACCTATTTTTAATGAAGAAGAAGAATGCTTGGTTCCAGCACACCAAGTAATATTCATGTCCGTCTTCCCAGGAAATTTTCAACCAATTGATCAAGTTCAAGATTTAACAATCTACAGTCATGAAGGAAGGCTAGCCAGCACACTAGCAAGGGTCTTCGAAAGAACTCAAAAGATAACAAGGGAATCTCACACAAGAATTAATTATAAAAGCAGAAATACTTTGCTTGTGTCTAGTAAAAGGAATGAAATTGAAGAAAGAGAGATGAGACTCTTAGTGGAATTTGAATCAGCATTCTACAACTTGTCTGGACTCTTAGAAAAGCTCCCTGAAGGGATAAAGAGGAATCTCTGCTATCTGATAAAAGAGAGAGAAGACCACAAGTGCCAGCTATGCGTCTCAGAGTTATCTGAAGAAAGCAATAATAAAACGGAATCAACCCACATGATAAAGGAAGAAGACAACGCATCTGAAGGACACATAATGAAAGAGGAAGACAGCACATCTGAAGCATCTCTCAACATTATTGCATAGTGACGTAAGCGCTTAGGTCATAGAGCACCAACAATGTAGCTGGTGCAAGATAATAAACAATGACGTAAGCAATGACGTCATAAGAAGGGTAAGGATGGGAATTGTCCATCAGACCCAACCATTATAAATAGGTTGCTTAGGCAATTGTACAGGGCATCAGAAAATAGAAAGCAGGAGGCAAAGAGTACTCAAATGCTAGGAGAGCAAGGAGGAAGCTGCCGAGGCGATTCTATGATCTGAAGAAGAATTCCCATTAGGGAAAAATAGTTCTAAACTCCCCTCTGGAGTTAGTATTTACAATCTCCCCTCTGGAGATAAAAACACCTTATGTAAAATATATTAAATAAAGGAAGTTTTTCTCCAGAAAGGTATGTATTCATTCTAAGTCTTTCAATTATGAATTATTTAGAAAGTTTAGAATTAACAGAAGAATCTGATTATTATAGATTAACTGCTTTATTAGATAATGAAAAACAGGCTGTTTTAAAAACAGAATTAAATCTTAAATCAAACGAAAATTTTAATAAACAAAACCTTTTAAAAGAAGTTTTTAATAGAAAAAATATAATATACTATGGAAAAATTCAACTTGAAGCCCCTATAAAGATAAAATCCGCCAATGGAGAACTCGAAATAGCTTTGATAAATGATGAAGAATTAAGTAAACAGATTGAGAAAATTAAGGATCAACAAAAAAGATCTAAAATTGGATGGATTCATATTAGTACTATACAAGTCTTAATCAAATCTACATATATGAAAGGAATTAATTCACCAATAAGCTTAGCAATCTGTGATAAAAGAATTACTGATGACCCAATAGATCAAATAATTGGAATTGTTCATGGAAACTTGGCAAATGTAAATGTTAAATTTAATGCCCATCTGGGATATGCTATACCTTTATCAACTGAAAATCTTGGAAGATCTATAAGTCTGGCTTATAAATTTCACAGAAAGAATTTAATGGAACAAGATGATGAACCATTTTCAATTACATATGCAATAAATTATGCTTTAACAAATAGCCATCATAGTATAATATTTAAAAACAGAGAAAGAATTTATGTCGATGAATTATTTCAGAAAATTGTAAAAACAGAAATACCAAAATATAAAGCTATTGAAAACCCAGTTCTATTAATAAAAGAACCGTCAGGAAAATTAGTTTCATCGAATTTTCAAATTAGAGAATCTAAAATTAATAGCCCTTTAAGTCTATCTAAGTTGAAGATTAAAGAAGAAAATTCTGAAATAAAAGAATTAACAAAAAAGGTCGAAAAATTAAATGAAACCCTAAACACCAAATTATGACAATAAATAAAGAAGAAATATATGTAACCTATCAAGACAAGAAACAAGAGCTTTTTGAAAGAGAAAATCGTTTGAATTATTTACAGTTTTCTGAAATAAATCAAAGAGCATTTGAAGCTCTAAAAATAATCTATGACAAGTTAAAAAGAGAAGTTGAAGAGCTAGAAAAATTAATAAAATCTCTAGAAAATAGTGATGAATCAATGATAGAGTTTGCAGAAATTTTAAAATAAATAATGAAGCATAAAAAGATTGAAAAACCAGAAAATAAAATAAAAAGAAAAAGGGCAGAAAAATTAAAAAGTAAAATAAAAGAGTATAAAAAGGAATTAAATAACCTTCAGATCAAAATTGATGACCTTATAATAAAAAGGATAGAAATAAGAATAAATATAAACAAGTTGGAATTAAACTTAAAAAATTTATAAATGCCTGGAAAACCATATTATGACTTAAAAGAATTAAAGCTGTTGAAAGAAAAAATGGAAAATGAAGTTGAAAAATTAAGAAGGTATTTAGAAACAACAGAAAGTGTAGAAATAAAAGAAGTTTTTGAGGATTTAAGAAATTATATTAAAGAAAAAGACAAACAGATAAAAGATTTTATATACAATAATCCATACAAAAAAGAATATTATAAACTAAAACAAGATTGAAAACTATAAAAATGAAATTACAATATACAAGGATTAGTAAAAAATTACAAAATTGGTATCAGAGCCAAGTTAACGATTAAGGGTAACACTTTCTCTTTAAGCAACACTTTTACTGATACACTTTTAAACCAAATAAAAACAAAAATCTGTAAATCTGTACCAAAGTGCATCTATACACTAGATGGACCCTTATTACAATACAAGTCCACATTTTTTTTACCAAATTCAAAGTTTTGACTCCATCTATCAATGTAAGCAAACTAGCTGAATAGGCTCACCTGTCCCACATTTCTATGCACCGTTAGGTTATTAGCAGAATTCCATCTCTACCCTCTATTGCACTATGTCAATTGGATCATTCTACAATTCATTTATTATAATTTCACAAACTTAAAGGCCACTCACAAAATATAAAAAGTAGTGTACCGAAATTACCACAACCACAAAAATAACATACTCCTCCATAGTCCTTAAAGAACCTGAGTTTACTTTCCTCACCATAGACAATTCCATCCTAAGTAATTTTGGTGTAAAAACTAAGAAAATTTATGTGTATTTATTAAGAAATTTTAGTGTATTTTTATTCTGATAAATTATATATAATTTAAAATTCAGCACAACGATGAGGGATCTAACTTTTCTTTCTTCAAGATGAGAGAGAATATTATCTACAACCCAACTAAAAAGCACACAATTTATCCGATTATTCATGCACATTAACTTGCTAATGAAATATTGCAGTATTAAAGTGTTAAACATTCCATAACTATTTGCGTTAGAGTATGATAAATTACTCTAGCTCTTGCAATTGCTTCTTTTTTTTTTCTTTTTCATCATCATTTTTTTTATTCATCTTTTCCTTTTTGTTTTACGTTTTTAAGTTTCTTCTTGTTTTACTCTATTAACAAGAATAAAAACAATGAACCTACATTCATTCAACTAAATTAAAAGAAAGAAAAAAAGAAAAAAAATATAGCATTAAAGAAGACATTTTTGTGTTTTTGTAGTAAAATTTCGGTGTAAAAATTAAGAAATTTATGTGTATTTGTTAAGATTTTTTGGTGTATTTTTATTCTGATAAGTTCTGTATAATTCAAAACTCTTCCTCTTCCTCTTCCTCTTCCTCATCTTCTACTGTTTCTTCTTCTTCTTTTTCATCATCATCTTTTTTTCTTATTCATCTTTTTTTTCTTGTTTTATCTTCTCATATTTTTTCTTGTTTTACTCTCCTAACAAGAATAAAAACAAAAAAATCAAACAAAGAAAAAAAGAATACATAATATTGTAAAATTACTAGAAGAGAATAAACCTACATTTATTCAACTAAAAGAAAGAAAGAAATAAGAAAAAGAAGAAGAAGAAAAAATACAACATTAAAAAAGATATTTTTGTACTTTTGTAGCAAAGCTTTGATATAAAAACTAAGAACTTTATTTTTTTTTAATAAATTTTAGTATATTTTTATTTCGACAAGTTCTGCATAATTCAAAATCCTTCATCTTTCTCCTCCTCGTCTTCTACTGCTTCTTCTTCTTCTTTTTCATCATCTTCTTCTTTTTTCTTATTCATCTTTTCCTTCTTATTTTACCTTCTCAAGTTTCTTCTTATTTTATTCTCTTAACAAGAATAAAAATAAAAAAGTCAAACAAAGAAGGAAAAAAAATACATAATACTGCAAAATTGCTAGGAAGAGGCTGAACATACATCAATTCAACTAAAAAAAAAATGTAGCATTAAAGAAAGCATTTTTATGCTTTTGTAGCAAAGTTTCAGTGTAAAAACTAAGAAATTTATGTATATTTGTTAAGAAATTACGGTATATTTTTATTCTGATAAATTCTGCATAATTCAAAACTCTTCCTCTTCCTCCTCCTTATATTCTGCTGCTTTTTCTTCATCATCTTCTTCTTCTTCTTATTTTATTTTCTCATAATTCTTCTTGTTTCACTCTGTCAAGAGGAATAAAATAATAAAAAAAAGAAAAATTAATGCTACAAAATTACTAGAAAGAAAATGAGGAAAAGAAAAAACACAGCAACAATAGCAGCAATAAAAGAACAACGATGGAGAAAAAACATGCAAAGAAGAAAAAGGAACGCGACAAAGAAGAAGAAATGCGAATAAGAAGAAGGAAGAACGCAAAGAAAAAGAAGGAACACGAAAACGAAAAATAATGTTTGCATTAATAAAGCGCGTATGTATACACGCTGCGTATAATGAAAGTGACTTTTGTTGATTTTAGACCAACTTAATTGAATTTGATTATCAAAAAGACTTAGATGTGTAGTATAACTATAAAAAATTAATATGAAAAATTGTACAAAGTTTGATTTTCAATACAATTATTATACATCTATTAAAACAAGACATTTAAAACTTTCTATTAATGATCATAAGTCATAACATGTACTTTTAGGATACAGATTAACTAGATCATTAAATATTTAGTACACCATATTTAATTTTTGGGTAAAGTACTAAATTGATCCCTTACGTACGTAATTCTGTTTTAGTTTAAAGTGTCCTATTTGAATTAAAAAAAGTTTCATTTAATTTTAATGTATTCCCACCGTGAGGTCAAAATTAAATAGTTAATGGAATGTCCTACATGACAGCAGTACAAGAAAAATGTCGCTAATCTGGTGAACAAGTACATGCTCTAGAGGCACAAAATCAACCGTGAATGCATCAATACATTTATTTATCATTCTCCTTACAATTTAAATGAATATTTCTATAGAACTAAGAAGAATGATAAATGAATATATTTATGCATCTATTGCTGATTTTGTATCTCTGGAACTTGTACTTGTTCTCTAAATTATCGACCTTGTTCTTACACTGCTGTCATGTAGGACATTTCATTAATTATTTAACTTTGACAACACGGTAAGACTATATTGAAACTAAATAAAACTTTTTTGAATTCAAATAGAATACTTTAAACATTAAGGATCAAAATAGGATTACGCACAAACGTAAAAGACTAATTTAATACTTCACTCTTAGTTTTTTAACATTGGAACTCTGGAAATCGAGGTCTTTCTTTAATTATTTATCAAAGATTTCATCAATGGAAGGAATGACTCATTCTTTCATGACTTTTAGATGGCTAACCCGTATTTGTGATTCAATAGATTCGGCAAAGCAACGTTTAGCCCCCAAAAAATTTTCCATTTTGATAAATTGACCTCTGAGATAAAGAAAAGCACACGTGACTGTTTAATAATAATAGTAAAAAATTGAAAAATTTCACAAAAATCTTTTATATATATAGAAATCAACACCATACTTTTCAAGTTTTCATTCATAAAACTGTGTTTGCGAAAAAAAAAAAAAGGTAACTATTATACATATTAGGTTTAGTGGAAAAAGTGTATAAATACAATTTTTTATATTTTGATTTAGTAAAAATTTTTTAACTTTTATTTTTATTTTTATTTTTATTTTTAAGAGGATTTCAGGTAGAGTGTAAATGAGTGGTTCAAGTTGGTTTTGAAAGGACATTTATATCCGAATCAATCAAATCTAGTTAGTTCGCACTGGTCTAAATTTACACTTGTTTATTTGCAAATCTAAACCAATCCAACTTGTAACACCCTACCATACAAAGTCTTATGCTTAAGTCATAATTCAGAGATGGCAAGGTATTACGACCTTTAAAACAAAAATTTAGTACGTATAGTAGTATGAATAATTGATTATAACTAGGAGCCTTAGTAGAAAAAAGGGGTAAACAAAAACCGTAACTCGAACGCGCAACACTCCGATCGATAACGTAACGAACCGGGATAAGCTAACGCGAGATCATATATATAAAGAGTGTCAAAAACAAGAATATCAAGACTCAAAATCCGGCTGCGAAGAGAACCGGTCCGAGCATAGCAATATATACATATGATAAAATAAGGAAACCCCAAAGGAAACCCAAAGGGACACAAATACAGAAAACCTATTCTCCAAAAATCCCCTCTAGAAGGAGTCATCACAGTTTGTATTATTTAATGGAGATAAAAGTATCTAAACAAGATATATAACCCAAAACAGAGTCCCGAGAACAAAGGATCTTCGCTAATCCAGAAGTCTCCAGCATGCCTCAACGAGAAGCCTCGCGTCCTGCATCTGAAAACTACAAAATCCACATGGGTGAGAACCAGAGGTCCCCAGCACGGTAACAGCTTCCACATATATAATACATAATAATAGAGGAAAGCCGAAGGCAATCTTAGAGCTTCCTCCAGATAATATCAAAGCTTATAAACAAGCTAAACCGTAAGTGGCAACTGACTAAAGATTCTTCAGTCTAACTAATACTTCCCTTTCCAATTCCTTCAGACCTCCCAACCACCAGCAGGAGTATAATATAGCAAACACAGTTATATCAGACAAGAGATTTACAAATAGGAACAGATAAGGCATTTAGATAATTAGCAAGTAATATGCAGTCAAATAGGCAATCTCAAACAATTCATGTAGTATGCTTATGATGCATGCCTATCCCTAGTGGCTGATGATATCATCTGTCGGTTATAGAGCCAACCCGACAAGTCCTGGTAGCTAATCATTGGACTGTCCCTCTGCCGTGCATCCCCAACTCGAGTTATACTCATCATAAACTTGATCATAAACATGATCCATATCCATCACCCTCACTGGTGAATATTTACGGGGGCGAGCTCATCCGGGCCTTTCACAGTGCCCGGCCACACTTACGACATAGGGTCAAAAGAGCTTCGAGTCTCAACCTGGAGCACGTGGTGGCTAGCCACTGCTACTACCCAGGGAAACCCTCATCTCCAATGGTGGAAGTGCCAACATTCACAATTCATTCAACAGCATATATGCATTTATACTTAGCCATAAACATGGCTCCGCTGCCACACGGCATAATCCAGCCATTCGGCTCACAGTTAAATCCATAACCAGCCAATTCATTAACAATTACGGCCATTCGGCCCATGGCATAACAAGCACTTCCACCGCCATCCTCCACATCTCACATAATCATCTTTGATCCTCATGGATCATTCATTTTTCCCTTGCTTCACTCGCAAGTTACCACATTCACTAGCCTTTTTCCTCATGCTAGGCATATCATAATGATTTAAGACATAAGTGGTGAGATCGGAGGCTTAGAAGTATGAAGTTTGGCTTTTAAAACTCAAAAATCAACTTTGGAATGAAAACAGGGCCACGCGTACGCGCACTCCACGCGCACGCGTGGATGATGCTTTCTCGAAGAACGGTGCATACGCGCCAAGTGCGCCTACGCGCGAGGGGTCATTCTGCTAAAAATTTTCTAAGTTAAAAGCTGCAGAATTCACAGATTCAACCCCCAATCTTCCGACGGTCATAACTCTCTCATTTTAAATCATTTTTCACCCGTTCTTCGAACGGCATGGACATCCCGGATCCAATTTCATTTCTAAACAGATTTGGCACAAATCAAAGATCCGTAGTCCAAGTTATGTCCCGTCAAAGTATGCCCAAAAACCATATTTTCATTCAAAACCACAAAGTGCCATTTTCAAAACAAGCCACTTTCAACTCTTTTCAAAATCAATTAAAACATGCCAATTTCATCCCTTTTCTTTGAAATCAATCAAAGTGTACCAAATTCAACAACAAGCCATCCTCAACTCACGCATTGACATTTTACCAAAATTCTCAAAACTACCTCCAACCATTTTAACACTTCTCAATCAAAAGGCCAAAGGATAAACATAATATTATGTCACATCCTTCTCATCCCAATTTCTAACAATATCAATTTTCAATCAACCATCATTATACATAATCATCATACTCACCAACAATATGGTACCACCCATCAATTCAACCTCAATCATTCATCAAGCATATATCACAACATGCATTTTCTCACATATCACACAATCAAGGCATCAATATTCATAATCACACATATGATCATATCATATATCTCAACCATTCCACAACATCATCAATTCAATGCCTATCTTAGGGCCTCTAGCCTAAGTATTTCCTACCACATTACATATTAGATACGGGAAACCGAAACCATACCTTAGCCAATTTCCCAAGCTCAACCGGAGCACTTCCAAACCACTTGTCCACAAGCTCTCAAGGTATCAACACCTCCAAGAACAGATTTTATCACACAAAACCCTCTTCCAAGCTTTCCAAAATCACCAATCAAGCTCCAATATTCACATATACACAACCTAAGCCACAATCATCATACCCATACACATCTCAATGCCCAAACCTCATAGAACAACAAATTACACTAGGGTTGAGAATCTTACCACACCCAAGGTCCAAAGAGACAAGATTAACCTTCTCCTTCAAGAGAGTTGGGTCCTATAACATCAAAGAACCCAAAATCTCAACATTTTTACTTATGAAACTCGAAATCAAGGGCTGGAATTTCGAACAGTAAAACGTGGCTTACCTCAAGATTAATTGTAAAGGTTTTGTAGAGCTCTCCGCGGTGAACGCGTGGCCGTAAACGGAGCGGCAATCGGAGCTCTAGATCAAAAGTTATGGTGGTTTGAAGATCAAGTGAGAGATAGAACTTGAGAGAGTGTTCTTCCCTCCATGGCCTCTCTTTTTCAGCGTGTATTAGTGTTGTGTGAGGAGAGAGAGTGCTGAAAACTAGGGTTTTGGTTTAGTTATGTTGGGCCAAGGGCCCACTTTGGGTCCGGTTGGACCGGTTTGGCCCGTTCGGTCCAATCTTGGTCCGATTTCCATAAAATTGGTACCGAAATTCTCATCTCAATTTCTTCTATCATATTAAGCCATAAAAATATCATTTTTGGCTTTCTAGAATAAATTCTCATATATGGGTTAATTAGCCGTTAATTAACCGGGTCTTATATTCTACCCACCTAATTGGGAATTTTGCCCACAAAATTCAAATTCAAATTCAATTACCTGAGAATAAGTGCGGATAATCCGTTCGCATCTCCGACTCAAGTTCCCAAGTGTGTTCCTCAACACCGCCTCGACTCCAAGCCACTTTGACTAATGAAACCTCTTTTCCACGCAACCGTTTGATACTAGTATCATCAATTCTGACTGGAGCCACTGGAAGCGTCAAATCTTCTCTTAACTGAACCGATTCGGGTTCTAACACATGGCTAGCATCAGGAGTGTACTTTCGAAGCTGCGACACGTGAAATACGCCGTGCAGGTTTGAAAGATGGGGTGGTAGAGCCACCCGATACGCCACCGGCCCAATCCTCTCCAAGATCTGAAATGGACCAATGTATTGAGGATTCAACTTCTTTGCTTTAATCGCTCTACCTACTCCTGTGGTCGGAGTAACTTTCAGGAAAACATGATCTCCTGCCTCAAATTCTAAGGGCTTCTGCCTTTGATCGGCGTAACTCTTTTGATGACTCTGCGCCGTAAGCATCCTATCTCGGATTTTCTTGACTTGTTCAGTGGTCTCAGCTATCATTTCCGGCCCCAACAAGCCTTTCTCTCCAGCTTCATACCAACATAGTGGAGATTGACATTTTCTCCCATACAAAGCCTCATACGGAGCCATTCCGATGCTCGCATGGTAACTATTATTGTATGCAAACTCTACTAACGGCATATACCGATCCCAACTCGCCGGTTGGTCCAAAACACAAGCTCTCAACATATCCTCTAGTGTTTGGATCGTCCTCTCGGATTGACCATCTGTTTGAGGATGGTACGCTGTACTCAAGCTTAATCGAGTTCCAAAAGCTTTCTGAAATGCACCCCAGAACCTCGAAGTGAAACGAGGATCTCTATCAGAGATTATAGTAGCAGGTACACCATGGAGTCTCACAATCTCCTTTATGTATAACCGAGCTAGCTCCTCAAGGGTGTAAGTCATCCGAACGGGTAAAAAGTGAGCTGACTTCGTCAGTCGGTCCACGATCACCCAGATAGCATCAAAACCAGTCCTAGTCCTTGGCAATCCCGACACAAAGTCCATTGCAATACTTTCCCACTTCCATTGCGGAACTTTTAAGGGTTGCAACATCCCGGAAGGTCTTTGATGTTCAATCTTTACCTTTTGACAAGTTAAGCACTTTGAAACATATTCCGCCACATCATTCTTCATACCCGGCCACCAAAACATCGCCTTTAAATCATGGTACATCTTAGTACTCCCCGGGTGAATGGAGAATCCGCTTTTGTGTGCCTCCTTTAAGATATCTTGCCTTAAAGTGCCAACATCCGGCACAATGATCCTACCCTTGAATCTCCATAACCCATCTTTTTCTTCCGACACTCTCCACTGTTTTCCTTGCTCGATAGCCGGTAACACCTTCCATAACGCTTCATCATTTTCATGAGCCTATAGGAGTTCAGACTTAAAGTCACTCGAGATTTCTAATCGGCTCAAACACAAGGTTCCAGATACTTCTCGAGCACCAATTTTTAGACTCTCGAATCCCTTGAGCAACTTCTCCTCTTGAAGCATCATCCAAGACGCATATAACGACTTCCGACTTAACGCATCCGCCACTATATTCGCCTTTCCAGGATGGTAATTTAACTCAAAGTCATAGTCTTTCAACAATTCCATCCACCTCCTTTGCCTCATATTAAGCTCTTTCTGATCAAAGAGGTATTTCAAGCTCTTGTGATCGGAGAAGACTTGGAACTTAACCCCATAGAGATAATGCCTCCACACCTTCAAGGCAAACACAACCGCAGCGAGTTCCAAATCGTGCGTAGGATAACTAACTTCGTGAGGTCTCAACTGTCGTGAGGCATACGCCACCACATTATGATGCTGCATCAGCACGCACCCTAGGCCCTTTAACGATGCATCACAATACACCTCAAAAGGCTCGTTCGGCTCAGGTAACACTAACACAGGTGCAGTCGTCAACTTTTTCTTCAATGTCTGAAAGCTCTCCTCGCACTCAGGAGTCCAAACAAACGGAGTGTCTTTGCGAGTTAACTTTGTCAACGGCAAAGCTAATTGCGAAAAGCCTTTGATGAACCTTCGGTAATAGCCAGCTAAACCCAGAAAACTCCTTATCTCAGTTACTGTGGTTGGTTGCTTCCAATCCATCACAGCTTCTACCTTGGTTGGATCTACGGCTATTCCCTTCTTACTCACCATGTGACCCAAAAACTTCACCTCACTCTTCCAGAACTCACACTTAGACAGTTTTGCATAGAGTTTCTTCTCCTTTAAAATCTGCAACACGGTCCGCAAGTGTTCCGCATGCTCTTCTTCAGTCTTGGAGTAAATTAGTATATCGTCAATGAAGACAACCACGAATTTATCCAGAAACGGACGGAACACTCTATTCATGTAATCCATGAATACTGCAGGAGCGTTCGTCAACCCAAAGGACATTACAGTGTACTCGTAATGACCATAACGAGTCCTGAAAGCGGTCTTAGGGATATCCTCACCCCCTCACCCTTATCTGGTGATAACCGGATCGCAAATCGATCTTAGAGAAAACCCCAGCTCCTTGTAACTGATCCATGAGATCATCAATCCTCGGCAATGGGTACTTATTCTTTATGGTGACCTTGTTCAGCTGCCTGTAATCCACACAGAGTCGCATACTTCCATCTTTCTTCTTTACCAGTAACACTGGAGCACCCCACGGGGAAACACTTGGTCGGATAAAGTTCTTACCCAACAATTCCTCTAACTGAGACTTTAGCTCGGCCATCTCTAACGGTGACATCCTATAAGGAGCACTTGAGATTGGTCCCGCCCCAGGCACCAATTCAATAGCAAACTCGACCTCTCGGTTAGGTGAAAATTCCTCAATATCATCGGGAAACACTTCCGGAAACTCACACACTACCGGAATCTGATCCAACCTTTGATCATCACCCGAAACACCCGCGGTTAACAACAGGATACCCGGACATTCGGTTCCAGAACAGTTCACCATCATTGAATTCAAGTAATAATTATTCACCACAACCGGCCCTTCTATATCCTCCGGCATAAAGTACACCGACTTGGTAGAACAATCAAGCAGGACATGGTTTTCGGATAACCAGTCCAATCCCAAGATAAGATCAAGACCGATCATCGGTAAGCAGATTAGATTATGGACAAAATCATGCTGCTTGAACCTAAACGAAACTTTCGGGCATCCTAGTCTAGTTACCATGGCTTCATGGGTAGCATTATACACTTTTAAGTCATAACCTAAGGTTACGATCTTCAACCCTAACTCATGGGCTTTCTCAAATGCAATGAATGAATGCGATGCTCCCGAATCAAATAAAGCATTTAAAGTTTGACCAGCCATTTCACAGTTACCTCGAATGAGTGTCTCGGATCCCTCTGCACCCACAGCAGAGGTGGTGAACACCCGACCAGTCTGTTGTGCTTTCCCAGCACCTTGCTTTTGCTTCTCTGGACAACTTGCGGCTTTATGCCCCGCCTTTCCACAATTGTAGCACAAACCCCATCCGGCCTTGCATGGTACTCCCGGATGGTGACTCCCACACCTAGTACAAGCTTGATCATTCTGAGGCTGCTTCCCAAACCTTTTCCCTTGGGAGTAGTTGTTGTTGGGCCTCCTAAAAGAACCTCCCCTCTTGAAAGGCGGACCTCTAGGTGCAAAGCTCTTCCCTCGGTTCTGTAAAAATGATTCTTTGTGACTTCCTTTCTCAGCGGTTGCCCTCTTCACACACTCTTCAGCAACCCTACACTTGTTCACCAACTCGGAGAAAGTCCTAATCTCCATTGGTCCCACTGAACTGAAAATATCGCTCCGGAGTCCTCCTTCGTACTTTACACACTTCCATTCCTCATATTCCACCGGAGTCCCTTGACACATACGAGAGAATTTGAACAGCTCCTCAAACTTGTCAGTATACTCAGATACGGACATAGTACCATGCTTCAGCTGCAACAATTCAAGCTCCTTGGCCGTCCTAGCAGAAGTCGGAAAGTACTTCTTATAGAACTCCTCTTGGAAGACATTCCAGGTGATATAATCATCACCCTGCTGCAGGAGGCGTCGGATTCCTTGCCACCAATGCGACGCTTCCCCAGTGAGCAAATAGGTAGCGAACTCTACACGCTGCCCTTCAGGTACCACCTGCGCTTGCAGTGCTCGTTCCATGGCTTGAAACCACGTATCGGCTTTAGTCGGGCTAGTAGTTCCCTTGAACTTCGGTGGATTAACCTTCAAAAAGCTTGCCAGTGTCATCGGACCCTGAACTCCACCTCCGTCATTACCATGGTTGTTCATCTGTTGACCAAGAGCCTCAGCAGTGGCTTGCATAGCAGCAGCCATGTTCTCCAACGCAGTCATAAAGTTCACCGGGTCATTAGGATTAGTCTCCGGCGCACGAGCATTCGTATGTCCTCTCCCACAGCCTCTATCGCGTCCACGAGGCGCCATCTGGTTCCTATACACACCAAACAATCAATATTAAGTTGATCAGTCTTAATATCGGAAGTCTAGTGCTTCAAAGTCCCAAATGCATGCTCATGAACGTTTATGCCAATTATATCAAGCAGATATACTAGTAGCACATAACACACACACAGAGAATGCACAGAAGCATAGTCAGTCCATTCCTCAGGCTCTACAGGAACGAACTGCTCTGATACCATAATGTAACACCCTACCATACAAAGTCTTATGCTTAAGTCATAATTCAGAGATGGCAAGGTATTACGACCTCTAAAACAAAAATTTAGTACGTATAGTAGTATGAATAATTGATTATAACTAGGAGCCTTTGTAGAAAAAAGGGGTAAACAAAAACCGTAACTCGAACGCGCAACACTCCGATCGATAACGTAACGAACCGGGATAAGCTAACGCGAGATCATATATTTAAAGAGTGTCAAAAACAAGAATATCAAGACTCAAAATCCGGCTGCAAAGAGAACCGGTCCGAGCATAGCAATATATACATATGATAAAATAAGGAAACCCCAAAGGAAACCCAAAGGGACACAAATACAGAAAACCTATTCTCCAAAAATCCCCTCTAGAAGGAGTCATCACAGTTTGTATTATTTAATGGAGATAAAAGTATCTAAACAAGATATATAACCCAAAACAGAGTCCCGAGAACAAAGGATCTTCGCTAATCCAGAAGTCTCCAGCATGCCTCAACGAGAAGCCTCGCGTCCTGCATCTGAAAATCACAAAATCCGCATGGGTGAGAACCAGAGGTCCCCAGCACGGTAACAGCTTCCACATATATAATACATAATAATAGAGGAAAGCCGAAGGCAATCCTAGAGCTTCCTCCAGATAATATCAAAGCTTATAAACAAGCTAAACCGTAAGTGGCAACTGACTAAAGATTCTTCAGTCTAACTAATACTTCCCTTTCCAATTCCTTCAGACCTCCCAACCACCAGCAGGAGTATAATATAGCAAACACAGTTATATCAGATAAGAGATTTACAAATAGGAACAGATAAGGCATTTAGATAATTAGCAAGTAATATGCAGTCAAATAGGCAATCTCAAACAATTCATGTAGTATGCTTATGATGCATGCCTGTCCCTAGTGGCTGATGATATCATCTGTCGGTTATAGAGTCAACCCGACAAGTCCTGGTAGCTAATCATTGGACTGTCCCTCTGCCGTGCATCCCCAACTCGAGTTATACTCATCATAAACTTGATCATAAACATGATCCATATCCATCACCCTCACTGGTGAATATTTACGGGGGCGAGCTCATCCGGGCCTTTCACAGTGCCCGGCCACACTTACGACATAGGGTCAAAAGAGCTTCGAGTCTCAACCTGGAGCACGTGGTGGCTAGCCACTGCTACTACCCAGGGAAACCCTCATCTCCAATGGTGGAAGTGCCAACATTCACAATTCATTCAACAGCATATATGCATTTATACTTAGCCATAAACATGGCTCCGCCGCCACACGGCATAATCCAGCCATCCGGCTCACGGTTAAATCCATAACCAGCCAATTCATTAACAATTACGGCCATTCGGCCCATGGCATAACAAGCACTTCCACCGCCATCCTCCACATCTCACATAATCATCTTTGATCCTCATGGATCATTCATTTTTCCCTTGCTTCACTCGCAAGTTACCACATTCACTAGCCCTTTTCCTCATGCTAGGCATATCATAATGATTTAAGACATAAGTGGTGAGATCGGAGGCTTAGAAGTATGAAGTTTGGCTTTTAAAACTCAAAAATCAACTTTGGGATGAAAACAGGGCCACGCGTATGCGCACTCCACGCGCACGCGTGGATGATGCTTTCTCGAAGAACGGCGCATACGCGCCAAGTGCGCCTACGCGCGAGGGGTCATTCTGCTAAAAATTTTCTAAGTTAAAAGCTGCAGAATTCACAGATTCAACCCCCAATCTTCCGACGGTCATAACTCTCTCATTTTAAATCATTTTTCACCCGTTCTTCGAACGGCATGGACATCCCGGATCCAATTTCATTTCTAAACAGATTTGGCACAAATCAAAGATCCGTAGTCCAAGTTATGTCCCGTCAAAGTATGCCCAAAAACCATATTTTCATTCAAAACCACAAAGTGCCATTTTCAAAACAAGCCACTTTCAACTCTTTTCAAAATCAATTAAAACATGCCAATTTCATCCCTTTTCTTTGAAATCAATCAAAGTGTACCAAATTCAACAACAAGCCATCCTCAACTCACGCATTGACATTTTACCAAAATTCTCAAAACTACCTCCAACCATTTTAACACTTCTCAATCAAAAGGCCAAAGGATAAACACAATATTATGTCATACATCCTTCTCATCCCAATTTCTAACAATATCAATTTCCAATCAACCATCATTATACATAATCATCATACTCACCAACAATATGGTACCACCCATCAATTCAACCTCAATCATTCATGAAGCATATATCAAACATGCATTTTCTCACATATCACACAATCAAGGCATCAATATTCATAATCACACATATGATCATATCATATATCTCAACCATTCCACAACATCATCAATTCAATGCCTATCTTAGGGCCTCTAGCCTAAGTATTTCCTACCACATTACATATTAGATACGGGAAACCGAAACCATACCTTAGCCAATTTCCCAAGCTCAACCGGAGCACTTCCAAACCACTTGTCCACAAGCTCTCAAGGTATCAACACCTCCAAGAACAGATTTTATCACACAAAACCCTCTTCCAAGCTTTCCAAAATCACCAATCAAGCTCCAATATTCACATATACACAACCTAAGCCACAATCATCATACCCATACACATCTCAATGCCCAAACCTCATAGAACAACAAATTACACTAGGGTTGAGAATCTTATTACACCCAAGGTCCAAAGAGACAAGATTAACCTTCTCCTTCAAGAGAGTTGGGTCCTATAACATCAAAGAACCCAAAATCTCAACATTTTTACTCATGAAACTCGAAATCAAGGGCTGGAATTTCGAATAGTAAAACGTGGCTTACCTCAAGATTAATTGTATGGGTTTTGTAGAGCTCTCCGCGGTGAACGCGTGGCCGCAAACGGAGCGGCAATCGGAGCTCTAGATCAAAAGTTATGGTGGTTTGAAGATCAAGTGAGAGATAGAACTTGAGAGAGTGTTCTTCCCTCCATGGCCTCTCTTTTTCAGCGTGTATTAGTGTTGTGTGAGGAGAGAGAGTGCTGAAAACTAGGGTTTTGGTTTAGTTATGTTGGGCCAAGGGCCCACTTTGGGTCCGGTTGGACCGGTTTGGCCCGTTCGGTCCAATCTTGGTCCGATTTCCATAAAATTGGTACCGAAATTCTCGTCTCAATTTCCTCTATCATATTAAGCCATAAAAATATCATTTTTGGCTTTCTAGCATAAATTCTCATATATGGGTTAATTAGCCGTTAATTAACCGGGTCTTACATTCTACCCACCTAATTGGGAATTTTGCCCACAAAATTCAAATTCAAATTCAATTACCTGAGAATAAGTGCGGATAATCCGTTCGCATCTCCGACTCAAGTTCCCAAGTGTGTTCCTCAACACCGCCTCGACTCCAAGCCACTTTGACTAATGAAACCTCTTTTCCACGCAACCGTTTGATACTAGTATCATCAATTCTGACTGGAGCCACTGGAAGCGTCAAATCTTCTCTTAACTGAACCGATTTGGGTTCTAACACATGGCTAGCATCAGGAGTGTACTTTCGAAGCTGCGACACGTGAAATACGTCGTGCAGGTTTGAAAGATGGGGTGGTAGAGCCACCCGATACGCCACCGGCCCAATCCTCTCCAAGATCTGAAATGGACCAATGTATCGAGGATTCAACTTCTTTGCTTTAATCGCTCTACCTACTCCTGTGGTCGGAGTAACTTTCAGGAAAACATGATCTCCTGCCTCAAATTCTAAGGGCTTCCGCCTTTGATCGGCGTAACTCTTTTGACGACTCTGCGCCGTAAGCATCCTATCTCGGATTTTCTTGACTTGTTCAGTGGTCTCAGCTATCATTTCCGGCCCCAACAAGCCTTTCTCTCCAGCTTCATACCAACATAGTGGAGATTGACATTTTCTCCCATACAAAGCCTCATACGGAGCCATTCCGATGCTCGCATGGTAACTATTATTGTATGCAAACTCTACTAACGGCATATACCGATCCTAACTTGCCGGTTGGTCCAAAACACAAGCTCTCAACATATCCTCTAGTGTTTGGATCGTCCTCTCGAATTGACCATCTGTTTGAGGATGGTACGCTGTACTCAAGCTTAATCGAGTTCCAAAAGCTTTCTGAAATGCACCCCAGAACCTCGAAGTGAAACGAGGATCTCTATCAGAGATTATAGTAGCAGGTACACCATGGAGTCTCACAATCTCCTTTATGTATAACCGAGCTAGCTCCTCAAGGGTGTAAGTCATCCGAACGGGTAAAAAGTGAGCTGACTTCGTCAGTCGGTCCACGATCACCCAGATAGCATCAAAACCAGACCTAGTCCTTGGCAATCTTGACTCAAAGTCCATTGCAATACTTTTCCACTTCCATTGCGGAACCTCTAAGGGTTGCAACATCTCGGAAGGTCTTTGATGTTCAATCTTTACCTTTTGACAAGTTAAGCACTTTGAAACATATTCCGCCACATCATTCTTCATACCCGGCCACCAAAACATCGCCTTTAAATCATGGTACATCTTAGTACTCCCCGGGTGAATGGAGAATCCGCTTTTGTGTGCCTCCTTTAAGATATCTTGCCTCAAAGTGCCAACATCCGGCACAATGATCCTACCCTTGAATCTCCATAACCCATCTTTTTCTTCCGACACTCTCCACTGTTTTCCTTGCTCGATAGCCGGTAACACCTTCCATAACGCTTCATCATTTTCATGAGCCTTTAGGAGTTCGGACTTAAAGTCACTCGAGATTTCTAATCGGCTCAAACACAAGGTTCCAGATACTTTTCGAGCACCAATTTTTAGACTCTCGAATCCCTTGAGCAACTTCTCCTCTTGAAGCATCATCCAAGACGCATATAACGACTTCCGACTTAACGCATCCGCCACTATATTCGCCTTTCCAGGATGGTAATTTAACTCAAAGTCATAGTCTTTCAACAATTCCATCCACCTCTTTTGCCTCATATTAAGCTCTTTCTGATCAAAGAGGTATTTCAAGCTCTTGTGATCGGAGAAGACTTGGAACTTAACCCCATAGAGATAATGCCTCCACACCTTCAAGGCAAACACAACCGCAGCGAGTTCCAAATCGTGCGTAGGATAACTAACTTCGTGAGGTCTCAACTGTCGTGAGGCATACGCCACCACATTATGATGCTGCATCAGCACGCACCCTAGGCCCTTTAACGATGCATCACAGTACACCTCAAAAGGCTCGTTCGGCTCAGGTAACACTAACACAGGTGCAGTAGCCAACTTTTTCTTCAATGTCTAAAAGCTCTCCTCGCACTCAGGAGTCCAAACAAACGGAGTGTCTTTGCGAGTTAACTTTGTCAACAGCAAAGCTAATTGCGAAAAGCCTTTGATGAACCTTCGGTAATAGCCAGCTAAACCCAGAAAACTCCTTATCTCAGTTACTGTGGTTGGTTGCTTCCAATCCATCACAGCTTCTACCTTGGTTGGATCTACGGCTATTCCCTTCTTACTCACCACGTGACCCAAAATCTTCACCTCACTCTTCCAGAACTCACACTTAGACAGTTTTGCATAGAGTTTCTTCTCCTTTAAAATCTGCAACACGGTCCGCAAGTGTTCCGCATGCTCTTCTTCAGTCTTGGAGTAAATTAGTATATCGTCAATGAAGACAACCACGAATTTATCCAGAAACGGACGGAACACTCTATTCATGTAATCCATGAATACTGCAGGAGCGTTCGTCAACCCAAAGGACATTACAGTGTACTCGTAATGACCATAACGAGTCCTGAAAGCGGTCTTAGGGATATCCTCACCCCTCACCCTTATCTGGTGATAACCGGATCGCAAATCGATCTTAGAGAAAACCCCAGCTCCTTGTAACTGATCCATGAGATCATCAATCCTCGGCAATGGGTACTTATTCTTTATGGTGACCTTGTTCAGCTGCCTGTAATCCACACAGAGTCGCATACTTCCATCTTTCTTCTTTACCAGTAACACTGGAGCACCCCACGGGGAAACACTTGGTCGGATAAAGTTCTTACCCAACAATTCCTCTAACTGAGACTTTAGCTCGGCCATCTCTAACGGTGACATCCTATAAGGAGCACTTGAGATTGGTCCCGCCCCAGGCACCAATTCAATAGCAAACTCGACCTCTCGGTTAGGTGAAAATTCCTCAATATCATCGGGAAACACTTCCGGAAACTCACACACTATCGGAATCTGATCCAACCTTTGATCATCACCCGAAACACCCGCGGTTAACAACAGGATACCCTGACATTCGGTTCCAGAACAGTTCACCATCATTGAATTCAAGTAATAATTATTCACCACAACCGGCCCTTCTGTATCCTCCGGCATAAAGTACACCGACTTGGTAGAACAATCAAGCAGGACATGGTTTTCGGATAACCAGTCCAATCCCAAGATAAGATCAAGACCGATCATCGGTAAGCAGATTAGATTATGGACAAAATCATGCTGCTTGAACCTAAACGAAACTTTCGGGCATCCTAGTCTAGTTACCATGGCTTCATGGGTAGCATTATACACTTTTAAGTCATAACCTAAGGTTACGATCTTCAACCCTAACTCATGGGCTTTCTCAAATGCAATGAATGAATGCGATGCTCCCGAATCAAATAAAGCATTTAAAGTTTGACCAGCCATTTCACAGTTACCTCGAATGAGTGTCTTGGATCCCTCTGTACCCACAGCTGAGGTGGTGAACACCCGACCAGTCTGTTGTGCTTTCCCAGCACCTTGCTTTTGCTTCTCTGGACAACTTGCGGCTTTATGCCCTGCCTTTCCACAATTGTAGCACAAACCCCATCCGGCCTTGCATGGTACTCCCGGATGGTGACTCCCACACCTAGTACAAGCTTGATCATTCTGAGGCTGCTTCCCAAACCTTTTCCCTTGGGAGTAGTTGTTGTTGGGCCTCCTAAAAGAACCTCCCCTCTTGAAAGGCGGACCTCTAGGTGCAAAGCTCTTCCCTCGGTTCTGTAAAAATGATTCTTTGTGACTTCCTTTCTCAGCGGTTGCCCTCTTCACACAGTCTTCAGCAACCCTACACTTGTTCACCAACTCAGAGAAAGTCCTAATCTCCATTGGTCCCACTGAACTGAAAATATCGCTCCGGAGTCCTCTTTCGTACTTAACACACTTCCATTCCTCATATTCCACCGGAGTCCCTTGACACATACGAGAGAATTTGAACAGCTCCTCAAACTTTTAGTATACTCAGATACGGACATAGTACCCTGCTTCAGCTGCAACAATTCAAGCTCCTTGGCCGTCCTAGCAGAAGTCGGAAAGTACTTCTTATAGAACTCCTCTTGGAAGACATTCCAGGTGATATAATCATCACCCTGCTGCAGGAGGCGTCGGATTCTTGCCACCAATGCGACGCTTCCCCAGTGAGCAAATAGGTAGCGAACTCTACACGCTGCCCTTCAGGTACCACCTGCGCTTGCAGTGCTCGTTCCATGGCTTGAAACCACGTATCGGCTTCAGTCGGGCTAGTAGTTCCCTTGAACTTCGGTGGATTAACCTTCAAAAAGTTTGCCAGTGTCATCGGACCCTGAACTCCACCTCCGTCATTACCATGGTTGTTCATCTGTTGACCAAGAGCCTCAGCAGTGGCTTACATAGCAGCAGCCATGTTCTCCAACGCAGTCATAAAGTTCACCGGGTCATTAGGATTAGTCTCCGGCGCACGAGCATTCGTATGTCCTCTCCCACGGCCTCTATCGCGTCCACGAGGCGCCATCTGGTTCCTATACACACCAAACAATCAATATTAAGTTGATCAGTCTCAATATCGGAAGTCTAGTGCTTCAAAGTCCCAAATGCATGCTCATGAACGTTTATGCCAATTATATCAAGCAGATATACTAGTAGCACATAACACACACACAGAGAATGCACAGAAGCATAGTCAGTCCATTCCTCAGGCTCTACAGGAACGAACTGCTCTGATACCATAATGTAACACCCTACCATACAAAGTCTTATGCTTAAGTCATAATTCAGAGATGGCAAGGTATTACGACCTCTAAAACAAAAATTTAGTACGTATAGTAGTATGAATAATTGATTATAACTAGGAGCCTTTGTAGAAAAAAGGGGTAAACAAAAACCGTAACTCGAACGCGCAACACTCCGATCGATAACGTAACGAACCGGGATAAGCTAACGCGAGATCATATATATAAAGAGTGTCAAAAACAAGAATATCAAGACTCAAAATCCGGCTGCAAAGAGAACCGGTCCGAGCATAGCAATATATACATATGATAAAATAAGGAAACCCCAAAGGAAACCCAAAGGGACACAAATACAGAAAACCTATTCTCCAAAAATTCCCTCTAGAAGGAGTCATCACAGTTTGTATTATTTAATGGAGATAAAAGTATCTAAACAAGATATATAACCCAAAACAGAGTCCCGAGAACAAAGGATCTTCGCTAATCCAGAAGTCTCCAGCATGCCTCAACGAGAAGCCTCGCGTCCTGCATCTGAAAACCACAAAATCCGCATGGGTGAGAACCAGAGGTCCCCAGCACGGTAACAGCTTCCACATATATAATACATAATAATAGAGGAAAGCCGAAGGCAATCCTAGAGCTTCTCCAGATAATATCAAAGCTTATAAACAAGCTAAACCGTAAGTGGCAACTGACTAAAGATTCTTCAGTCTAACTAATACTTCCCTTTCCAATTCCTTCAGACCTCCCAACCACCAGCAGGAGTATAATATAGCAAACACAGTTATATCAGACAAGAGATTTACAAATAGGAACAGATAAGGCATTTAGATAATTAGCAAGTAATATGCAGTCAAATAGGCAATCTCAAACAATTCATGTAGTATGCTTATGATGCATGCCTGTCCCTAGTGGCTGATGATATCATCTGTCGGTTATAGAGACAACCCGACAAGTCCTGGTAGCTAATCATTGGACTGTCCCTCTGCCGTGCATCCCCAACTCGAGTTATACTCATCATAAACTTGATCATAAACATGATCCATATCCATCACCCTCACTGGTGAATATTTACGGGGCGAGCTCATCCGGGCCTTTCGCAGTGCCCGGCCACACTTACGACATAGGGTCAAAAGAGCTTCGAGTCTCAACTTGGAGCACGTGGTGGCAAGCCACTGCTACTACCCAGGAAACCCTCATCTCCAATGGTGAATGCCAAAATTCACAATTCATCAACAGCATATATGCATTTATACTTAGCCATAAACATGGCTCCGCCGCCACACGGCATAATCCAGCCATCCGGCTCACGGTTAAATCCATAACCAGCCAATTCATTAACAATTACGGCCATTCGGCCCATGGCATAACAAGCACTTCCACCGCCATCCTCCACATCTCACATAATCATCTTTGATCCTCATGGATCATTCATTTTTCCCTTGCTTCACTCGCAAGTTACCACATTCACTAGCCCTTTTCCTCATGCTAGGCATATCATAATGATTTAAGACATAAGTGGTGAGATCGGAGGCTTAGAAGTATGAAGTTTGGCTTTTAAAACTCAAAAATCAACTTTGGGATGAAAACAGGGCCACGCGTACGCGCACTCCACGCGCACGCGTGGATGATGCTTTCTCGAAGAACGGCACATACGCGCCAAGTGCGCCTACGCGCGAGGGGTCATTCTGCTAAAATTTTCTAAGTTAAAAGCTGCAGAATTCACAGATTCAACCCCAATCTTCCGACGGTCATAACTCTCTCATTTTAAATCATTTTCACCCGTTCTTCGAACGGCATGGACATCCCGAATCCAATTTTATTTCTAAACAGATTTGGCACAAATCAAGATCCGTAGTCCAAGTTATGTCCTTCAAAGTATGCCAAAAACCATATTTCATTCAAAACCACAAAGTGCATTTTCAAAACAAGCCACTTTCAACTCTTTTCAAAATCAATTAAAACATGCCAATTTCATCTTTTCTTTGAAATCAATCAAAGTGTACCAAATTCAACAACAAGCCATCCTCAACTCACGCATTGACATTTTACCAAAATTCTCAAAACTACCTCCAACCATTTAACACTTCTCAATCAAAGCAAAGGATAACCCATAATGCATACATCCTTCTCATCAAT